>NC_087068.1:17659984-18186984 GCF_963678635.1 Symsagittifera roscoffensis | reverse complement strand
ACTGCGGTTGAACGAGCCGTTGAATGGCGCAGTTCATTGTTATATTTTTTGCATGGTGATCCGAACCGAATTTAGATACAGTTTTCCAGTCCGAACTCAACTCCAGTGAACCCAACGTAATATCTGGTGAGCTCTCAGTTTCATCGCTGGACTTCGTCTTGTCGCTTCGTTGATAACGATTAGTTCAGACTCGGAGATTTCCCTTGCTAAGTCAATTTTTTTTGTATCGTACTCCAACTTGGAGTGAGTCAGTTCATCGTATTTGTTGAAATCTCGCATAATTACTGTATCTTCTTGGTTTTAGGTGTTTAATGCTGCAGTGGTAGCCTGCCTTACAACTTGAAGATGGTGGTATGTAGACGTTGTAAAATTATTATTTGAGTTGCCAGAGAACAGTTTCACTCCTTCCTGTTCAAAGTGTTGATCGCTTGGTTGGTTGCTTAATTTAATTTTCAGTTACCTCAAGCAATTTTGTATTATGAAGGCCAGTCCTCCACTTTTTCCTCTGCATGAAGGTCTAGGGCGAAGAGACTGTTGCATAGTCGGGTGGTGATTTGGGGCGGGTGTCCAAGGTCATAGTTTCTTGAATTGCCGCAATGAGAATTTGATTTTTATGCATAAAATTGCAGATAGTTGGAAATTTTGATCTGAGATCATTCGCAATAAGTTTCTTGACAAGGGATCTTTTTGCTTTCGGTACCAACTAAGGATGAGGCGTGAACTTTTGATAAAAAAGCTTGGCGCATTTATGTGGATCGAAAATTTCAATTGTTTCGTCTAACTTGATTCGTTTATTAGTTTTTGGCCGGGACGTGCAACGGGATTAAATTTTTATGGTTGAAGATAGTTTGCTGCTGTTTACCCTGTAGTCAATTGTATCCAGGAAATTAGTTCTTTTGTCTCTTGTGTAGTCCTTGATGGCCTTATCTAATTTCCGATTGATCTCGGATTATTAAAATCTTCAATTGAATAAGTGATTCTTCGCTTAGCCATTTCTGTCCTCTCACACTGATTGAATTATAATTCGGGATTTTTTTCATGTTTTTTTTTATTTGTGTTTCGTTAGAAAGTTAGGCGTTGTCGCAACATGCAGTTGTACTTGCACAACAAACCACTATCACAGTTTTTGGTAAAAATATTTGTGTTCGCCCTTTGCGAACTTTTTCCAATTAATGGGGTTAGTTATCAAGGTCCAGTTTTTTTCTGAATTCGAAACATATAATGCGAAATAAATAACGCAATGTATGTGCTCATTTTTAAAATCCTTTTCAACCTTTTATAGCAGCTGCTGACCGATGAATTGACTATTATTGACCGAAGTTTTTCTCATCAGTTGAAAATTGTAATCCTGAATGCTAGCTTGAAGTGATATTTCTGGGATATTTTCGTGAAGTTATGACGGTATTAAAATCGCAATTATGGACTAACAATTGCCCAGTTGGCTACTAGGAATTCATTTTTATTGTGTTGAGGCAAGTAAACTTGTCCAAATAATGCGTTACAGGGCGCCAAAAGGTATCAGTGTTGTTGAACTTGAATGTGGAGGAAAAGTTTTTGGTTTCCAAAATTTTACCTAATAAATGCAAAAAAGTGACAGGCACATCAAAAGACAGTCGGAATTTTCAGAACTTGCGGGTAGGTGTTTTCTGTTATAATAGTCGAAATAAAACTGCCCCTTATGATTCATTTTCAATGTGGGTTTAAAACCAGCCTGGGAGAATAAATTTTTGTAATGGGTTGACCAATAATGAACTGCATAGTAGTTAGATGGTTTGGTGTAGTCAGTTAAGATTTAAATAATAATAATAAATTTAATAATCATAACACAATAATAATCATAAGTTTCCAGGCGTAAAGTATACAAAAGTTCACAAAATGACTTTATAGTCAATGTAAAACTGCCTGGGAGATCATTTAATCTACATATCCGTTTTCAGGTGTCTTTGAATTGTAATCGCGGTAAGTCTAAATGAGAGAAATAGAATTAGGTAAGATCGAAAGATCGAGTTTTCGTTACAGCTTGACCCGAAGAACCTGCGGAACCTAAAAAGGTAGAAATATGAGCGGCTACATAAAAAGCTCGGAGTGCGTTGGATGAAAACGGTAAGTACATTCTATGGTTTTGCGAATTAAAACTAGTAGCTATTCTAAACAGCTGCCTTGACCTGGTTCGCGATGCAAAAGTGTGAATTGGTTTTTGAATAAGATGGTAATATTTTCATCAGAGTGATTTAAAATAAATGTTTTGTCAGTTAACCAGTCGAGAGCCTAACCCTGTGGTTAGTTATACAAGGTTAACTAAGCTAATTATATTTTACCAGAGGTCACCAGGCAGGTTAATGCGAACGTGAGTATTGAATTAGCAATTTAATGATTGCTGGGCATCATCAAAACCGATGGGCAACTACGCCAATTGGTTTTCGAATCAACGTTGGTAGCGCAGACATGACTCCTCGCATTACTGCACACAAATTTCTGTCTATTTTTGTGCAATGAAAAACTCAGCGGAAATCAGCAACTTTTTCTTTTTGGATGAACTTTCAACTCAAAATAGCCAACGCTACCAATAGAATCAGTTGGAGATAAAGAAAAAGGCCTTTTGAAACATCTGTAATCACATTAAACGGTGAGATTGTATTCTCAAGTGGTAAGCATGGTCACAAAAATATTCGTTACGAGCTCAAAAGAATAAAAGATATAGAAAACACGAAATAATTCGCGCGTTTTTCAGGTGAAGCGGGGAATCTCTTGGTTTAAAAATATTGGTTTCGAATTAGCTCCCAAGATGATAAAGGATGTAGAAATCCGACTCTAAGTGTCCCTTACTTTGATAGGTAAAGCTTTCTTCAGCGTGAGTCGGGTCATCGACTTGGACCATTATCTTTTTTTTTCTGAACAGGAGAACCTAGATAAATTTTAATCTAACAACGTATAACATGCAGATGGAGACCATTCAAGGCCTCTCCATCGTCAATCTATCAAATATTAACGTCTTATAAAAAACTTTTTGCGGGTTTATTAATCAAAGGAGGATAATTCCAGTGCGCTCAGGTGAAGTAATGTAAATTTCAGCAATTTAGATTGGCTCAAGGATACAGAAGATACAAAAGTACGTCTGTTGTTAAACTGTTTGTTGCCCGTGCTTTCATTGCGGAATTAGACATTCAAAAAGTCTCAAAGTTCTCTTCAATTCGATTCCAACTTGTACCATTCCAACTCTGACGATTCTCCTTTGATTATTACGTTGGGCATTTCGAGAACTTGGTCTTGGCTGATCAACCGTTTCCGTAAGTGGTCGGTCAATTTCCTCAATTTTTATCGGCAGGCACGACCAACAGTTCCGCAGTGAGCTGTCATAGATCGTTCCAATTTGGAATGGTTTGCGCTCATCCGGCTACTCATAAATTTGTTCAGTTCAAGCAGAAAGAACAAAGCTTGAATGTGAACAAATTTTCTCGATTCCGAGCAGGCAAGAGTGCTTCAAAACTGGCTTCGAATGAAAAAGTCAATGCCTATTGGTGAAAGTCTACGAAAAAAACTAAAACCATACCGTTTTAAAGTAACTGATGAAATAATTTTGGAACCTTGATATCTGGTTCGGTTGCTGGTAATTGTTAGCTCTTTCATACTTACAATTTAATTTGTTTCTCATGTTGTTTAAGTCGATATTTGGCGCACGTCCGGCATGCTCTCGCCGAGTCTAAGGATTGTTGCGGCCTCAATCGGCCGGAGCCTCATGTCTATTGGGGTCAGAGAAGTTGGGTTTTGGGGACAGTTAAAAAGATCTAGTGCAGTGTGGGGTGCTGGCCATTGGTGGTATTTACGGGGGACGTTCGGGTCTATCGTATTTCAAAAAGTGTTAAATTAGGGACTGCAGCCGGATCCTATTCGATCAAGGGTGCGTCTAGTTGAGCAGGAGAGTGTCAGTTCTGTTGGAGAGAAGACTGGTGGTCTTTGAGGGAGAAATTGTAGTTGAGGGCTTCATCACTGGCCTTGTGAGTGTAAATGTGCTTTAGAAGCTTTTTAAAACACTAGTTTACAAAACCGCTAAGCCGGCTAAAGTTTGTTATAGAGTTGAACTAGTTTGCCTTGTTAAAAACCAGTTGAAGCTCGTCTTTCTAAGTTTGTATAATGTTTTAGCGTTAGGTTTGGGGGGGGGGGGGGGTGGTTGGTGAGAGTGAAAAAAAAATGTAATGGACTCAACGGCATTTAAGCTTTGAGAGAGAATTGACATGCAAGAAGTTTATGGTGATTTCTCACTTTAAATAATTTGCACTCTGTAAGTGATCACTGGTGCTCATTTCAGTGCACCCGGTCACTATATCACTATCGAAGAGCTGATTTTTGCACTGTTTGCAGTTTACTAATGGAGGTATCACTGGCAGCATGGGCACAGGCTGGACAGTTGTAATCAATAATTAGTCTTGTTTCAGTTTTATAAGTCTCTAATAGAGTATCTTTCGACTGATCCCAATTTGTTTCCGACAGTGCCTTCAGGACCGATATCATTCGCATGGCTTTACTGGCAGATTGTGTTCAGAGAAGTAAGAGATGGGTCTAAATAAACACTGAAAATTGTAGGGTGCTTCTGCTCTGGTAAAAGCGAGTCACACATTGTTACTTTGGGGTCAATGTTAAATTCTTTGTTGTGTGGAGTAAAAAGACTGACTGAACTTTTGGTGGAGGAAAAAAATAAGTGACCGCTTGTAAAAAAAATCATGTTGTTCATTGAGGTAGTTAATCAGTGTAGTTGAGGCGTGCTTTATATCGCGCAATTGGACAAAACTGTGGAGGTCATTGGCGTAAGACTGAGGTTTTACTTCTGGGGATTCTGGTGCATCGGGCTCGTAAAAAATTGAAAGAGTAGGTGAGATGACTGAGCCCTGAAGGACGCATGTACGCACAATCCATGTTATAGACATGGGGTCCCTGAATTGCGTCTTGGCTTGCCGGCCACTTAAATAGTTTGCTAGCCATTTTGTTAAGCTTTCGGGAACACTAGTGTTGTGTAGCAAATCCAACAGAGTCTGATGGCAGATCATATTGAAAGATTTACAGAGATCTAAAGTGGCCAGTACACTTGTTCTTCATCGAAAGTTTCTTTGCTATAGTTTTGCCGTCACTTAATTTCTTTTGGTAAGAATAGTCGCACTATATGAATTGTCGTTTTAAGTTTAAAAAAACTACCAATTGTCGCTTAAACAAATAGTCGCCTTGCCTCAAATTGATTTTTGGCGAAAATTTTAAAAACCTTAGTTAACCACTTTTTTTTGCACTGCAGTTGCATTTTGAAAAAAAATCAAGTTTTTTGGTAGCAAGTTCTCCTTTCAAAGTTATAGGATAAGTCGATCAAAATGTCGTAAAATACTAACACAGGGGGTACTTTGTGTAGCCATGGGATCAAGTGTAGGAGGTGCTCCGTTTTTTTTAAATCTTATCTTTTTTCTTTCGACCTTATCTTTTTCGACCTTTTTTCTTTCAAATCTTATCTTTCTTGATTTCTATTACTAAATGGGGCTTATTTCTTTCGAAATCTATGTTTAATTCTGATTTTAGTTTTCTTTCACCATGTTTTTCTTATACTTCTCAAGGAGAATTTTTAAACCCAGGTCACTGCCCGTACATTCTAACACTGTTTCATTCTCAGCCATCTAAAACTTTTTCATGTTTTTTTTGCTTTTTCTACAAATTATAAACATTTTTCAAAAGCCTACTTGTGTTCATCTGACTAAGCTATATTTTTAAATTTTTCTCTGTTTAAACCTTAACACCCACAAATCAATGATGCTTAAAATTGGATAAGGATGGTTTCGCTACGAGTAAGGACAAGAGCAAACGTGAGTTTTTTCTCGCTGAGTGGTCTCACTGTCCTAAAAGAATGGTCTTCATGATTTTTTAATTAGTTGCAAAAATCATTACATCAATTTTATTGCCAGGCACTTGTTGTCTTTTTCAGGTGGGTTTTTGTTTTCTTTATTTATCATTAAGTTTTACTTCTAAAATCTCGGGAACAAAAAAAATTGGTTTTGAGATGACATGTATTTTTTTCAAACGAAACACGAGATGCGCAGGGTTTCTAATTGGCTAACTTCTAGAAAATTTATTAGTAGTTTGAACTTCAGGAACAGTTTCAGCTAATGATGTTTTTCGATTGAAATCTGGAAATCACCAAAGCAACAGAATTAGAATTTTCGATGTGTCAACTAACTACAAATTTAGCTGATAATGGTTCGCGCTATTTTTTCCGAGTCATGCTAGGACGATGACAGTCAATTTTAAACTGAGGAGAAAAGAAAATAATTTAAACTTAAACATGGTGCAAACGAAAACCAACGAATCCGTTTGATTGCTTTCTACCATCTTTGCCTGATGCGACAACCTGTTACCTTTTAATGTGAAATAAGCTTTCCCAGTTTTAATAAATTTCCATTTTTTCATAAAATCCAATTTGCCAAAGTTAGCTTACAGCATTTGTGTCATCTAATCAAGCAACCTGGCTCGCTCCTGAGATTATTTTTCATTCACAACCTGTGACCAATATTAGTTGAATTTTGAATAAACTCTGAGAAAATCATTCCGCAACAATAATTTCCAGAGTTTATTATCTGGGAGATTATTAAATTAATTTGGTCAATTTTCTCAAAAAATTGAAAAATCCTAAGTTTTCTTAAAATTATTGTGACTAATTGTGAAAATTTTACTTGTGAATTTTCGATTAAATATTAAAATTTTTCTGACTTGTTGGTTATAAATTATATTTTCTACTGTTTGGTTAATCGGAGCCAACTGTTAGTAAGCTGACTTCGTTTTCGGCGCTCTCAGCACTCGGGTTTTCCGAGTTGGCTTCGTGCCTTCTTCAACCCACTAGAAGCAGAAGATCCTCCTGTCCAATGGGGGGATTTGTGAAGTTTCTTTTATGGTCCCTTCTAGCATCGTAAGTTTCGAGTACAGTTTATAACAAACGCTAAGTTTTGTCTCTAATGATAAAGATCTCATCAGAGTTCTTAAAAGTACGCGAGTGTAGGTATTATGTTCTTTCCAATATTTTAACAGTGCTAAGCTATTATTTTATTGCGTTCTTTTTTCTATTCAATATCTGTACAAACTAATTTTTCGATATTTGTTGACAAATAATTGAAGTAGAAAATCAATCCTGTGAAGAGCCATCATGCAAGGATATTTATCACACAGGTTTTTTTGTAATTTTTCCGATGTACTTTATGAAGTTTGAAAATTGAAAAACTCATAAAATTACTTTCAAAGTTTGGAAGTTTTTCAATTGTTTCATGGAATTTTCCATTAACCAAAATCAAGGTAGATTAGGATAACAAACGGCAAATCAGGAATCAATGCATGTGCCCACTGACTTGGAATAAATCTCAATTACTACTATCACTAAAATGAATGAAATTTTTTAAAGTTTGTTTATACTTTCACGTTTATTTGTTTCAGCCAATGTGTGCGCTTGGGCGATGCCTCTTCCAAACCTCAAGTCGACTCCCCTCCCGCCCAACCCCACTTCTGCGTGAAGGTCAGTCTTCTTAAATCTATTATTTTAACCAAAATACTTGGCAGTATGTAGTTTTTCATTTCAAGTTCTATGCATCATTAATATCACAGTTGTGTTGTAGTACGCATAATTTGGCAGCATTAAAATTTATTTAATATTTTTTGGCTATGACATGTGGTAATTGTTTTTTTTGAAATTTTATTTGTAGCGAGCTCTGAGCGGTGTTTTTGAATTGGGATTTTTTGAAAAACAACTGAATTACAGTGGGGATACCTTAAAACATTAAATATTGGCTCATGTGTAACCTTCTGGCTAGCCATTTGTAGGTACCATTGAACTTAGTTTGTAGGAATCAAGTAGTGAAAAAAGTTCCAATTTCACTTTTAGGTGAGAGAGGCAAAGGGCAGCAGTGCGGATTGTCCGCCCGCTATCTCTAGCGAGTCGAGCGTGCCACCGGGAGACAACGTCAACGACTACTACTTCGCGGGCATACATGCCGGAAGCGAGTGTGTCTACGAAAAGTAAGTTATCCGAGCGCGTTTTTCATCATTTTTTTCAAATGGAGACACGATGTTTATAATTACAAAATCATCGCTTGTGTTATAGTACCAAGTTTTTTTTCTAAATAATTCGCGCATGAATAATTCGCGCATGGTAACTAGAATGATTTTTGTGCCTGTAGATCTCTTTTTCAATGATTGTTTTTCTTTAAAGCTTGTTTTGTCATGTTTTAAAATCTCTTGCCATTTTTCACTTGTTTTTGTGAAGTATAGCTTGTAGCTTCGCTTCTTTTGTTCGAAAATTGGTAAAATATAACTGTATGATAGATAAGATTTTTAAAAAAAGTTTTTGATTTTTAAGTGTCGATTTTGGTAGTTTCGCATAATTCCGGACTATATACTGTTTATAGGTTTCTCAATTTATGCGTTTTTATACTAACGATCAGCGTAGTGTATTAGTTCGAACCTTCTTTTTTGAAACCTAACTCGCAAGTAAAAGTGTTCATTAAACGTTTTCACTAATTTGGAAGTTTCACTGTAGCAACATAAATCATATAGAATCTGTTCTCTGCTTTTTTGGCTAGTTTTTGGTGACTATTAAGCGTCTGTGTCTGAGTGGTTAGTGTGTGAGACTCTTTATCTCTAGTTGGTGGGTTCGAACCCCAGACGTTGACGAATTTTTTTTAGTAATTGGAGGCTTGTTTCTAATTTTTTATTGAACTTACTAAAGCTGCTTTTTGTCGTGCTCTTGCTAGTGTTTGCGAAGCGAAGCTTTGCCTCTGTGTTCAATTTTCTTGAACGCTCTTTTATGACCGGTCTATTGACTACCACCTTGACGAATATATCGATAAAAGCTTCTATTTGACTTTCAGGTGGTCTTCTAGAATTGTTTTGGCTTAAATGCCTATTTCTGTAGAACTGCGTTTTGGCTCAACCCTATCAAAAAATGTTATATATGTTTCTATTTTTGAACTTGCGAGAGCAAGTGTCATGTATTTTAATCGTGAACTAGACTTTCTTGTCGGAAACAATTTTTTTTTACAAATCTGGGGTTTTAGTATTGGCCAGACTTTTTTCGATATGTATTTCTTTCAAGTTCTGGGCTTCATGATCTTTGTCTCAATTCTGGTCGATTGAGCTTTCTTTTTTTCAAATGATTAAGTTAAATCTTTTTGAGTATTTTATTCATGGGTGAAGAATTCTAAATTTAGTATGTATAACAATATAACTTTGATATTAAGTTTTTGCTGATGGCTTTTCGGCTTCGTGATTTTCGATGAAATATCTGTAGTTTCCTACTGGTAGAAAACAGATATGTGCGTGCTTCTACTCATAGGTTGACGCATGCAGGGGCCTTGCAAGTTTTTTTAGGACCCTTATTCGGAATAATCTTGCGATTAGCCAGGGTTATTGCAACCAGTTGTTAGCCATTATTTTGAAAATTGAAATTTTGCTAAGAGGACTCTTTTCCTGGGTGCTTCGTCAAAAAAGTCCTTTCTGCAACTACAGACATTTTTTGAACATGTTTGTTTTCTAAGTATCCGTTCTTTTCCAAATTTTCTTATCATGTTTTCAGTTTTACCATCAAGAGTTTGTTCGGCGTTTATCACTATTTTATTACATTTGCCAGCTTTTTGGTTCAATATATTCGACGTATATTGCGGCATTTGAAGCGCAAAATATATTTTCGCGGTAACATTTTTTTTTGTAAAAAAATTATCACAAAAAACCTGTTAGCTGAAGATTTTTGAATTATTTTTGGACTTAATGAGCGTCCTTTAATGTTTTTCGGCTTGGTTACGGCTTCAAAAATTTCGAAGCGTAGCGAAGCTTTGCCTCTCTGTAACTTTTTGGTTCAATAACTTTCACCAATTCGGCTTGAATGGTTTTATTCATGTTATGGTGGCATAGTTGACGTATATTGCTGCATTTGAAATGCAAAATATATTTTCGCGATAATTTTTTTGTAGAGTAGATTGTCACGCAAAAATTGTTAGCTGAAGTTTTTGACAATTTTTTTGGACTTAACGAGTGTCCTTGAGTGTTATCGGCTTGATAACTGCTTCAAAAAGTTCGTTTTTTTTTGCTGTTTTGACGCTGGCATTTTTTCGACATGTTTTCCCCAATCGAGCTTTTCAAGCGATCGATGTGAACGTTTTGAAAGATCTATATATTTTTCTGTTTTTGCTTATTTTTTGATTTCATGTTTTGTGCTTCGACGTTCCTTTTGTTTTTTTCCTGGTTTTTTTTTTACAAATTTACCAACCATTCTTTCCAATAGTTTTTTGAGAGTTTTTTTTTGCAAAACATGATTTTGATTTCACGACCTAGTCCTCGATTGTACCATTCAAAAATGTGCTTGGTTTATGTTTGAAAAACAGAATAGCTTTACCAACCATTCTTTCCAATAGTTTTTTGAGAGTTTTTTTTTGCAAAACATGATTTTGATTTCACGACCTAGTCCTCAATTGTACCATTCAAAAATGTGCTTGGTTTATGTTTGAAAAACAGAATAGTCTAAGTTTTTTGCAGTTCGAAGAAAACTTTATGAATATGCAATGAATAAAAACAAAAATGATCTTAATATTCTGAAGGCATTTCAAATTAGATAGATTTCGGTGGTGTTACTTTTTTCATGACTTTCTGTTTTTGGGCAATTAAGGTTGTTGAATCAACAGTTTTTTCATAGTTCCAGGAAGATTGTTTGAATAATTTTGATTTTATTCAGAGCGGAGGCTTTATTATCCATTGCTCACAGGTTTTATTGAAATTCTATAATTTCGAATTTTTACTTTTATTGTTTTTCATTATAATTTTATATTTTTTCAGGCGTGTAGACAGTCTGATGGTTGCGTATGAGTTGAACACTGACAAGAATGACGTGTGTTGTCTCGGATGGGACATCGAAAAGCTCTGTCAGCAAAAACGTAATTTATTCATTGTTCTCCGGCACTTGTTATTTCTCCTGGGTTCTTCAATCTTAATTTACGCTGAATTTGGATACGACTGCCTAAAAATGAAAGATCAAAATGAGTGAAAAACATCCTATCAATATAAGTTAATCAGTTGGCAATTGATTGATAGTTTAAAGCAGTTTATGGAATTATTTTCGACTGCTTTTTGTAAAATTGAACGCATTTTGTTTGAGCTGGGATTTTGATGATGTTTTTGGTGTTTTTTTCCCACTCAAATGGCTGCTCTTAATAATGGTAGTTTCTCTAATATATTTCAAACATCTTTCAATGTGTTTTAATTCAATTCTATATGTGTTTCGTGTGTTGCAGTCGGCGACTGGGACCAGAGTGACGTGACTGGATTGAGTCCAGATGACATCCTGCAGATCCAGAAGGAGGGCTGCGACTCCATCATGGAATCCAAGGGACTCAACAACATCACTCACAATCGTCAGTTTACACATTTTTTTTAACTTCTAAAAAGAGATCGAATATTTGGAGACACTCATCCAAGACAAAAAACCGAGAGATAAATGACGATGACGGCGTATTAAAAAATGTTTCCTACGGTGTCATTTGCTTGTGGCACCTTGGGAAACATTTTGTAATACGCTGTTATCATACATGAATTATGTGGAAGATCACCTTTACTGAAATATGAAAGACCAAAATTACGAGCACAAAGACCCGGGTTGAAGTTGCATTGCAATTAAGAAATGTATCATAGATCTTTCACTTTTTGCAACCATGTATCATTCATGTTGCAGTGCCACTTTAACGATGGTCATCCACGATTGATCTATGAAACATGGATGCAAATTACATTGATGTTTCATCGATGAATCATGACTGAAACATGGTTGTGAATTATCTGATTCATCCAGTAAACATGGATGCAAATTGCCTTGATGTATCATTCCTTTTTTTATACCTGTACATCCCTGAAAATCGCTGTTGAATTCAAAGTTTGAATTCCAAATATGAATTCAAACTAAACGACACAAATCATGAAAATCATCAATTTAAACAAGATTTTGTGCGAAAAAACTCAAAAATCGTATGAAAACCATATAAAAATAAGCAAGATTTTGTTTACAAAATTATGCAATCATCTCATGAACATCATCAATATAAACAAAACAGTTTTTTTGCTTTGTGTAGAGCTAGTGGCTTTTTTCTGTTTCCTGTCGCGGCAAAGTATTACGTAACTTTGTAATGTTTCTCCAGCTGTGTTCACTGGCGAAGTGACTCAAGGTAAACAATCCCTGAAGATCTGCCAGTCGTTCAGTCGCTACCACCTGCGCTCCTTCGACGGGAGAGTGCTGCTGTTCCAGCCTGTGAACGGACAACTCACTCTGGCCAAGGACATTGAGTCCAGTCTGTTCGACTTCAAAGTAGTCTATTCCGGAGTGGACACCGCTACCTTCCAGATGGTAAGGTCACATTACGTAGGAATGATGATTAGGTAGAAATGGGAATTACGTAATAACTGTTGCATAAAGGCAAGTTATTTTATCATGTATGGTTTCTATTGTATGCTAAGGTAATTGGGGTAAACACCCTAAGTTAGCTAGCATGGTAAGTTAATTAGTCGCATTGTATTTGACATTTTTGGGACTAAGATGTTGACCTAAGATCATGATTTAAAAGAGATAATTTTGAAAAATTTTGAGACAATTTCTTATTGAGACAACGTATTTTAAGCGCAATGTTTGTCTGTTTCAGAAATACGTGCTTACCGTAAAGACTGGTGGTCCCTCTGGCACTGAAGATCTCATCCTCACCCCGTTCGCCAGTGCAGGCAGGGAAGTGGCAGTCAAACCCTCTCTCGGATCCGAACAGTTCCTCGACCTCAACACCGACGAGGGATTCAGGTCAGTCTAGATCGTCGTCTTGATTGACATGTCCAAAAAGAGTGCAAATTTGTTGATTAATCCTCCTCCCAGTCTAGCATTATAAAAAATTATAGCCACACCATTGTAGGATGTTTGTGTTAGTGAGGGGGGCTATACTCTGCTGATAGGTTTCAACGAGAAATAGCCATTGAATGATCGGAAAGTGGTCTCATCAAGAGATGATGACACTATCGCATTTAATAAATTCGGTGGCGTCTCATTTAGTATGCATCTTTACGCATACTCCCATTACGTGTTTTAAATCAGAGCTCGGCCTGAACAATGGTGCAAAAAATCCAATTACACTCTGAAAAAGAGTACGCAATGAGTTGTTTAATAATAAAACCAATAATAAATTGTTGTCAGGTAGTTCTATTGTGGTTGGTTTTATATAAATTTACAAACCTCGCCACAATTTTTACTGACTGGGAGAGCAGCATCGGACCTACAGGTCCGTTTAAAGGTGTCTCAGAGCGGAAATTTATTTGGTAATTTTTTTGATACTGGGTGAGAAATAAATTCTCAATGTATAAACTTAGTTTTTTGACCACTTAGAGTTCATTTTGAGTGGTTTTCACCTAAAAGCAGAAAAGGAACCTTTACTGGTTTTCGCCTAAAAACCAGAAAATGAACCTTTATCAGAAAAAAAAAGAAAAATACTAGATCTTACTTAATTAAATAATAGAAAACATTTCCTAACCGTTCTTCATTATCCAGAATGTAGCAGTCTAAAAAATTATGATTAAATATATTCACTTGCTGGGAGGAAGGTTTTTTACATTAGTGTATTATTAACAACCTTCTTTTTTCTAACCTAACTCGCAACTAAAAGCGTTCATTAAAAGTGTTAGGCTTCCGTGCGAGACTCCTAATCTCTAGGTCGCAGGTTCGGATCTCAGACGTAGCCAAATCTTTTGTTAATTCGAGGCTTATTTCTACTTTTTTATTGCATTTTAGAGCTGCTTTTTGTGTTCTCGCATAGCGTCGCCTCTGTGTTTATAATTTCAAGAAAAAGAGGCTGATAATTTAGGATAATGAAAAATTGGCTTATTTGAGTTTTTGCATACACATGTTGGCAATCTTCTTGCTGTACTGCACAACTCTAAAGGTTTGTTCACTTTATTATCCGTAATCAGCTTGTTCAAGATTTGAATAGGGTTTTCACATCTAAGAACTTGAGACACTGTATAAACCATAGTGCAGCACCAATAATTGCATATCCGTGTCGGGTAATGATGGCAATAAATTTGGATTTTTTCGTGTATTTATATTTATACTATACATATTTGGGCCACTTTTGGGTCACCTTTAACAGCTTTTTGATCGAATGTGCTTTGACATTCCAATATTAATATATTACCACAGTTGATGCATTTTAAATTCATCGAATGAACCGAAAGTTGCTATTTGTTTCAAACAACATAACTAAAATTAAATCTCAATTTTAGAAATTTTCTAATTCAATATATCTCGCATTTTTTTTTGAAATGCATAGTTTATAAAATGGCTTTATGCTTTCCGATTTGTTACATGCTAAGGTAGTGGGAGTGCCTTTAGTTTGTTATATTCCAAATGATTACTTGCAAAATTGTGTCTTTTTGCATTTGGTGCTACTTTTGCTGCATCGAATTGGCAATTTTTTAGCATATGTAGCCGGCGTTATTGGTGACTACTTTTTGGGGATTTTAAGCATCCTTGGCTGAGTGGTTCGTGCGTGAGACTCAAATTTGCTAGGTCGCAGATTAGAATCCGACACATAGCGCCTTTTTTTGCTAATTTGAGGCTCATTTCGTTTTTTGTCTTCAGTTTTTTTGCTTCGCCTCTGTGTTATTTAACCAAAAAAAACCAATGAATTTTTTCTTTGATTAGGTCCACCCACACTGGATTGCAAGTGAGCAAACTGAGCAGTGAGACGTGGGGAGTGAGGATTGGATCATTCGGAGTCTACATCATGTGGAACGGACGAAACAACTTCGAGGTTAGAACAGAATAATGGAAAGTTTTAGCCATCAGGCTGAAATAATCGCTGATTTTATAAAACTTAATTTTCATTAATCATTAAAAACAAATCGTTTAATCCGCTAGGTATCTTAAGGTACAAATAGCAACAGAATGCCAAATTTCGATTTTTTTTGTGAAAAAAATAAATTCAATGTTCTTTGTAATTGTCCAAATTAACCTCTTTTTTTATAGTATTTTTCCCTTTTTTTCTAGATCAAAATGGACCATACTTTCTCCAATGAGATCGTGGGCATGTGTGGTAATGCAGATGACGACTGGACAAATGACATGACCAAGAAGAACAAGCAGACTGCGTCATCAGTTGAAGACCTCGTCAGGTCCTGGACTGTTGGACCTAACGTACGCCTATTTCTGTTTTCTAGGACTCATCTTATTGTTTTTTTCTTAAAATTTATTGAAAATGGATCTTGAAATTACAAATTCTCAAAAATACTTAAAAAACTTAGACCGATAGGCTTTTGTCAAAGTTTTTTTCTAAGATGTCATGTACAGGATCATTCAACAAATCAAAATGATTACCAATAAAACGAACTGATTGAAAATAGTCTTCAATCAGCAACATAATTGGTATCATTTGCAATTTCCATATTGGCTTTGGTTACTCCCATGTGATGTTCTCATGCAGGTTGATCTTGTCAGTTCTCCTTTTATTCCCTTTATCTTAATAGCATGTATATCTTCTCATAGGACATTGTGAGAGTGAGTAAGACGTGCAGTGCGAGTGGCAGTTCCTGTCTCAGAGCAGCCCAGGAGTGTGCCCAGTTGAGAGTCGGCATCTTCAAACAGTGCGCAGAGAACACAGACCTCGTGAGTAGAGACATAAATTTTCAAGAAACTAAGGAAAAAGTTATAATCGGTAGTATGCAATAATTGTCAAAGCTTCATTAAAATATTTTTCCTTGATTCTGTAGTAGAGATGAATAATTTCCCTAACTTGACCTTATCAAACGGCTAAGCAGAGACCCATAATGGGTTCTTTTTTAAAGTAATTCTGTAGAGAAGGTCGTTGGACTATATAGCCAGCTTTCAAACGTCGCCGAGTGGAAAAGTTTGGTGAAAGTGTTTCCAATTCGATCCTCCTTCTGATCTTCTTCTGTTCAGGTGTTCGTACAAGAGTACGAGAAGGTGTGCATGATGACGTACTGCTTCGCCTCCATGGACAAGAGTCTCTCTTCTGAGGAGGAGAGGAGGGAGTTCATTGATGAGCAGCTGTGTGGAATATTTGAGTCATACCACTACCAGTGTGTGTCTTCATCTCTCTGCAATGATGAGTGGACCAAGTGCGGTGAGTCATGTTTGCATGGCCCTGTGAATATTGCCACGAATAGTAATCGAATTGCACTATAAATCAATCAAATATTCTGTTTTCTTCAAAGTCAGAGCCAAAAAAAAAACATTTATGGTCAAGTAGAATAGTACTTTCCCAAAATTATCGATGGTATCCTGTCGAAAATTTTCAGTTAACTTCAGAAAAAATAAGTTCATTTGCTTCCGGGCCTTTATCAAGTTTTCTCAAAAATAATGGGACCCATATTTTATTTTTGCTTCTTTTAGAGATCTTTTTTCTCTACAACATCAATTAACATACTTTTCCCACATTGAAAGTTTGAACTGAGTGTGTTAATTTGTGTTGTAGCCAAAGTGTGTCAGAAGGAGAACGAGTACTTCACCACTCTGGCCCCCAGACACCAGGCCCACTGTGGCGAGGACCCCAACGAGTACTTGGAAAACTTCAACTCCATTCAAGGTCAGTGTCGCTCAACTCCACTTAATGCAAACCATACAAATAGCTGGTCTCATAAAAAGACGACTCATGCTTGCCGGTTTAATTATTTTATCTTCATCGAGTCTTTTGTCCCGTTAAACATGCTATATCTAATTTCAATTCCTATGCCATGGTCATGTTATTGAAATTTCTAGGTATTCCAATATTTCATGAAGTATCGCGTTGAGACCATTTGAAGCTTAACGAAATGCTAGGGAACTTTCTATAAATTGAGTGACCAATTGGGTTCATTTTGAGCCTAGAAAGTAAAACACCCATGGGCTACGCATATTTCGCTAAAATTCACATTGTACATAGAATCTACATCATGTACATGGAATCTGCAACACTCGCGGTCAAAAGCCAAACTCACCGCCTTTTGTTCCACAATTTTCCCATCGTATTTGTGCCCCCATCGAAACATATCTTAATTAAGCGGATTTCAGGACTAGTTCTGCGGATTCCTATGAGAATGTCTCTGAGTTCCAGATTAATTGAAAGCAGCTCGGCCTGAATATATATTTTTTTTCTGTTGCAGCACTGGAAGCTCTGCCTGGCTGTTACTGCGCTCCTGGGTTCTACCGAGAGGCTAAGGCGCCCCACGGCTGTGTGAAGGCGGAGGAGTGCACGTGCAAATATGGAGACAGAGACGACTACCTCATCGGAGAGACTCACAGGAGTGACTGTCTCATGTGGTATGTTCACACTCACTAGAAATAATTATTCGGATTATGAAAAAGTGTTGATTTTTTGGCACGCTGTAAAGTAATATCAATTCAGAGTTTACTGATGTGTAACCAAATTATACAACCGAAAGCGACTGCCTCATACGGTTTAAGTTCGAAGTAATGGTCCGATAGCTATTCATGCCTTGTGTCATTTCCTATTATTAGTTAGAAAGTATCGTTAAGTTTAAACTCCTATGAACAACTAGACAGTCTGTTTCATAATTTTGATTTTATGATATCATTATGCTTCCAGCGTCTGTTCCAAATACGGAATTTGGGAGTGTGAGAGCCGACCTTGCAAGCGAAGCTGTTCAGTCATCGGACATCCCCATTACACCACGTTCGACGGAGCCTACTTCGCTTTGGGCGCCAAAGATGTCGAGCTGGTTCTGTTCGAAGATTCCGACCAGCAGAATTTCCGAGTGACTGTGACTACCACAAACCACCCCGACAGAGCGTCGTTGAGCGACAGTCCCGAAGGATGTAGCGATACTGACAGGTAAATTTTCACAAAAAGCTTTTCTGCGATTAACACGTGTTCTCACTTAAGCAGAGCGACTTTGTTTTTTAAACGTTCTTTAAGCAAATCACTCCCGTTAATTGAATCACTTTGTCGAGCGATAGATATTTGTCCATCAAGGCTCAAATCACAAAAAAAAAATATTGGTTTTCTTGATAAATTATGATTTTGCAGAGAACTATTGTTTTTCATGCTTTCTCTAAAACTAAAATTTTGTTTAAAATTTTTTTTGATGTCATTGTTGATATTTTTTTCCTGTTTAAAATAGGTCCGCGTGTCTGAAGACAGTTCAGCTCTACGTGTACGAGAATGGATTCACGGACAGTAGCAAGAGACTGCATGTCAAACTTGAGGGTGACGCAATCGAGATAGGAGAGGGAGGCCAGTTGTCCGAACCCCTTGGCGCCAGGGCCATGGTGTAAGTTTTTTAGTATCGAAATTTTGGGTTAAAATCGCGAGTATATCAAACTACCGTGTGTCAAAGCGTGAACTACTTGATATTATAGATTTTACAAGCACTGATAAATCCCCTCAAGAAAGCACAAGGCGTTTTCATTTTCTTGTGGAGTCCCCTCCGCAAATGATTTTATAGAACATAAAAGTTTGTATAATGATTCTGAAGATTTTTGTGCATTTCTATTAACTATAAAAACAGTTTTGGATAATTCCAGATTCCTGGGTTTGCAAAATCCAACAAAATTATAACGCTAAGCAATTGGTGAAACTATTTTGAAATTCATTGACCTTCAATGGCACTTTGACTGACCTTGATGACCTCTATGCTTTGTATCTGTTTAAGTTTCAATGATCCTGAGAGCGACTGTTACCGATACGAAGTGGTTCGGCCAAGTGGCACTGAAGGTCTCTACTACAAAGTGATGATCTTCTGCAAGAGCAGAGGTCTCATCTCAATCACATACAACCAGGACAACCACGTGTTCGTCACAGCTGACAGCTCATTCCAAAACTCAGTTAGCAGAATTTGTATTGAACTGATAAATAAGCCGAGAGAGTAATTAACGACGGAAAATTTTTTAAAATTGGCTTCGATCATTCGTTACTGCTTAAAATTTTAAAAAAAAAGCAAAATATTACGTTAAAGCGTTAGCAGAAAAGCAAACTGATTTCGACTTTAAAATGCTGCATTTGCAACTCATTTTTCTCTAGACTCTTAACTTTTCGTTTGAAATAGAAAAGTTTTTTATGGTTTATTTTGAATTTCAGATTTAAGTTTGCATTGTTTTCACGTCGTGAAATTTATTGGATTTAGACCTGTGGAATTGATGTTCACGTGGCGAATTTTATCCATTTTAGCTGGAAGGTCTTTGCGGTATCTACAATGGACACTCAGGGGATGACAAACAGTTCAGAGAGAGCCAGACAGGCTGTGGTTCCCTTCTCAACTGTGCGGAGGGCATCTCAGTCACTGGCAGTGTGCCAGACTTAGAAGTGACCACGTGTCAGACGTAAGTCCACCACACGTGTTTCTAAGGCTATTTTGTCTAATCTCAGAACATTGCAGTGTTGGGTTTCCTAAGCAGGGTAGCTTTTTAAATCCACTTTTTTTTATTCTGCATCAAATTGAATTTCAATGAAAACAGTTTATATGATCTAGTTTAATTTCTAAAAAAAATCATTGCTTCTTGGAATTTCAAAAATGTTGAAAAAATCATTTTCATCTTTTGAAGGATAGCAAAATGCACTAAGTTATCAATACTTTTTGATTCAAAAAGTTTTTGCGTACTTCAGGAATCAGTTCGAATCTGAGATCGACATCTGTGGAAAGATGGACGCAGATGGCAACGAGAACGCCAAGGCCTTCTTCCAGTGCCTCAACGACTACCTTGACCCCAAACTGTTCATCCACCTGTGCGAACAGGACATCTGTCAGGTACAGTTAAATGGGGGCTATTCTCAAGCGCGAAGCACCAAGTTTCCGAAAACTTTCAATGCATCAACAGCCTTTAAACTGTGCAAAACTGACTCAATTTTTTTGCTTTTTTCTTTCGAATTTTGGCAAAAATCTGATTTTGTTTCACTATGGACAAAAAATTGGAATATTGGAACCAAAATTGGTAAAGAATCGGTTCGATAAATTAGAAACTAGAAATTTTGGATGTAACTAATGCTAATGAAATAACTTCAGATATAAGCTGAGTCTTTGCGTCTTTTTTCTATACTTTTTGGGATGCAATGGGGAGTTTTCTATTCGAAAATTTTCTATTTTGTTAAGTTATAATTGTTGTAGCCACTGGTCGTCTTTCGAGGTTCGGGTTTTCTTGGTGGTGATGTTAAGTATACCAATTTAGAGATCAGTAATTGGCTGGCCGTTGAAATCAATAATTTTAAAATTTTCAGAAAATCGGTGTTTTTGAAATAGGAAATCAACACAAATCCTTTTCATAGGCGACCATTGGAACCAGTGACCCGACTCTCAAAGCCAAAGCGGATTGCAGTGTTTTCGAGGCGTATGTTTTGGAAGCACTGAACAAGATTGCGGCCGCAGAGGGCAAGGGGAAAGTGGACGAGTGCATCGCCACTTTGGGAGGTGCCAGCTGGCAAGCGGCTGTGGGACTCGACAAATGCTGTAAGTTCACTCAATTCTTCAAAGGCGAGAGTCAATCGTGTGCTCTCATTCCAAGTATCGAATTGTTGTCATGATCTTTCGAAGAGTTGTGTCGGTAGTATGCTGCTGTTTATTTGTGTACTACTGCGGTACAGTTTGTTTGAATCTTTTTCTTTTGAAATGTATAGAAATTTGGAATTACGGTGTTCTGAGATGTTTCAATGTTGACCACCTGTTGAACGAATGCTCAAAACTTTTTCACCTCTCGAAATAGAAATAAAAGTCGAAATCAGCTCACACATGAAGAAATTATACGTATTGGAACAAAATATGGCAATACTGTTTTTCGGTCATCTGAAATTAACGTAAAACTGCTCATTTGGACGTCGAAAATCAACTTTTTGCTCATTTCGACAGGCGGGGACCATTTCAACATAAGAAAAGAGAAACTTAAATCCAACGTCGAAATGAGCAGTTTGAGGTTATTTAACTTCGTTCAGATTCGTTGAGCGAAAAAGATATTGCCAACAACTTGACGTTGACTATATTTGAAATCTGTTTTCAGTGGTTGGCAAGACGTGTTCGGGTTCTCTGAAGTACAAAACGAGTGTGAATCTGTGCAAATTTGGCAGCTGTGACGAAGTCAATCACTTCCACTCCAACGACACCTACATGGCATTCTGCGACAGGTAAACTCGACTATGTAAAATTCTGAGCTGATTTAAGTTATCCGGACAAAACGAACGAAAATGGAAAACTTGAACGTTTTTTTTTCAGTTAGATATTCACTTGAAAATTGGCTTTTATTTCATTTGCTCTATACCATTCAACTTTCATCAATTTGCTGTTCCGACAATCTCGAGGAGTGGACAGAAAATATAGATTAAGAGCTTTTTTCCAGCCAATGTTGACCACTTCAAGGAAAGCTCGTAGGGTGCCAAATTTGGTAATATATCAAAGCTCTTTTAGTCGTGATTCAGATGCGAAAAGCAATTTGAAAAAATTCTTACGCAGTCAAGAAAAAATGGTTCGAAAATTATTGGTTTCCGACTACTTTAGACAAAATTTGATGAGAGACTGACCTCCCAATTTATTTGTACTTTAACTGTTCCAGCATTTGAGAAATTAGGAGGAACATTGTATTTGGGTGTTTTGGTTTTTTCTTTTTCTTTGCTTTCCACACAAAATCATGTACGCATAATCGTTGGATTAGGTTGTTTGATATATCATATTAAAACCCATTCAGTCTTGATTCGACAGACATTATTATTATTTTTAAATTCTCAGTGTCGAGAAAAGCCAGTTTGAAATTTTTGATTTTTGGTCCAATTTCAAGGTGATAAGTTGAGGCTGAGCAGGCTTACAAAAGCTTATTTATGCTGAAATTAAGCCGTAAAAACTTAGTTTTACTCGCGTTAAGTTAGTTTTTGGTGTTTTCTAGCGCCAATCCGGGATTCAAAAATTTCAAAATTCAAAAATTTTCTGCAAAAAAATTTGAATTTTTTTTCGTTGTTTAACGAATTTTTTTCTTTTTTATTGTCATTTCTCTACACAAACTTTTTTCCAATTGGCCTATTTTACTATGAATGTCAAATATACCCAAGTTCTTTTTTTTCGTTCAGATCCTTGCCTTCTATCATATCACACCACGCAGAAAAAGCTACACTAATTTGAGTTTTTTTTTTGCTAAGACTATGGTCGGAACATTCTGTGCTACTTGCACAGTAACCGGCTATCCTTGTTTTATTATAGTCTTACATTTACTTATTCTGACTTCTCATTTTTTCACCTCATTCAGTCACCCTTAACTTTAAAAAAAATTGTATAAACTTGACTACCTTAATGGTTCCGACTCGAAATCAGTTAAATTGAAGAGCACTTTAAAAAGATTGAGTGTGATATCAGATTGAATTATATTCCGCTTGATTGGGGTTCCCAAAAGCTATTTTGAAAATTATAAAAAAAAAATTTGTATAAAATTTGTTTTGCCCAATGATTGCAGCCAAGGGAACATTGGGTCCTACGTTTGCTGCAACCAGCTTATAAAACAATTATTTCACTGAAGTTACTGGAGTTTTACATTCAGCATTACTTTTGTAATTATTCCGACGAGTGAAAGTGGAGAGGAGCTCTGTCTCCGGGTGTTGTTTTTTTTTATTTTATTCAAATTCTGGCACCACAAATAATCATTAGTTTGGATCGAGTGAGGTATCATTATAGATACCCATAAGTTGTTATTCACATTTAAAAGTTTCCAAAATTTTGATTGAATGTCAAGAAAATCCGTTTAATTTTTTTTTGTTTTTCAGTTTCAGTTCGAGCGAATAAAGCGGGCGAGCAGGCTATGAAGTTTTTCAGTGTCACTAGGAAAAACATTTCACAAAAACAAACAAAATTTTTTAAAAAATTTGTCCTGGTCATTCTGTACTACTCGTACTGCAACCGGATTTCCTTGCTTTGTTTAGGACTGTGCTGGACGGGTGTGAGTGTGAGGACTCCTCCTTCTACCTCAACTCTCAGGAGAGTGACATGTGCACCAGTCTGGAGGACTGCAAGTGCAAGGGACAGGACGGAGACATGGTCGACAACGGGGCTGTGTGGACTGTGGGAAATGTACTCACTTTGTAAGCACTGCTAACTTCTTCGATTCTTTATATACATAGTTGGAACTTATTGTCAGTCGCACAGAATTTTTGAACTGTTTTTTTTTGAGCTCATGAGACTAGATTTATTTACTTAGAAATCCCCTTGACCTGTTGTGCCTACTTAAGAATATTTCGTTTTTTTTTTGCGTTACGTAAGCGTTGCATAAAACTTTTTGATGTTGTCAGTTACTGTGAGGATGGTGTGACCAAAGTGAATGACTCTTGTCCGAGTGAGGATGACGTCATTGTCGAGTGTGCGGGAGAACTAGTCTACAAATCAGGTCAGTGTTAAGTTCCCTTTTTCACTGCTTACTTTGTATTTTGAGCTTTTTCTAGAAAGTACACACATACGATTGAAAAGAAAAAACACAAATAGCCGCATTCATGGTAACATAATAGAAATACTTCAACTAATCTATCATTTGGATCCAAAGTTAATGTTTGCATATCAGAATCATCATCTATTTAAGAATCATCATCTATTTTCAGAACAGAATCATCATCTCTTTATTACAGAATCATCATAATCTTTTAGGGGCAAAAAATCAGGACTTATGGCCTGTTGATGCTCCTAGGTAGACTATTATTATTGGTCTTCCTTGATTTAGTTCTATGAATTTGTACAATGTGATTGATTTTTGTAATCCCTACTGAAATATAAATAAATAAACCTATCATTATCAGTTTCCATCTCACTTTTCTCTGTGTTCAGACTTCAACTCGTGCCAGAAGACGTGTGCGGATGTGCAGCTGGGAACACTTCACCACTCCTTCTGCGAGGAGGCAGACAGAATCCCATGTGGATGTGTGTGTCCAGAGGGAAAGGTCATGGTTGTAAGTAGTCCATGCAGTTAGTGTTATGGCCATCAATCAAAATGAAAACCATCTATTTTTTTTAAATAGGGAATATTTTTATTGTCTAATTTGGTATAGTCACGTTATTGTATATGGTGGGTGCAAATTAGGTCCAACTTGTAAAACCAGTTAGTTAATTTCTGAAAACTTAAAAAGTCTATGAAAGTTTTTTCTTTCACTAGTTAATTTTAGTTTTGTTGGCTTTCGAGCCCGTTGTCATGAGCTGAAAAATTACTTTAAAATGTGTCTTTTTAAGCACTTGGGCACCAGTGGTGACGTGGCCTGTGTGGAACCAGTGGACTGTCCTTGCTTCTACGACGGGGTAGACTATGCCAGTGGAGAGGACCACGCATTGTAAGTTGGGCTCTGTGAAAAGACGGTTTTGATAAGTAAATTAATCCGTTAAGTTTGGGAACGGTAATGTAGAATATTAGTCGGAGACAATGAAATAGCGGTCATCCGGAGGTGACAGACAACTCCGATCGTTAAATACCAGTTAGCGCCAGACAGATAGATTAACTAGATTGCAACAACTTAGAATGAAACTGAAATCAAACTGTGAACTAATTTAATCACTATGACAGCTCCTTAGTTTGTAGCCATAGCCTAATCACTTCAAAATGCTTCCAATTTTTCTTTGAATGAACATGTTCAACACATCAACCGGCTACTCCTGTTAATTTAAGCTATTTTATTTTAAATGTTAAAATTAATTTGCTTTACTATTTTGGATAGTAACAGATTAGTAAGAGAATAGTAATCTGTACTGATTATGCTTCTCTGTTTTAGTGGCTGTGCAGTGTGCAGTTGTGTGAGTGGGGGTTGGGACTGCGACTACTCCGCCTGTCAGGCAGTCTGCTCCCTCAACGGGGAGAGTCACGTGAGGTCATTCGATCAACTCCAGTACAGTCACCAGGGGGTGTGTCAGTATGCGGCCATGAGGGTCCACAAGGAGGGCACACAGGGACCCATCGCAACTATTTTGGTAAGTTCAATTAACTCAACTAGTTCAAGTGCAGTTTGCGAGTTGTTAGTTTGTAAATTAGTCTTTTTATCTCGTCTTTTAAGGCTGTTTTAGTTTCAGACCATTCTTATTCAATCTAAATGACCCGAAAAGGTCGCTTTAGCATTTTATATAAACAGCTGTCGTGTCCCTGATAAAATTCCACATAAGATTTGATGTTTTTTTTTTCTGGTCTGGGCAGTTTCTACTGGTATTCTAGCGCCTCGAACCAGTGACATTTTAATTGAAAGCTTGATGCACTACCTATTTTGCTACCGCTTAAAGCTGATCCAGTAAAATTAAAGGAGAACGAAGACGAAGTATGATGAGTGCCTCCGTCTTTCTTGCCTTTTTCATACAGTCCAGTTTAAAAAAAACAGTCTGTAACAACTCAAAAACTTGCCATTTTTCTACGTAAGTTATTTGGACCATCCTCTATTCTTAGTCATTTTACTGCTCGAAGGTCTTTTCATAATTACTCACTTATACGATTTTTTTTCTTCATTTTTTCTTTCTTTTAGTCCAATAACCAGCTCTGTGGAACAGCCGGACTAATCTGTGCCAAAGAGATCAGCGCCCGTTTCAGTCCGGGTCCCGGATCAGGCCTCGAACTGACCTTGAGGAGAAACAGCCGACCAAATATCAACGGGGCTTTCATGCCGGCAGATGAAGATGTTTTGACTGTTGATCGACCTGACATGACCTTTTCTATCGTGTACAGAAATGATTTCGACACTTTTGTGACTTACAATGATAAGAACAGCGGATTCAACGTAACACTGAGATGGGACGGAAGTAAGTCCGCAAAATTGTAACAAATAGTGTTTGAAAAAATTACGTAAGAGAGAAAAATCAAGATTTTTGATTGATGAGCAGAATATTGTCTCTGTCTCACCAATATTTTGAAATTCTATCGATTAACTTTATCATAAATCATTATTTTTTTAACAAAAACATTGGTCACTCTATCGTTTAAGTACCTACTATCCAGTCTCCGACTATTTCGCATTAAAAATAGATATAATGATACAGTCTTCCCCTCTACTTTATTCCGAGAGGATAAAAAAATCACGGTTTAAAATTATAAAGTATGTCGAATAAACGTGAACATACTATACTATACTGGTGGCATTGTGTCGCTTCGGTAGTGATGGTACCCAGCAAGCATATGATTGCTAGTTCAAATCGCTCGTGCGCAGCAATTTGCAAGATGAGCTCTTGCAAATAAGTCTTAGCTCAATGGGCGCTCGGGTCAACTTAAATAATTTAACTCCAGATTAGGCTTCGGGGTTAGTTGACATTAATTTTTTTTAAATGTCTACCGTCGTAATCTGTTATTTTGACATGCCATTTTCGGTTTTTTTTTTCTTAAAAAACCTCAGCTGATGAATGTTTAGTTTTATGCCAAACGCTCATTTTAAAGTTAATATGTTACAAAGCCATCAATGTTGTGCCGGATATATCTGGCTCCCCCAGATAATTAATGTTCCCTGTTTCTTTAGGTACCCGAGCAGCTATATTGGTGGATAGGCGATTCCAGTCCTCTTCCTCTGGAAGCGATTTCACCTTCTCCGGTCTGTGTGGAGACTTCAACGGGAGACCAGGAGATGACATCAACGATGCCGGGGTGACTGACTCCAGTGCCATCTCCGAGTTTGTCAGCAGTCACATTGTGGACACTTGTAGTGACCCTCCGAGTGAATCTACCGACGATGAGACAGTCATGTGTAGGGTAAGTTGTTTTCAGTTTTGATTCAATTCAACAACGCTGCGAAAATCTAAATTGAAGGGACTCTCAAAAAATTAATGATTTTTCTCAAGATTGATTGTCTTTATTTGTGATTATTCTTTTAATCGATCACTGTTTATGTTAGTAATCAAAACAACTTCACAATGCAAAAACGATGTATTGCAACCGAGTACTAGACTTAAAGTGTTTTCTCGTTGGAAACGCTGTTCACAGTATAGTTAAATTCAGGAATAGTAAAGGCCTTTCAAGACTTTAACTGGACTTTCAGTTCAACCCCATTTGTGTTTATATAATTTGCGGATTGGTGTAGAGGATAGGTATCCGAAAGATATATGCGACAAATTCCCTCGTTGGGAGTCTGGATGATAACGTTTGTCGCAATTTCCGGCAACCATCTATAAATTATGGTTTTTTGCTTTTTGAAGGCTAGTATTTTTCATTTGAAATTCAAACGGATTGTTTTTCTTAACGGATTTATCGTTAGAACCGGCTTGAAATTATTTCAAAAGGCCTGATTTCTACCTTCATATCGAGGGAGTTGTTAAAATGATTTTTTTCCGACTAAAAAACAGCCAGCTTAATTGCCGATTTCTATTTTTTCGATAGTTTAAATTGAGCAATAACTAGAACTGTTCTAAGTAACTCCTCGAATTCTTGATAGAACAATTGCTTATGAAAGACTTTTTTAACACTAGCGTCAGCTTAGTGTATTATTACAAACCCTCTTTTTTCTAACCTAATGTTTGTGCCACTTTTGCGGCATCTTTACAGCTTTTTGATAGCATGTGCTTTGACATTAGAATAGTTATAAGTTAACACAGTTGATGCAATTTCAATTCATCAACTCAAACGAAAAAAGCTATTTGTTTCAAACTAAATAACAATCATTAAACTTGATTTCAGAAATTTTCGAACTCAATATATCTCGCAATTTTTGAAAAGCATAATTTATATATAATGTGGCTTCATGCTTTATGTGTGCTACATGCTAAATTAGCATGGGTGCCTTCAGCTTGTTATATTTCAAGTGATTAGTTGCAAAACTCTGTCCTTTTGTATTTGGTGCCACTTTTGCTGAATGACATTGGCAATTTATAAGCAAATGTAGCTGATTTCTTTGTGACTAGTGTTTTTTGGTGGTTAAGCGTGCATAGCTGAGAGGTTAGTGCGTGAGTTATGAAATCTATAGATTGCAGTAGGTTGCAGATCGAATCTTAGACCTAGCCGAATTTTTACTAATTCGAGGCCTATTTCTTTTTTTTCTGTTGCATCACTTTCTAGAGCTGCTTTTGGTTCTCGCTAGTGATTGCGAAGCGAAGATTCGCCTCTATATTTCATTTTTTTTTACCACAACAACGTTCATTAGAACGTTCCTTGCGTTTCTTTCATTAGTGTAAAAAACTTAACTTATAAAAGGTAACGTTGTTTTTGTCTTTGAATTAAACTTAAACTTTGTTGGTTCACATTTGATTTTTCGCGACTGGACTTTAACTTTCTTCGTAAATTATTTCGAATTCATTTTTTTAATAAGGAAGGCTTGTTTTTCTCTCCAATTCCAATTGAGATTTTGAATTGGGTTTTTATTTTAAGATTTCAAAGTGGAATAAAAATGTTTTTTTTTTTGTTGATGCTAGCTTCTCCAAAAAGCTGAAAGTTCTCTTTTTTTTCTCCAATATTAGTGAATCATAAAAGATCCTTGAAATTAATAGGGTTTACTCCCTTAACTTGGTCATTGGTTTGATAGAAAACCTGTATCTTTCTCTTTGTTCAATTATTTGAGTTTTTTTTTTGAAACAGCTCTTCCCGATAAATTTTTTCTAAAGTATTGATGAAAAGTATTGCGGTTTTTCCAGAAGCTCTTTCTCATATAATGAAAGTGATTTTTTGATTCACACTCAAAAAGATTCAATCTATGCCTTTTCTTCTGGAAGTTATGGCTATTGTCACGCTCGAACTGTCGACCCTCGCGTTATTGCTTGATGCGATAATTGACTGAGTTATGCTACCTGCTGTAGGGGTTACTTCATAACTTGAAGATCGAGTTGAAGAAAGTTTTTTGATGTTTTAATGTTTGATGTTTTTCCAAACGGTTCTTCGGAAGATAAGTTTTCCAAAAAATAGATTCTATAACAATTGCTGCTTCTCTGCTTTTTCTTGAAGTTCTTTCTTCAGTAGTTGAAACTTTTTTGTTCGCAGTATGAAAAAGAATATGTCTATGCGTTGCTCTCGCGGGAAACCTCAGCCACATGCAGCTCTATTTTTTAAACTTTGCCTTACTAGCACAATGCTCGAGCGGCCTTCTGATGGACTGAATTTACAACATCATCAGTGGTTTGATAGAAACTTTGTATCTTCTCTGAGTTTGTTTGTCTGATTTTTTTTTCGAAACGGTTCCTCCGAATAGAACTTTTTTAAAATTATTTTCTTTGAAATATGCTGCTTCTCTGCGTTTTTTCCAGAAGCTTCTTTTTCAGATTTTTGAAGTTATTTTTCTTCGCTCTGGCAAAAGAAGGTTGTCTGTGCTTTTCCCTTGCGTGAACGTTTGGCTACAGACAGGTTCGAACTGTCGACCATTGCGGTGTTAGCCAGGTGCTGAAGCCGACTGTGCTACGTGGCCCACTGTAGTGCTGTAGGGTTGACTTCACACATTGATGAAAAGTTTCTATCGTGTCTGAGTTTAATTATTTGCTGTTATTCGAATTAAGTAGATACTGTTCTTGCCACTTGGCCACAGGACAAAGCGGTAGCGGCAGAGATTTGCGCCCCGGCAGAACCTTCTTTTTCAAAATAGATACAATTGAACAAAAACTTCCGTTAAAAATTGAATTGTCGGACTTTCGTTTGTCTGCTGAAGTTTGTTCAGGTCAGTTGTCACATCACAATCTTTCTTGTGCTGTAGACAACTATGACGGTAACTTCAAATTCAGTTTTTTTTGTAATTTCAGCGAAGATTTGAAACCTTTAAAGTTTTTTTATAAAACCAGTTTGTTCAGGTACTTTTTTACAGACATGTTCGAACTAACGACCCTCGCGTTATTAACACAATGCTCTAACCCTGTGAGCTATGCGGCTTGTTGTATGATAGACTTCACATCTTTATGATTCTTTTGATGAGAAGCTTAATTTTCTCGGCGTTTTTATTTTTGATTTTTTCGAAACGGCCTTTCAAAAAGAAGATTTTCAAATTTAGTTGTGATGAAAATTGCTGCTTTTCTGCGTTTTCTCCAGAAAATTTTTCTTCAGAAGCTGAAAATGTTTTTTTTAAGTTGTCGTGTCATAAAGGATATAATTGTGCCCTTCTATCGCGAGACGCATTGGCCACATAGACAGGCTCGAACTGTCGGCTCTCGCGTTAGTAGCACGATGCGTTAACCGACTGAGCTACACGGCCTGCTGTAGGTTTGACTTCACAAGTTTATGATCCTTTTGATGAGAAACTTGTAACTTCTCTCAGTTTATTCATTTGATGATTTTCGGAACGTCGTCTTCAAAAGCAAGATTTTTAAAACTAGTATTGAAGAAACTAGTTTTTCTGCGTTTTCCCCGAAACTCTTTCCTCAGAAGTTCAAATACTTTTTTTTTTAAATCACCGTTTCATAAAGAGTGTCTATGCCTTTCTCTTGAGGAAATCCTTGGCCACCGATAGGCTCGAACTGTCTACTCTCGCGTATTTAGCCCGATGCTCCAACCGTCTGAGCTATGCGGCCTGCTGTAGGGTAGGTAGAATTCACATTTTTATTGTCGTTTTGATGAGAGGCTTATAACTTCTCTGCTTTTTTGTATTTGATCTTTTCGAAACGGCTATTCCGAAAAGAAGATTTTAAAATTTAGTTGTATTGAAAACTGCAGCTTTTCTGCGTTGTTCCAGAAGTTTTTCCTTCAAGTTTTTGTTCGTCGTGTCATAACGAGTTTAATTATGTTTTTCTTTCACGGTAGGCATTGGCCACAGACACTCTCGAATTGTCGACCATCGCATTATAGAACGCTGGTCTAACTGTCTGCGCTATGCGGCCGTTCGTAGGGTTGACTTCACAACTTTATAGTCTTATTGATGGGAAACCTGTAATTTCTCTGAGTTTATATATTTGCTGTTTTTCGAAACGTCATCTTTGAAGAAAGATATATAAAATTAGTTTCGATGAAAACTGATGCTTTACTGCGTTTTTTCCAGAAGTTGAGTTTCAGAAACTTCTAGTTTTTATGAATTTTTTTATTTGATGGTTTCGAAACGGCTATTCCGTGGAGAAGGTTTTTAATTCATTTGTGTTGGAAACTGCTGTTCTTCTGCGTTTTTTCCTGAAATTTTTTTTTCTTCAGTGTTAAAATAGTTGTTTTTTAGTTCTTCGTGTCATTGAATATAATCATTCCATTGTCTCGCGTGAAGCAGTGGCCACAGAGAGGCTCCAACTGTCGACTTTCGCTATATTAGCGCGATGGTATCGCCGACTGAGCTCTGCGGCCTACTGTAAGGTAGATTTCACAACTTTATCATCCTTTTCATGAAAAACTTTATTATGTGATATTTTTCGAAATGTCTTCTACGAAAAGAAGCCTTCCAAAATTCGTTATAAAGAAACTGCGGTTTTTCTGCGTTTGTTCCAGGAAATTTTTTTCAGAAGTTTTTTTTTAAACTCGTAGTGCCATCAAGATTACATTCGTTCCTATCTTTTGTGGGAAGCATTGACCACAGACAGGCGCGATTTGCGGCCTGATGTAAAGTAGACTTCAAAAATTTATCATCGTAATGATGCGAAACCTAATTTCTCTGTAGGTTTCATTTGATTTTTATAAAACGGCTGTTTGAAAAGAAGATTTTTAATTTATTTGTGATGAAAACTGCTGCTCTTCTACGATTGTTTTGTTTTAATTCGTTTTTTTAATGAATTCTTCGTGTCATAAAGAATATTATCATTTCGTTGTCTCGCGGTCAGCACTGGCGACAGACAGGCTCGAACTCTCGACCCCTCGCGCTATTAGCACGATGCTCTATGCAGCCTCGTCTAGCGTAGAATTCACTACTTTATCATCGTAATGATGAGAAATCTAAGTTCTCTTTAGATTTTTATTTAATGTTTTTGAAACCGCTATTCCGAAAAAATTTATTTTTAATTTAGTTGTGATGAAAATTGCTGCTCTTCTGCGTTTTTCCTGAAGTTTTCTCTCCTCAGAGTTGAATTTTTTTTTCATTCGTGTCATAAAAATAGCATCATTTCGTTGTCTCGCGTGAAGAATTGGCCACAGACAGGCGCGAATTCTAGACCCTTGCGTTATTAGCACGATGTTCTTGCCGACTGAGCTATGCGGCCTGGTGTAGCGTAGAATTCACAACTATATGATCGTAATGATCAGAAACTTCTAACTTCTCTGAAGTTTTATATTTGATACTTCCGAAACAGCTATTCCAAAAAGAAGGTATTCAATTTAGTTGTAATGAAAACTGCTGCTGTTCGCGTTTTTACTGAAGTTTTTTTTCTTCAGATTTAAAAATGTTTTTTTTTTGTCGTGTCAAAAAGAAAATTATCCTCTTTCTGTCGCGGGAAGCTTTGGCCACAGACAGGTTCAAACTGTCGACCCACGCGTTAATTGGACGTTGCGCTAACCGACTGAGCTATGCGGCCTACTGTACTGGGGACATCACAACTTCATAATCTTCTGTTATTGTAACCTTGTAACCTCTCTGCGTTTGTTCACTTGAGGTTTTTCGAAACGTCTTCTTCAAAAAAAAGACTTCTAAAATTCGTTATGAAGAAACTCTGGCTTTTCTGCGTTTTTTTTTTCCAGAAAATTTTTCGTCAGAAATTGTATTTTTTTGTCGTGCCATAAAATATAATCAATTCGTTCTCTCGCGATAAACATTGGCCGCAGACAGGCTTGAACTGTCGACCCTCGCGTTATTAGCACGATGATCTAACCGACTGAGCTATGCGGACTGAAGTATTTGGGACTTCACAATTTTATGATCTTATTGATGAGACACTTGTAACTTCTCTGAATATATTTACTTGAGGTTTTTCGAACCATCTTCTTCTCCAAGAGAATACTTTTAAAATTTGTTATGAAGAAACTCTGGCTTTTCTTTGTTTTTTTTTTCCAGAAACTTTTTTGTCAGAAATTGTATTTTTTCGTCGTGTCATAAAATAAAATCAATTCGTTCTCTCGCGGGAAGAATTGACCACAGACAGGCTCGAACTGTCGACCCTCGCGTTATTAGCAAGTTGCTCTAACCGACTGGCTATGCGGCCTGCTGTAATTGGGACTTCACAACTTTAAGGTCTTAATGATGAGAAACTTGTAACTTCTCTGCGTTTTTTACTTTGAGGTTTTTCGAAACGTTTTCTTCTTGAAAAAAAGATTTCTAAAATTCGTTAGAAACTCTGGCTTTTCTGCGTTTTTTTTCCAGAAATTTTCTCGTCAGAAGTTAAATTTTTTAAATCGTCGTGTCATAAAGAAAAGACTATTTCATGTGGCTCGCGGGAAGCATTGCCCACAGACAGGCTCGAACTGTCGACCCTCGCATTATTAGCACGATGCTCTAACCGACTGAGCTATGCGGCCTACTGTTCTGGGGACTTCACAACTTCATAATCTTCTGCTGTTGTAACCTTGTAACCTCTTTGCGTTTGCTCACTTGAGGTTTTTCGAAACGTCTTCTTCAAAAATCTTCTTCTTCAAAAAAAGACTTCTAAAATTTGTTATGAAGAAACTCTGGCTTTTCTGCGTTTTGTTTTCCAGAAAGTTTTTCGTCAGAAGTTGAATGGTTTCTCGTCTTGTCATGAAAATATAATCAATTCTTTCTCTCGCGGGAAGCTTTGGCCACAAACAGGCTCGAACTGTCGACCCTCGCGTTATTAGCACGATGCTCTAACCGACCGAGCTATGTGGCCTGCTGTACTGGGGACTTCACAACTCTATGATCTTATTGATGAGACACTTGTAACTTCTTTGAAGTTTTTTTTAAAACTTGTAGTGCCATCAAGATTACATTAGTTCCCATCTTTAGTGGGAAACATTGACCACAGACAGGCGCGATTTGTTGACCCTTGCATTACTTGCACGATGCTCTAACCGACTGAGCTATGCGGCCTGATGTAACTTAGACTTCAAAACTTTATCATCGTAATGATGAGAAACCTAACTTCTCTATATGTTTCATTTGATTTTTATGAAGCGGCTGTTTGAAAAGAAGATTTTTAAATTATTTGTCATGAAAACAGCTGCTCTTCTACGGGTTTTTTTCCTGAACTTCTCTCTTCAAAGTTGAAATTGATTTTTTTAAATTCGTTTTTTTTAATGAATTTTTTGTGTCATAAAGAATATAATCATTCCGGTGTCTCGCGGGCAGCACTGGCGACAGACAGGCTCGAACTCTCGACCCCTCGCGCTATTAGCACAATGCTCTAACCGACTGAGCTATGCGGCCTCGTCTAGCGTAGAATTCACTACTTTGTCATCGTAATGATGAGAAATCTAAGTTCTCTTTAGATTTTTATTTAATGTTTTTGAAACCGCTATTCCGAAAAAAATATATTTTTAATTTAGTTGTGATGAAAATTGCTGCTCTTCTGGGTATTTCCTGAAGTTTTCTCTCCTCAGAGTTGAAATTTTTTTTTATTCGTGTCATAAAAATAGCATCATTTCGTTCTCTCGCGTGAAGAATTGGCCACAGACAGGCTCGAATTCTGGACCCTTGCGTTATTAGCAAAATGTTCTTGCCGACTGAGCTATGCGCCTGGTGTAGCGTAGAATTCACAACTATATCATCGTAGTCATGAGAAACTTCTAACTTCTCTGAAGTTTTATTTTTGATGCTTTCGAACAGCTATTCCAAAAAGAAGGTGTTCAATTTAGTTGTAATGAAAACTGCTGCTGTTCGCGTTTTTACTGAAGTTTTTTCTCTCCAGATTTAAAAATGTTTTTTTTTTCTGTCGTGTCATAAAGAAAATTATTCTCTTTCTGTTGCGGGAAGCATTGACCACAGACAGGAGCGATTTGTCGACCCTTGCATTACTTGCACGATGCTCTAACCAACCGAGCTATTGTAAGTTAAATTTTTTTTCGTCGTGTCATAAAAATATAATCAATTCTTTCTCTCGCGAGAAAGCATTGGCCACAGACAGTCTCGACATGTCGACCCTCGCGTTATTAGCACGATGCTCTAACCGACTGAGCTATGCGGCCTGCTGTACTGGGGACTTCACAACTTTATGATCCTGTTGATGAGACACTTGTATTTTCTCTGCGTGTTTCAACTTGAGGTTTTTCGAAACGTCTTCTTCTTCAAAAAATAGGCTTCTAAAATTCGTTATGAAGAAACACTGGCTTTTCTGCGTTTTTTTCCAGAAAATTTTTTGTCAGAAGCTGATTTTTTAAATCGTCTTGTTTTCCAGAAAGTTTTTCGTCAGAAGTTGAATGGTTTCTCGTCTTGTCATGAAAATATAATCAATTCTTTCTCTCGCGGGAAGCATTGGCCACAAACAGGCTCGAACTGTCGACCCTCGCGTTATTAGCACGATGCTCTAACCGACCGAGCTATGTGGCCTGCTGTACTGGGGACTTCACAACTCTATGATCTTATTGATGAGACACTTGTAACTTCTTTGAAGTTTTTTTTAAAACTTGTAGTGCCATCAAGATTACATTAGTTCCCATCTTTAGTGGGAAACATTGACCACAGACAGGCGCGATTTGTTGACCCTTGCATTACTTGCACGATGCTCTAACCGACTGAGCTATGCGGCCTGATGTAACTTAGACTTCAAAACTTTATCATCGTAATGATGAGAAACCTAACTTCTCTATATGTTTCATTTGATTTTTATGAAGCGGCTGTTTGAAAAGAAGATTTTTAAATTATTTGACATGAAAACAGCTGCTCTTCTACGGGTTTTTTTCCTGAACTTCTCTCTTCAAAGTTGAAATTGATTTTTTTAAATTCGTTTTTTTTAATGAATTTTTTGTGTCATAAAGAATATAATCATTCCGGTGTCTCGCGGGCAGCACTGGCGACAGACAGGCTCGAACTCTCGACCCCTCGCGCTATTAGCACAATGCTCTAACCGACTGAGCTATGCGGCCTCGTCTAGCGTTGAATTCACTACTTTGTCATCGTAATGATGAGAAATCTAAGTTCTCTTTAGATGTTTATTTAATGTTTTTGAAACCGCTATTCCGAAAAAAATATATTTTTAATTTAGTTGTGATGAAAATTGCTGCTCTTCTGGGTAATTCCTGAAGTTTTCTCTCCTCAGAGTTGAAATTTTTTTTTATTCGTGTCATAAAAATAGCATCATTTCGTTCTCTCGCGTGAAGAATTGGCCACAGACAGGCTCGAATTCTGGACCCTTGCGTTATTAGCAAAATGTTCTTGCCGACTGAGCTATGCGCCTGGTGTAGCGTAGAATTCACAACTATATCATCGTAGTGATGAGAAACTTCTAACTTCTCTGAAGTTTTATTTTTGATGCTTTCGAACAGCTATTCCAAAAAGAAGGTGTTCAATTTAGTTGTAATGAAAACTGCTGCTGTTCGCGTTTTTACTGAAGTTTTTTCTCTCCAGATTTAAAAATGTTTTTTTTTTCTGTCGTGTCATAAAGAAAATTATTCTCTTTCTGTTGCGGGAAGCATTGACCACAGACAGGAGCGATTTGTCGACCCTTGCATTACTTGCACGATGCTCTAACCAACCGAGCTATTGTAAGTTAAATTTTTTTTCGTCGTGTCATAAAAATATAATCAATTCTTTCTCTCGCGAGAAAGCATTGGCCACAGACAGTCTCGACATGTCGACCCTCGCGTTATTAGCACGATGCTCTAACCGACTGAGCTATGCGGCCTGCTGTACTGGGGACTTCACAACTTTATGATCCTGTTGATGAGACACTTGTATTTTCTCTGCGTGTTTCAACTTGAGGTTTTTCGAAACGTCTTCTTCTTCAAAAAATAGACTTCTAAAATTCGTTATGAAGAAACACTGGCTTTTCTGCGTTTTTTTTCCAGAAAATTTTTTGTCAGAAGCTGATTTTTTAAATCGTCTTGTCATAAAGAATAGACTATTTTATCTGGCTCGCGGGAAGCATTGACCACAGACAGGCTCGAACTGTCGACACTCGCGTTATTAGCACGATGCTCTAACCGACTGAGCTATGCGGCCTACTGTACTGAGGACTTCACAACTTTTTGATCTTATTGATGAGACACTTGTAACTTCTCTGCGTTTGTTTACTTGAGGTTTTTCCAAACGTGTTCTTCTTAAAAAAAAACTCAGGCTTTTTGCGTTTTATTTTCCGGAAAGTTTTTCGTCGATTTTTTTTTAATCGTGTCATAAAGAATAGACTATTCCATCTGGCTCTAGGGAAACCTTGATCACAGACAGTCTCGAACTGTCGACCCTCGCGTTATTAGCACGTTGCTCTAACCGACTGGCTATGCGGCCTGCTGTAATGGGGACTTCACAACTTTAAGGTCTTACTGATGAGAAACTTGTAACTTCTCTGCGTTTTTTTTACTTGAGGTTTTTCGAAACGTATTCTTCTTCAGAAAAAGATTTCTAAAATTTTTTATGAAGAAACTCTGGCTTTTCTGCGTTTTTTCCCAGAATTGTTTTCGTCAGAAATAGAATTTTTTTAAAATCGTCTTGTCATAAAGAATAGATTATATCATCTGGCTCGCTGGAAGAATTGACCACAGACAGGCTCGATTTGTCGACCCTCGCGTTATTAGCACGATGCTCTAACCGACTGAGCTATGCGGCCTGCTGTACTTGGGACTTCACAACTCTATTATCTTATTGATGAGACACTTGTAACCTCTCTGCGTTTGTTTACTTGAGGTTTTTCGTAACGTTTTCTTCTTCAAAAAAAATACTTCTAAATTTCGTTATGAAGAAACTCTGGCTTTTCTGCGTTTTTTTCCAGAAAGTTTTTCGTCAGAAGTTGAGCTGTCTCTCGTCGTGTCATAACATAAAATCAATTCTTTCTCTCGCGGGAAGCACTGGCCACAGACAGGCTCGAACTGTCGACCCTCGCGTTATTAGCACGATGCTCTAACCGACTGAGCTATGCGGCCTGCTCTACTGAGGACTTCACAACTTTATGATCTTTTTGATTAGACACTTGTAACTTCTCTGCGTTTTTTTTACTTGAGGTTTTTTGAAACGTCTTCTTCCTAAAAAGAGACTTCTAAAATTCGTTATGAAGAAACTCTGGCTTTTCTGCGTTTTTTTTTCCAGAAGTTTTTTCGTCAGAAGTTGAATTTTTTTTTAAATCGTCGTGTCATAAAGAATAGACAATATCATCTGGCTCGCGGGAAGCATTGACCACAGACAGGCTCGAACTGTCGACCCTCGCGTTATTAGCACGATGCTCTAACCGACTGAGCTATGCGGCCTGCTGTAATGGGGACTTCACAACTTTAAGGTCTTATTGATGAGAAACTTGTAACTTCTCTACGTTTATTTACTTGAGGTTTTTCGAAACGTATTCCTCTTCACAAAAAGACTTCTAAAATTCTTTATGAATAAACTCTGGCTTTTCTGCGTTTTTTTTTCCAGAATTTTTTTTGTCAGAAATTGAATTTTTTTAATCGTCTTGTCATAAAGAATAGACTATATCATCTGGCTCGCTGGAAGAATTGACCACAGACAGGCTCGAACTGTCGACCCTCGCGTTATTAGCACGTTGCTCTAACCGACTGGCTATGCGGCCTGCTGTAATGGGGACTTCACAACTTGACGGTCTTATTGATGAGAAACTTGTAACTTCTCTGCGTTTATTTACTTGAGGTTTTTCGAAACGTATTCTTCTTCAGAAAAAGACTTCCAAAATTCTTTATGAAGAAACTCTGGCTTTTCTGCGTTTTTTTCCAGAAATTTTTTCGTCAGAAATCGAATTTTTTCAAATCGTCTTGTCATAAAGAATAGACTATATCATCTGGCTCGCTGGAAGAATTGACCACAGACAGGCTCGAACTGTCGACCCTCGCGTTATTAGCACGATGCTCTAACCGACTGAGCGATGCGGCCTGCTGTACTTGGGACTTCACAACTCTTTTATCTTATTGATGAGACACTTGTAACCTCTCTGCGTTTGTTTACTTGAGGTTTTTCGAAACGTTTTCTTCTTCAAAAAAAAATACTTCTAAAATTCGTTATGAAGAAACTTTGGCTTTTCTGCGTTTTTTCCAGAAAGTTTTTCGTCAGAAGTTGAGTTGTCTCTCGTCGTGTCATAAAAATAAAATCAATTCTTTCTCTCGCGGGAAGTACTGGCCACAGACAGGCTCGAACTGTCGACCCTCGCGGTATTAGCACGATGCTCTAACCGACTGAGCTATGCGGCCTGCTGTACTTGGTACTTCACAACTGTATTATCTTATTGATGAGACACTTGTAACTTCTCTGCGTTTGTTTACTTGAGGTTTTTCCAAACGTGTTCTTCTTAAAAAAAACTCAGGCTTTTTGCGTTTTATTTTCCGGAAAGTTTTTCGTCAGAAATTGATTTTTTTTAATCGTCGTGTCATAAAGAATAAACTATTTCATCTGGCTCGCCGGAAGCCTTGACCACAGACAGGCTCAAGCTGTCGACCTTCGCGTTATTAGCCTGATGCTCTAAACGACTGAGCTATGCGGCCTGCTGTAATGGGGACTTCACAACTTTAAGGTTTTATTGATGAGAAACTTGTAACTTCTCTGCGTTTTTTTTACTTGAGGTTTTTTGAAACGTCTTCATCCTAAAAAGAGACTTCTAAAGTTCGTTATGAAGAAACTCTGGCTTTTCTGCGTTTTTTTTCCAGAAGTTTTTTCGTCAGAAGTTGAATTTTTTTTTAAATCGTCGTGTCATAAAGAATAGACAATATCATCTGGCTCGCGGGAAGCATTGACCACAGACAGGCTCGAACTGTCGACCCTCGCGTTATTAGCACGATGCTCTAACCGACTGAGCTATGCGGCCTGCTCTACTGAGGACTTCACAACTTTATGATCTTTTTGATTAGACACTTGTAACTTCTCTGCGTTTTTTTTACTTGAGGTTTTTTGAAACGTCTTCTTCCTAAAAAGAGACTTCTAAAATTCGTTATGAAGAAACTCTGGCTTTTCTGCGTTTTTTTTTCCAGAAGTTTTTTCGTCAGAAGTTGAATTTTTTTTTAAATCGTCGTGTCATAAAGAATAGACAATATCATCTGGCTCGCGGGAAGCATTGACCACAGACAGGCTCGAACTGTCGACCCTCGCGTTATTAGCACGATGCTCTAACCGACTGAGCTATGCGGCCTGCTGTAATGGGGACTTCACAACTTTAAGGTCTTATTGATGAGAAACTTGTAACTTCTCTACGTTTATTTACTTGAGGTTTTTCGAAACGTATTCCTCTTCACAAAAAGACTTCTAAAATTCTTTATGAATAAACTCTGGCTTTTCTGCGTTTTTTTTTTCCAGAATTTTTTTTGTCAGAAATTGAATTTTTTTTAATCGTCTTGTCATAAAGAATAGACTATATCATCTGGCTCGCTGGAAGAATTGACCACAGACAGGCTCGAACTGTCGACCCTCGCGTTATTAGCACGTTGCTCTAACCGACTGGCTATGCGGCCTGCTGTAATGGGGACTTCACAACTTTAAGGTCTTATTGATGAGAAACTTGTAACTTCTCTGCGTTTATTTACTTGAGGTTTTTCGAAACGTATTCTTCTTCAGAAAAAGACTTCCAAAATTCTTTATGAAGAAACTCTGGCTTTTCTGCGTTTTTTTTCCAGAAATTTTTTCGTCAGAAATCGAATTTTTTTAAATCGTCTTGTCATAAAGAATAGACTATATCATCTGGCTCGCTGGAAGAATTGACCACAGACAGGCTCGAACTGTCGACCCTCGCGTTATTAGCACGATGCTCTAACCGACTGAGCTATGCGGCCTGCTCTACTGAGGACTTCACAACTTTATGATCTTTTTGATTAGACACTTGTAACTTCTCTGCGTTTTTTTTACTTGAGGTTTTTTGAAACGTCTTCTTCCTAAAAAGAGACTTCTAAAATTCGTTATGAAGAAACTCTGGCTTTTCTGCGTTTTTTTTTCCAGAAGTTTTTTCGTCAGAAGTTGAATTTTTTTTTAAATCGTCGTGTCATAAAGAATAGACAATATCATCTGGCTCGCGGGAAGCATTGACCACAGACAGGCTCGAACTGTCGACCCTCGCGTTATTAGCACGATGCTCTAACCGACTGAGCTATGCGGCCTGCTCTACTGAGGACTTCACAACTTTGATCTTTTTGATTAGACACTTGTAACTTCTCTGCGTTTTTTTTACTTGAGGTTTTTTGAAACGTCTTCTTCCTAAAAAGAGACTTCTAAAATTCGTTATGAAGAAACTCTGGCTTTTCTGCGTTTTTTTTTCCAGAAGTTTTTTCGTCAGAAGTTGAATTTTTTTTTAAATCGTCGTGTCATAAAGAATAGACAATATCATCTGGCTCGCGGGAAGCATTGACCACAGACAGGCTCGAACTGTCGACCCTCGCGTTATTAGCACGATGCTCTAACCGACTGAGCTATTCGGCCTGCTCTACTGAGGACTTCACAACTTTATGATCTTTTTGATTAGACACTTGTAACTTCTCTGCGTTTTTTTTACTTGAGGTTTTTTGAAACGTCTTCTTCCTAAAAAGAGACTTCTAAAATTCGTTATGAAGAAACTCTGGCTTTTCGGCGTTTTTTTTTCCAGAAGTTTTTTCGTCAGAAGTTGAATTTTTTTTTAAATCGTCGTGTCATAAAGAATAGACAATATCATCTGGCTCGCGGGAAGCATTGACCACAGACAGGCTCGAACTGTCGACCCTCGCGTTATTAGCACGATGCTCTAACCGACTGAGCAATGCGGCCTGCTGTAATGGGGACTTCACAACTTTAAGGTCTTATTGATGAGAAACTTGTAACTTCTCTACGTTTATTTACTTGAGGTTTTTCGAAACGTATTCCTCTTCACAAAAAGACTTCTAAAATTCTTTATGAATAAACTCTGGCTTTTCTGCGTTTTTTTCCAGAATTTTTTTTGTCAGAAATTGAATTTTTTTTAATCGTCTTGTCATAAAGAATAGACTATATCATCTGGCTCGCTGGAAGAATTGACCACAGACAGGCTCGAACTGTCGACCCTCGCGTTATTAGCACGTTGCTCTAACCGACTGGCTATGCGGCCTGCTGTAATGGGGACTTCACAACTTTAAGGTCTTATTGATGAGAAACTTGTAACTTCTCTGCGTTTATTTACTTGAGGTTTTTCGAAACGTATTCTTCTTCAGAAAAAGACTTCCAAAATTCTTTATGAAGAAACTCTGGCTTTTCTGCGTTTTTTTCCAGAAATTTTTTCGTCAGAAATCGAATTTTTTCAAATCGTCTTGTCATAAAGAATAGACTATATCATCTGGCTCGCTGGAAGAATTGACCACAGACAGGCTCGAACTGTCGACCCTCGCGTTATTAGCACGATGCTCTAACCGACTGAGCGATGCGGCCTGCTGTACTTGGGACTTCACAACTCTTTTATCTTATTGATGAGACACTTGTAACCTCTCTGCGTTTGTTTACTTGAGGTTTTTCGAAACGTTTTCTTCTTCAAAAAAAAATACTTCTAAAATTCGTTATGAAGAAACTCTGGCTTTTCTGCGTTTTTTCCAGAAAGTTTTTCGTCAGAAGTTGAGTTGTCTCTCGTAGTGTCATAAAAATAAAATCAATTCTTTCTCTCGCGGGAAGTACTGGCCACAGACAGGCTCGAACTGTCGACCTTCGCGGTATTAGCACGATGCTCTAACCGACTGAGCTATGCGGCCTGCTGTACTTGGTACTTCACAACTGTATTATCTTATTGATGAGACACTTGTAACTTCTCTGCGTTTGTTTACTTGAGGTTTTTCCAAACGTGTTCTTCTTAAAAAAAAACTCAGGCTTTTTGCGTTTTATTTTCCGGAAAGTTTTTCGTCAGAAATTGATTTTTTTTAATCGTCGTGTCATAAAGAATAAACTATTTCATCTGGCTCGCCGGAAGCCTTGACCACAGACAGGCTCAAGCTGTCGACCTTCGCGTTATTAGCCTGATGCTCTAAACGACTGAGCTATGCGGCCTGCTGTAATGGGGACTTCACAACTTTAAGGTTTTATTGATGAGAAACTTGTAACTTCTCTGCGTTTTTTACTTGAGGTTTTTTTGAAACGTCTTCATCCTAAAAAGAGACTTCTAAAGTTCGTTATGAAGAAACTCTGGCTTTTCTGCGTTTTTTTTTCCAGAAGTTTTTTCGTCAGAAGTTGAATTTTTTTTAAATCGTCGTGTCATAAAGAATAGACAATATCATCTGGCTCGCGGGAAGCATTGACCACAGACAGGCTCGAACTGTCGACCCTCGCGTTATTAGCACGATGCTCTAACCGACTGAGCTATGCGGCCTGCTCTACTGAGGACTTCACAACTTTATGATCTTTTTGATTAGACACTTGTAACTTCTCTGCGTTTTTTTTACTTGAGGTTTTTTGAAACGTCTTCTTCCTAAAAAGAGACTTCTAAAATTCGTTATGAAGAAACTCTGGCTTTTCTGCGTTTTTTTTCCAGAAGTTTTTTCGTCAGAAGTTGAATTTTTTTTTTTTTTAAATCGTCGTGTCATAAAGAATAGACAATATCATCTGGCTCGCGGGAAGCATTGACCACAGACAGGCTCGAACTGTCGACCCTCGCGTTATTAGCACGATGCTCTAACCGACTGAGCTATGCGGCCTGCTGTAATGGGGACTTCACAACTTTAAGGTCTTATTGATGAGAAACTTGTAACTTCTCTACGTTTATTTACTTGAGGTTTTTCGAAACGTATTCCTCTTCACAAAAAGACTTCTAAAATTCTTTATGAATAAACTCTGGCTTTTCTGCGTTTTTTTTTTCCAGAATTTTTTTTGTCAGAAATTGAATTTTTTTTAATCGTCTTGTCATAAAGAATAGACTATATCATCTGGCTCGCTGGAAGAATTGACCACAGACAGGCTCGAACTGTCGACCCTCGCGTTATTAGCACGTTGCTCTAACCGACTGGCTATGCGGCCTGCTGTAATGGGGACTTCACAACTTTAAGGTCTTATTGATGAGAAACTTGTAACTTCTCTGCGTTCATTTACTTGAGGTTTTTCGAAACGTATTCTTCTTCAGAAAAAGACTTCCAAAATTCTTTATGAAGAAACTCTGGCTTTTCTGCGTTTTTTTTCCAGAAATTTTTTCGTCAGAAATCGAATTTTTTTAAATCGTCTTGTCATAAAGAATAGACTATATCATCTGGCTCGCTGGAAGAATTGACCACAGACAGGCTCGAACTGTCGACCCTCGCGTTATTAGCACGATGCTCTAACCGACTGAGCGATGCGGCCTGCTGTACTTGGGACTTCACAACTCTTTTATCTTATTGATGAGACACTTGTAATATCTCTGCGTTTGTTTACTTGAGGTTTTTCGAAACGTTTTCTTCTTCAAAAAAAAATACTTCTAAAATTCGTTATGAAGAAACTCTGGCTTTTCTGCGTTTTTTTCCAGAAAGTTTTTCGTCAGAAGTTGAGTTGTCTCTCGTCGTGTCATAAAAATAAAATCAATTCTTTCTCTCGCGGGAAGTACTGGCCACAGACAGGCTCGAACTGTCGACCCTCGCGGTATTAGCACGATGCTCTAACCGACTGAGCTATGCGGCCTGCTGTACTTGGTACTTCACAACTGTATTATCTTATTGATGAGACACTTGTAACTTCTCTGCGTTTGTTTACTTGAGGTTTTTCCAAACGTGTTCTTCTTAAAAAAAAACTCAGGCTTTTTGCGTTTTATTTTCCGGAAAGTTTTTCGTCAGAAATTGATTTTTTTGAATCGTCGTGTCATAAAGAATAAACTATTTCATCTGGCTCGCCGGAAGCCTTGACCACAGACAGGCTCAAGCTGTCGACCTTCGCGTTATTAGCCTGATGCTCTAAACGACTGAGCTATGCGGCCTGCTCTACTGAGGACGTCACAACTTTATGATCTTTTTGATTAGACACTTGTAACTTCTCTGCGTTTTTTTACTTGAGGTTTTTCGAAACGTTTTCTTCTTCAAAAAAATACTTCTAAAATTCGTTATGAAGAAACTCTGGCTTTTCTGCGTTTTTTTTCCAGAAAGTTTTTCGTCAGAAGTTGAATTTTTTTAAATCGTCTTGTCATAAAGAATAGACTATATCATCTGGCTCGCTGGAAGAATTGACCACAGACAGGCTCGAACTGTCGACCCTCGCGTTATTAGCACGATGCTCTAACCGACTGAGCTATGCGGCCTGCTGTACTTGGGACTTCACAACTCTATTATCTTATTGATGAGACACTTGTAACCTCTGTGCGTTTGCTTACTTGAGGTTTTTCGAAACGTTTTCTTCTTCAAAAAAAAAAATACTTCTAAAATTCGTTATGAAGAAACTCTGGCTTTTTTGCGTTTTTTTTTCCAGAAAGTTTTTCGTCAGAAGTTGAGTTGTCTCTCGTCGTGTCATAAAAATAAAATCAATTCTTTCTCTCGCGGGAAGCACTGGCCACAGACAGGCTCGAACTGTCGACCCTCGCGTTATTAGCACGATGCTCTAACCGACTGAGCTATGCGGCCTGCTGTAATGGGGACTTCACAACTTTAAGGTCTTATTGATGAGAAACTTGTAAGTTCTCTGCGTTTATTTACTTGAGGTTTTTCGAAACGTATTCTTCTGCACAAAGAGACTTCTAAAATTCTTTTTGAAGAAACTCTGGCTTTTCTGCGTTTTTTTTCCAGAAGTTTTTTCGTCAGAAGTTGAATTTTTTTAAATCGTCGTGTCATAAAGAATAGACTATATCATCTGGCTCGCGGGAAGCATTGACCACAGACAGGCTCGAACTGTCGACCCTCGCGTTATTAGCACGATGCTCTAACCGACTGAGCTATGCGGCCTGCTGTAAGGGGGACTTCACAACTTTAAGGTCTTATTGATGAGAAACTTGTAACTTCTCTGCGTTTATTTACTTGAGGTTTTTCGAAACGTATTCTTCTTCACAAAGAGACTTCTAAAATTCTTTTTGAAGAAACTCTGGCTTTTCTGCGTTTTTTTTTCAGAAGTTTTTTCGTCAGAAGTTGAATTTTTTTTAAATCGTCGTGTCATAAAGAACAGACTATATCATCTGGCTCGCGGGAAGCATTGACCACAGACAGGCTCGAACTGTCGACCCTCGCGTTATTAGCACGATGCTCTAACCGACTGAGCTATGCGGCCTGCTGTAATGGGGACTTCACAACTTTAAGGTCTTATTGATGAGAAACTTGTAACTTCTCTGCGTTTATTTACTTGAGGTTTTTCGAAACGTATTCTTCTTCAAAAAAACACTTCTAAAATTCGTTATGAAGAAACTCTGGCTTTTCTGCGTTTTTTTTTCCAGAAAATTTTTCGTCAGAAGTTGAGTTGTCTCTCGTCGTGTCATAAAAATAAAATCAATTCTTTCTCTCGCGGGAAGCACTGGCCACAGAAGTCGACCCTCGCGTTATTAGCACGATGCTCTAACCGACTGAGCTATGCGGCCTGCTGTAAGGGGGACTTCACAACTTTAAGGTCTTATTGATGAGAAACTTGTAACTTCTCTGCGTTTATTTACTTGAGGTTTTTCGAAACGTATTCTTCTTCACAAAAAGACTTCTAAAATTCTTTATGAAGAAACTCTGGCTTTTCTGCGTTTTTTTCCAGAAGTTTTTTCGTCAGAAGTTGAATTTTTTTAACATCGTCGTGTCATAAAGAATAGGCTATATCATCTGGCTCGCGGGAAGCATTGACCACAGACAGGCTCGAACTGTCGACCCTCGCGTTATTAGCACGATGCTCTAACCGACTGAGCTATGCGGCCTGCTGTAATGGGGACTTCACAACTTTAAGGTCTTATTGATGAGAAACTTGTAACTTCTCTGCGTTTATTTACTTGAGGTTTTTCGAAACGTATTCTTCACAAAAAGACTTCTAAAATTCTTTATGAAGAAACTCTGGCTTTTCTGCGTTTTTTCCAGAATTTTTTTTTCAGAAATTGAATTTTTTTAATCGTCTTGTCATAAAGAATAGACTATATCATCTGGCTCGCTGGAAGAATTGACCACAGACAGGCTCGAACTGTCGACCCTCGCGTTATTAGCACGATGCTCTAACCGACTGAGCTATGCGGCCTGCTGTACTTGGGACTTCACAACTCTATTATCTTATTGATGAGACACTTGTAACCTCTCTGCGTTTGTTTACTTGAGGTTTTTCGAAACGTTTTCTTCTTCAAAAAAAATACTTCTAAAATTCGTTATGAAGAAACTCTGGCTTTTTTGCGTTTTTTTTCCAGAAAGTTTTTCGTCAGAAGTTGAGTTGTCTCTCGTCGTGTCATAAAAATAAAATCAATTTTTTCTCTCGCGGGAAGCACTGGCCACAGACAGGCTCGAACTGTCGACCCTCGCGTTATTAGCACGATGCTCTAACCGACTGAGCTATGCGGCCTGCTGTAAGGGGGACTTCACAACTTTAAGGTCTTATTGATGAGAAACTTGTAACTTCTCTGCGTTTATTTACTTGAGGTTTTTCGAAACGTATTCTTCTTCACAAAAGACTTCTAAAATTCTTTATGAAGAAACTCTGGCTTTTCTGCGTTTTTTTTCCAGAAGTTTTTTCGTCAGAAGTTGAATTTTTTTTTAAATCGTCGTGTCATAAAGAATAGACTATATCATCTGGCTCGCGGGAAGCATTGACCACAGACAGGCTCGAACTGTCGACCCTCGCGTTATTAGCACGATGCTCTAACCGACTGAGCTATGCGGCCTGCTGTAATGGAGACTTCACAACTTTAAGGTCTTATTGATGAGAAACTTGTAACTTCTCTGCGTTTATTTACTTGAGGTTTTTCGAAACGTATTCTTCTTCACAAAAAGACTTCTAAAAATCTTTATGAAGAAACTCTGGCTTTTCTGCGTTTTTTTCCAGAAATTGAATTTTTTTTAATCGTCTTGTCATAAAGAATAGACTAGATCATCTGGCTCGCTGGAAGAATTGACCACAGACAGGCTCGAACTGTCGACCCTCGCGTTATTAGCACGATGCTCTAACCGACTGAGCTATGCGGCCTGCTGTACTTGGGACTTCACAACTCTATTATCTTATTGATGAGACACTTGTAACCTCTCTGCGTTTGTTTACTTGAGGTTTTTCGAAACGTTTTCTTCTTCTTCAAAAAAAATACTTCTAAAATTCTTTTTGATGAAACTCTGGCTTTTCTGCGTTTTTTTTTCCAGAAGTTTTTTCGTCAGAAGTTGAATTTTTTTTAAATCGTCGTGTCATAAAGAATAGACTATATCATCTGGCTCGCGGGAAGCATTGACCACAGACAGGCTCTAACTGTCGACCCTCGCGTTATTAGCACGATGCTCTAACCGACTGAGCTATGCGGCCTGCTGTAATGGGGACTTCACAACTTTAAGGTCTTATTGATGAGAAACTTGTAACTTCTCTGCGTTTATTTACTTGAGGTTTTTCGAAACGTATTCTTCTTCAAAAAAATACTTCTAAAATTCGTTATGAAGAAACTCTGGCTTTTCTGCGTTTTTTTTTCCAGAAAATTTTTCGTCAGAAGTTGAGTTGTCTCTCGTCGTGTCATAAAGAAAAATCAATTCTTTCTCTCGCGGGAAGCACTGGCCACAGACAGGCTCGAACTGTCGACCCTCGCGTTATTAGCACGATGCTCTAACCGACTGAGCTATGCGGCCTGCTGTAAGGGGGACTTCACAACTTTAAGGTCTTATTGATGAGAAACTTGTAACTTCTCTGCGTTTATTTACTTGAGGTTTTTCGAAACGTATTCTTCTTCACAAAAAGACTTCTAAAATTCTTTATGAAGAAACTCTGGCTTTTCTGCGTTTTTTTCCAGAAGTTTTTTCGTCAGAAGTTGAATTTTTTTTAAATCGTCGTGTCATAAAGAATAGACTATATCATCTGGCTCGCGGGAAGAATTGACCACAGACAGTCTCGAACTGTCGACCCTCGCGTTATTAGCACGATGCTCTAACCGACTGAGCTATGCGGCCTGCTGTAATGGGGACTTCACAACTTCAAGGTCTTATTGATGAGAAACTTGTAACTTCTCTGCGACTATTCACTTGAGGTTTTTCGAAACGTATTCTTCTTCACAAAAAGACTTCTAAAATTTTTTATGAAGAAACTCTGGCTTTTCTGCGTTTTTTTCCAGAAATTTTTTCGTCAGAAATTGAATTTTTTTAAATCGTCTTTTCATAAAGAATAGACTATATCATCTGGCTCGCTGGAAGAATTGACCACAGACAGGCTAGAACTGTCGACCCTCGCGTTATTAGCACGTTGCTCTAACCGACTGGCTATGCGGCCTGCTGTAATGGGGACTTCACAACTTAAAGGTTTTATTGATGAGAAACTTGTAACTTCTCTGCGTTTATTTACTTGAGGTTTTTCGAAACGTATTCTTCTTCAGAAAAAGACTTCTAAAATTTTTTATGAAGAAACTCTGGCTTTTCTGCGTTTTTTTCCAGAAATTTTTTCGTCAGAAATTGATTTTTTTTAAATCGTCTTGTCATAAAGAATAGACTATATCATCTGACTCGCTGGAAGAATTGACCACAGACAGGCTCGAACTGTCGACCCTCGCGTTATTAGCACGATGCTCTAACCGACTGAGCTATGCGGCCTGCTGTACTTGGGACTTCACAACTCTATTATCTTATTGATGAGACACTTGTAACCTCTCTGCTTTGGTTTACTTGAGGTTTTTCGAAACGTTTTCTTCTTCAAAAAAAATTCTTCTAAAATTCGTTATGAAGAAACTCTTGCTTTTCTGCGTTTTTTTTCCAGAAAGTTTTTTGTCAGAAGTTGAGTTGTCTCTCGTCGTGTCATAAAAATAAAATCAATTCTTTCTCTCGCGGGAAGCACTGGCCACAGACAGGCTCGAACTGTCGACCCTCGCGTTATTAGCACGATGCTCTAACCGACTGAGCTATGCGGCCTGCTGTACTTGGGACTTCACAACTGTATTATCTTATTGATGAGACACTTGTAACTTCTCTGCGTTTGTTTACTTGAAGTTTTTCCAAACGTGTTCTTCTTAAAAAAAACTCAGGCTTTTTGCGTTTTATTTTCCGGAAAGTTTTTCGTCAGAAGTTGATTTTTTTTAATCGTCGTGTCATAAAGAATATACTATATCATCTGGCTCGCGGGAAGCATTGACCACAGATAGGCTCGAACTGTCGACCCTCGCGTTATTAGCACGATGCTCTAACCGACTGAGCTATGCGGCCTGCTGTAATGGGGACTTCACAACTTTAAGGTCTTATTGATGAGAAACTTGTAACTTCTCTGCGACTATTCACTTGAGGTTTTTCGAAACGTATTCTTCTTCACAAAAAGACTTCTAAAATTTTTTATGAAGAAACTCTGGCTTTTCTGCGTTTTTTTTCCAGAAATTTTTTCGTCAGAAATTGAATTTTTTTTAATCGTCTTGTCATAAAGAATAGACTATATCATCTGGCTCGCTGGAAGAATTGACCACAGACAGGCTAGAAATGTCGACCCTCGCGTTATTAGCACGTTGCTCTAACCGACTGGCTATGCGGCCTGCTGTAATGGGGACTTCACAACTTAAAGGTTTTATTGATGAGACACTTGTAACTTCTCTACGTTTGTTTACTTGAAGTTTTTCCAAACGTGTTCTTCTTAAAAAAAACTCAGGCTTTTCTGCGTTTTTTTCCAGAAGTTTTTTCGTCAGAAGTTGAATTTTTTTTAAATCGTCGTGTCATAAAGAATAGACTATATCATCTGGCTCGCGGGAAGCATTGACCACAGACAGGCTCGAACTGTCGACCCTCGCGTTATTAGCACGATGCTCTAACCGACTGAGCTATGCGGCCTGCTGTAATGGGGACTTCACAACTTTAAGGTCTTATTGATGAGAAACTTGTAACTTCTCTGCGACTATTCACTTGAGGTTTTTCGAAACGTATTCTTCTTCACAAAAAGACTTCTAAAATTTTTTATGAAGAAACTCTGGCTTTTCTGCGTTTTTTTCCAGAAATTTTTTCGTCAGAAATTGAATTTTTTTAAATCGTCTTGTCATAAAGAATAGACTATATTATCTGGCTCGCTGGAAGAATTGACCACAGACAGGCTAGAACTGTCGACCCTCGCGTTATTAGCACGTTGCTCTAACCGACTGGCTATGCGGCCTGCTGTAATGGGGACTTCACAACTTAAAGGTTTTATTGATGAGAAACTTGTAACTTCTCTGCGTTTATTTACTTGAGGTTTTTCGAAACGTATTCTTCTTCAGAAAAAGACTTCTAAAATTTTTTATGAAGAAACTCTGGCTTTTCTGCGTTTTTTTCCAGAAATTTTTTCGTCAGAAATTGAATTTTTTTTAATCGTCTTGTCATAAAGAATAGACTATATCATCTGACTCGCTGGAAGAATTGACCACAGACAGGCTCGAACTGTCGACCCTCGCGTTATTAGCACGATGCTCTAACCGACTGAGCTATGCGGCCTGCTGTACTTGGGACTTCACAACTCTATTATCTTATTGATGAGACACTTGTAACCTCTCTGCTTTGGTTTACTTGAGGTTTTTCGAAACGTTTTCTTCTTCAAAAAAAATACTTCTAAAATTCGTTATGAAGAAACTCTTGCTTTTCTGCGTTTTTTTTTCCAGAAAGTTTTTTGTCAGAAGTTGAGTTGTCTCTCGTCGTGTCATAAAAATAAAATCAATTCTTTCTCTCGCGGGAAGCACTGGCCACAGACAGGCTCGAACTGTCGACCCTCGCGTTATTAGCACGATGCTCTAACCGACTGAGCTATGCGGCCTGCTGTACTTGGGACTTCACAACTGTATTATCTTATTGATGAGACACTTGTAACTTCTCTGCGTTTGTTTACTTGAAGTTTTTCCAAACGTGTTCTTCTTAAAAAAAACTCAGGCTTTTTGCGTTTTATTTTCCGGAAAGTTTTTCGTCAGAAGTTGATTTTTTTTAATCGTCGTGTCATAAAGAATAAACTATTTCATCTGGCTCGCCGGAAGCCTTGACCTTAGACAGGCTCAAACTGTCGACCTTCGCGTTATTAGCCTGATGCTCTAAATGACTGAGCTATGTGGCCTGCTCTACTGAGGACGTCACAACTTTATGATCTTTTTGATTAGACGCTTTTAACTTCTCTGCGTTTTTTTACTTGAGGTTTTTCGAAACGTTTTCTTCTTCAAAAAAAATACTTCTCAAATTCGTTATGAAGAAACTCTCGCTTTTCTGCGGTTTTTTTCCAGAAAGTTTTTCGTCAGAAGTTAAATTTTTTTTAATCGTCTTGTCATAAAGAATAGACTATATCATCTGGCTCGCTGGAAGAATTGACCACAGACAGGCTCGAACTGTCGACCCTCGCGTTATTAGCACGATGCTCTAACCGACTGAGCTATGCGGCCTGCTGTACTTGGGACTTCACAACTCTATTATCTTATTGATGAGACACTTGTAACCTCTCTGCGTTTGTTTACTTGAGGTTTTCGAAACGTTTTCTTCTTCAAAAAAAATACTTCTAAAATTCGTTTTGAAGAAACTCTGGCTTTTCTGCTTTTTTTTTCCAGAAATTTTTTCGTCAGAAGTTGAGTTGTCTCTCGTCGTGTCATAAAAATAAAATCAATTCTTTCTCTGGCGGGAAGCACTGGCCACAGACAGGCTCGAACTGTCGACCCTCGCGTTATTAGCACGATGCTCTAACCGACTGAGCTATGCGGCCTGATGTAAGGGGGACTTCACAACTTTAAGCTCTTATTGATGAGAAACTTGTAACTTCTCTGCGTTTTTTTACTTGAGATTTTTCGAAACGTATTTTTTTTTCAGAAAAGGACTTCTAAAATTCTTTATGAAGAAACTCTGGCTTTTCTGCGTTTTTTTCCAGAAATTTTTTCGTCAGAAATTGAATTTTTTTTAATCGTCTTGTCATAAAGAATAGACTATATCATCTGGCTTGCTGGAAGAAATGACCACAGACAGGCTCGAACTGTCGACCCTCGCGTTATTAGCACGTTGCTCTAACCGACTGGCTATGCGGCCTTGCTGTAATGGGGACTTCACAAGTTTAAGGTCTTATTGATGAGAAACTGGTAACTTCTCTGCGCTTATTTACTTGAGGTTTTTCGAAACGTATTCTTCTTCAGAAAAAGACTTCTAAAATTCTTTATGAAGAAACTCTAGCTTTTCTGCGTTTTTTTCCAGAAATTTTTTCGTCAGAAATTGAATTTTTTTAAATCGTCTTGTCATAAAGAATAGACTATATCATCTGGCTCGCTGGAAGAATTGACCACAGACAGGCTCGAACTGTCGACCCTCGCGTTATTAGCACGATGCTCTAACCGACTGAGCTATGCGGCCTGCTGTACTTGGGACTTCACAACTCTATTATCTTATTGATGAGACACTTGTAACCTCTCTGCGTTTGTTTACTTGAGGTTTTTCGAAACGTTTTCTTCTTCAAAAAAAATACTTCTAAAATTCGTTTTGAAGAAACTCTGGCTTTTCTGCGTTTTTTTTCCAGAAAATTTTTCGTCAGAAGTTGAGTTGTCTCTCGTCGTGTCATAAAAATAAAATCAATTCTTTCTCTCGCGGGAAGCAATGGCCACAGACAGGCTCGAACTGTCGACCCTCGCGTTATTAGCACGATGCTCTAACCGACTGAGCTATGCGGCCTGCTGTACTTGGGACTTCACAACTCTATTATCTTATTGATGAGACACTTGTAACCTCTCTGCGTTTGTTTACTTGAGGTTTTTCGAAACGTTTTCTTCTTCAAAAAAAATACTTCTAAAATTCGTTTTGAAGAAACTCTGGCTTTTCTGCGTTTTTTTTCCAGAAAATTTTTCGTCAGAAGTTGAGTTGTCTCTCGTCGTGTCATAAAAATAAAATCAATTCTTTCTCTCGCGGGAAGCAATGGCCACAGACAGGCTCGAACTGTCGACACTCGCGTTATTAGCACGATGCTCTAACCGACTGAGCTATGCGGCCTGCTGTAAGGGGGACTTCACAACTTTAAGGTCTTATTGATGAGAAACTTGTAACTTCTCTGCGTTTTTTTACTTGAGAATTTTCGAAACGTATTCTTTTTCAGAAAAGGACTTCTAAAATTCTTTATGAAGAAACTCTGGCTTTTCTGCGTTTTTTTCCAGAAATTGAATTTTTTTTAATCGTCTTGTCATAAAGAATAGACTATATCATCTGGCTCGCTGGAAAAATTGACCACAGACAGGCTCGAACTGTCGACCCTCGCGTTATTAGCACGATGCTCTAACCGACTGAGCTATGCGGCCTGCTGTAAGGGGGACTTCACAACTTTAAGGTCTTATTGATGAGAAACTGGTAACTTCTCTGCGTTTATTTACTTGAGGTTTTTCGAAACGTATTCTTCAGAAAAAGACTTCTAAAATTCTTTATGAAGAAACTCTAGCTTTTCTGCGTTTTTTTCCAGAAATTTTTTCGTCAGAAATTGAATTTTTTTAAATCGTCTTGTCATAAAGAATAGACTATATCATCTGGCTCGCTGGAAGAATTGACCACAGACAGGCTCGAACTGTCGACCCTCGCGTTATTAGCACGATGCTCTAACCGACTGAGCTATGCGGCCTGCTGTACTTGGGACTTCACAACTCTATTATCTTATTGATGAGACACTTGTAACCTCTCTGCGTTTGTTTACTTGAGGTTTTTCGAAACGTTTTCTTCTTCAAAAAAAATACTTCTAAAATTCGTTTTGAAGAAACTCTGGCTTTTCTGCGTTTTTTTTCCAGAAAATTTTTCGTCAGAAGTTGAGTTGTCTCTCGTCGTGTCATAAAAATAAAATCAATTCTTTCTCTCGCGGGAAGCAATGGCCACAGACAGGCTCGAACTGTCGACACTCGCGTTATTAGCACGATGCTCTAACCGACTGAGCTATGCGGCCTGCTGTAAGGGGGACTTCACAACTTTAAGGTCTTATTGATGAGAAACTGGTAACTTCTCTGCGTTTATTTACTTGAGGTTTTTCGAAACGTATTCTTCTTCAGAAAAAGACTTCTAAAATTCTTTATGAAGAAACTCTAGCTTTTCTGCGTTTTTTTCCAGAAATTTTTTTGTCACAAATTGAATTTTTTAAAATCGTCTTGTCATAAAGAATAGACTATATCATCTGGCTCGTTGGAAGAATTGACCACAGACAGGCTCGAACTGTCGACACTCGCGTTATTAGCACGACGCTCTAACCGACTGAGCTATGCGGCCTGCTGTACTTGGTACTTCACAACTCTATTATCTTATTGATGAGACACTTGTAACCTCTCTGCGTTTGTTTACTTGAGTTTTTTCGAAACGTGTTCTTCTTAAAAAAAACTCAGGCTTTTTGCGTTTTATTTTCCGGAAAGTTTTTCGTCAGAAGTTGATTTTTTTTAAATCGTCGTGTCATAAAGAATAAACTATTTCATCTCGCTCGCCGGAAGCCTTGACCACAGACAGGCTCGAACTGTCGACCTTCGCGTTATTAGCCTGATGCTCTAAACGACTGAGCTATGCGGCATGCTCTACTGAGGACGTCACAACTTTATGATCTTTTTGATTAGACACTTGTAACTTCTCTGCGTTTTTTTACTTGAGGTTTTCGAAACGTTTTCTTCCTCAAAAAAATACTTCTAAAATTTGTTATGAAGAAACTGGCTTTTCTGCGTTTTTTTTTCCAGAAAGTTTTTCGTCAGAAGTTGATTTTTTTTAAATTGTCTTGTCATAAAGAATAGACTATATCATCTGGCTCGCTGGAAGAATTGACCAGAGACAGGCTCGAACTGTCGACCCTTGAGTTATTAGCACGATGCTCTAACCGACTGAGCTATGCGGCCTGCTGTACTTGGGAATTCACAACTCTATTATCTTATTGATGAGACACTTGTAACCTCTCTGCGTTTGTTTACTTGAAGGTTTTTCGAAACGTTTTTTTTTCTTCTTCAAAAAAAATACTTCTAAAATTCGTTATGAAGAAACTCTGGCTTTTCTGCGTTTTTTTTTTCCAGAAAGTTTTTCGTCAGAAGTTGAGTTGTCTCTCGTCGTGTCATAAGAATAAAATCAATTCTTTCTCTCGCGGGAAGCACTGGCCACAGACAGGCTCGAACTGTCGACCCTCGCGTTATTAGCACGATGCTCTAACCGACTGAGCTATGCGGCCTGCTATACTTGGGACTTCACAACTCTATTATCTTATTGATGAGACACTTGTAACTTCTCTGCGTTTGTTTACTTGAGGTTTTTCCAAACGTGTTCTTCTTAAAAAAAACTCAGGCTTTTTGCGTTTTATTTTCCGGAAAGTTTTTCGTCAGAAGTTGATTTTTTTTAAATCGTCGTGTCATAAAGAATAAACTATTTCATCTGGCTCGCCGGAAGCCTTGACCACAGACAGGCACGAACTGTCGACCTTCGCGTTATTAGCCTGATGCTCTAAACGACTGAGCTATGCGGCCTGCTCTACTGAGGACTTCACAACTTTATGATCTTTTTGATTAGACACTTGTAACTTCTCTGCGTTTTTTACTTGAGGTTTTTTTGAAACGTCTTCTTCCTAAAAAGAGACTTCCAAAAGTCGTAATGAAGAAACTCTGGCTTTTCTGCGTTTTTTTTTTCTAGAAGTTTTTTCGTCAGAAGTTGAATTTTTTTTAAATCGTCGTGTCATAAAGAATAGACTATATCAACTGGCTCGCATGAAGCATTGACCACAGATAGGCTCGAACTGTCGACCCTCGCATTATTAGCACGATGCTCTAACCGACTGAGCTATGCGGCCTGCTGTAATGGGGACTTCACAACTTTAAGGTTTTATTGATGAGAAACTTGTAACTTCTCTGCGTTTTTTACTTGAGGTTTTTTTGAAACGTCTTCATCCTAAAAAGAGACTTCTAAAGTTCGTTATGAAGAAACTCTGGCTTTTCTGCGTTTTTTTTTCGTCAGAAGTTGAATTTTTTTTAAATCGTCTTGTCATAAAGAATAGACTATATCATCTGGCTCGCTGGAAGAATTGACCACAGACAGGCTCGAACTGTCGACCCTCGCGTTATTAGCACGATGCTCTAACCGACTGAGCTATGCGGCCTGCTGTACTTGGTACTTCACAACTCTATTATCTTATTGATGAGACACTTGTAACCTCTCTGCGTTTATTTACTTGAGGTTTTTCGAAACGTTTTCTTCTTCAAAAAAATACTTCTAAAATTCGTTATGTTTCTAAGAAACTCTGGCTTTTCTGCGTTTTTTTTCCGGAAAGTTTTTCGTCAGAAGTTGAGTTGTCTCTCGTCGTGTCATAAAAATAAAATCAATTCTTTCTCTCGCGGGAAGCACTGGCCACAGACAGGCTCGAACTGTCGACCCTCGCGTTATTAGCACGATGCTCTAACCGACTGAGCTATGCGGCCTGCTGTAAGGGGGACTTCACAACTTTAAGGTCTTATTGATGAGAAACTTGTAACTTCTCTGCGTTTATTTACTTGAGGTTTTTCGAAACGTTTTTTTTTTCTTCTTCAAAAAAATACTTCCAAAATTCGTTATGAAGAAACTCTGGCTTTTCTGCGTTTTTTTTTTCCAGAAAGTTTTTCGTCAGAAGTTGAGTTGTCTCTCGTCGTGTCATAAAAATAAAATCAATTCTTTCTCTCGCGGGAAGCACTGGCCACAGACAGGCTCGAACTGTCGACCCTCGCGTTATTAGCACGATGCTCTAACCGACTGAGCTATGCGGCCTGCTATACTTGGGACTTCACAACTTTATTATCTTATTGATGAGACACTTGTAACCTCTCTGCGTTTGTTTACTTGAGGTTTTTCGAAACATTTTTTTTTTCTTCAAAAAAAAATACTTCTAAAATTCGTTATGAAGAAACTCTGGCTTTTCTGCGTTTTTTTTTCCAGAAAGTTTTTCGTCAGAAGTTGAGTTGTCTCTCGTCGTGTCATAAAAATAAAATCAATTCTTTCTCTCGCGGGAAGCACTGGCCACAGACAGGCTCGAACTGTCGACCCTCGCGTTATTAGCACGATGCTCTAACCGACTGAGCTATGCGGCCTGCTGTACTTGGGACTTCGCAACTCTATTATCTTATTGATGAGACACTTGTAACCTCTCTGCGTTTGTTTACTTGAGGTTTTTCGAAACGTTTTTTTTTCTTCTTCAAAAAAATACTTCTAAAATTCGTTATGAAGAAACTCTGGCTTTTCTGCGTTTTTTTTTCCAGAAAGTTTTTCGTCAGAAGTTGAGTTGTCTCTCGTCGTGTCATAAAAATAAAATCAATTCTTTCTCTCGCGGGAAGCACTGGCCACAGACAGGCTCGAACTGTCGACCCTCGCGTTATTAGCACGATGCTCTAACCGACTGAGCTATGCGGCCTGCTATACTTGGGACTTCACAACTCTATTATCTTATTGATGAGACACTTGTAACTTCTCTGCGTTTGTTTACTTGAGGTTTTTCCAAACGTGTTCTTCTTAACAAAAACTCAGGCTTTGTAACATTCGCCCGGAAGATACATATCGACGGATAACAAAACTAAGTCTTAAGACGACTGGCTAGCGTCTAAACAGAGCTTTGCATGTTTTTCACCGTCTCTACCAAGCCAGTACTTTTCGGTGGTCTTTCTTACATCAGGCTGACAAAAACGTTACTGTTCTCCGGCTTCGACCAGAACGCTCAAATTAACTAGATTACATGCAAAAATAGTGAGCTCATGGCTGGGTCTCAGTATCCCCAGACCACGAGGTCACTCCTAAAAACAGGGCTACTACTTATTATATTACTATTGTTTTTGTTCAGTAGATAAAAATCATCATCTCCATCGAAGATGGATCAACCCTTTCCCCCCTACTTCTAGCTCCTCATTCTTGTCAAAACGAATTAAGATCTTAATTAAATTCAAGTCAGGACATGACGGATGCTAAAATTCAATATAAGTTCATAAAAGTCCACGTCCCGAGACCCTTCCGGATTCTTGAATCCGGTGAATCAAGCTTCTTAATATCCAGTTCACAATAACTCGGAAGGCTGGGTTTTACCCTTCACCGTTGCTCGCAACGGCCTTGCAACTATTGTAACAGCACAATAGTTGCAACTCGGAACGTCCTCTGCTGTTCGGTAGTTCGTTGTAGTTTTTTAGTCTCGATTTCGTACTGTTCGTAATCGCAGATAAAAGTTGTTCTGTTTTTTCTTGCTCTTTTAGCTAAAAATGGCCGTTTCTGACGTTTCTCAGAAATATGACGTCATAATTCGAATTTTTAAAAATTAGAATTCCAGAATCTTCTAGCCTTCACCGTTTGGCTAATCGTTCAAATAACGTCCTTATCCGTTCTAAATCGCCAATTCGGAAGGCTTGCTGCTAAAATACCGAATTCTGCAGAGACTGCATTTTGGCCATTCTGGTCGAATGTCACATACTCCCCGGACAGTCCGGTCAATGTCCTCATTGAATCGCACAATGTTCTAAGTGGTTACAGTGTCATCGAACAGAATTTACAAAATGCACGAAATTACTTTTACCTACGTCACATCGACTCACTGCAGAATATAAATGGCATCATCCTACATCACTATAGCCTTCAAATTCTTTCATTAATCTGCACATTGAGGATATGACTTAAGATAAAACATATTTTCTGACTTCCAGTGTCAATATCCCGATTGAAACTTTTTCTCCTAGATTTAAAAGGTGTTGGCTTGCAGGACAGTCCTGCCAACCAACAAGCTAAAATTATCCTACTATGCTCCTTCCCTTCGGAAATCTTGCTTGTTTATTGTCCTGAATATTAAAACTAAGGAACTTTGTGGTTAGAAAGAACAATGCAACAACCTCCCTCCTCAAGAAGTTACTCAAGTTTTTCATGTCACCACAAAGTGATCAGTCTTCCTAAGTGATTAAAAACAATCATGCAGGCTGGAATATTTAAATATACTCTTCCCTCAAGCCTTTCTAAATAAATAATAAGTGAGTGTCTCTAAAGCCACTTCAACTAAAACCAAAATGCAAATTTATAAATGCAACAATTTCCAAACTCAACTTAAATGTTTCAGTTTTCAATTACAACTTGGTTGCTTGGTTTCTCATTTGAGTTTTTCACACACATAAAACAATTTTGAGTTTTAACTTTTCTTCATCATCCCTTTGTTCTCTTCTTTTTTCGTCGTTTAGAAGTTCTAAAACTTCTAAATTCTTCTAATTTTCTTTCTTGTTGCCTCTTGTTTTCTCGACCATTCATCAATGCTCCATTTCCTCCTCCTGTGACGCTGACTCTGCACTCTCGGTCTCCGTGTCTTGTAGCACGTCATTGACTATCCTGACGCTGTTGGAAGCCGTCCTCCAACACTTCTGCTCTTCCACCCTCTGTTTACAGCAAGGTAGGGGATCCACGTTTGATTCTCTGTTTCTACAGAAGCTGTTGTGGAGACACAACGTCACGTTTCTCTCCAAATCTTCTTTCAACATCTCTGCCTTCTCATTTCCACTACGCTCGCTCGTCCTGGAAATTCTTTTCACAGCGGTGGTCACTGCATTCCGATGGGTCACGAAAGCTCGCTTGAAAGCTCCTGCCCCAATGTCCAGCTGATATTCACTGTACACTCTGCCATGTTTCGACATATGCTTTTTCGCATACTCGTACAACCATGCAGTCATGTTAGCTCTGAACCATGGCATCAATCGTTTTCTTGCCCATATCTTCCTCACTTCCATCGGAATGTTTAGAACTTTGCACGTTGTCTCAAAAAGATCTAAATCTTTTAGACAATCTAATTTCTGCAATTGTTCTCTCGTCGGTGCCTCCTGTCTATTATTTTCTCTCACATGAGCTTCCAGCCATCGTATCGCCATCATAACTCCCACTATCACTATTGTTATGGGCTGTGATGAATCTGGTAAACCCATGGAGAGCAGCTCTCCAGAGTCCCAGATCAACACCAGATTACTACGCTTGGGATACCACCAGGTCTGCAGCAAGCAGTGGCAAGGAAACTCATCATGCGTCAACATGATGCTCCTCCAATTACGTTTTCCCGAAGCTTCCAGCAATGGTTCCACTTCCATCATCACTCGGTGGATTTCATCATTCTCATCTACTGCATTGTAATCTGTGACAGTTGATCCTCTCTGTTTCTGTTTTTCAAAGTCACTGAAGTTCCCGCTCACATATCCCATGAATTTCTTTCCTAGTATTGACTCCAACTCTTCTTTGGTTCTTTCTGGAACTGCTGAGAAAATCTTACACAGTAACTCGTAAGACTTTTCAGACATTCTTGCCAACCTCACGCACTTCGGCACTGAAAAAGCTTGATCCACGATCGTTCTTGTGCTCTTCACGTCCACAGCCACGAAATGTACAGGGTATCTGCTCTTGCACATTGGAGCCAACGTTGAACCCACCAAATATCGTGCTCCTGATGGTCTACAATAAGTTTCGCTGTGTCTGATGTTCATCTCCGTTTCGATTGCTTCCCTCCATTTTCCTATATACTTCTGCTCAGTCTGCAGAACTCCTGGGAATACCTCTACGCTGATGGCTGTGACCATCTCATGTTTCTGTTCTAGATTCAATAGTGACTCTAAAGAACCAAACATGCTGTAGAATCCTAGTGCTGTCACTAGATTCACATCGGTTCCTCCATGGCAATCGGCTATCAGTTCCGTTTCCGTTCTTGCTTTCATCACTACATTTCCAAACAATACCGTCAACTGCTTGTGTTGTTTCTCCAGGGTTTTCACACAGTCTAGACTTCCACAAACGTGACCCTCTAGTCCACAGACTTCCGCCAGACAGCTACCAGGTTTGACCCAGTCTTCTGGTCCCCAGCCAGGCAACTCCACTCTATCTTCTCCGTTGCTCTTAGAGGCTGTTATCATCACATTATATATGATGTTGAGGTCACGCAGGTTACAGTCCACATTCAGTTCCCTCTGTATGTCCTGTGTCGCCCGTAATATTGAGTCAGCGTTGGGACTAGGACACCACGATGGCTTCATCAATTCCCACACTGCCATCAAGCTCGTTCTCAGTAATTCATCTGAGAATCCCAACCCAAATTCCACTCTCTTGTCGGATTTTGGTACTGAAGGTGCAGTCACCTCTTCTTCCAAGACCAATCCCAATTTGGCCTGTGGATTGTTAACGCTCTTAGTCGTCACAATTCTGGACGTCCAGAATCTTAGTAACACCGCCTGCTCATAATCAAAGAAGCAATCACGTATGTCCTCACTCAGGAAAGGATTGTATGCTATCCCTATAATCCCGGACACATAGCTATAGGACTTCTTCTTGATCGGTCCACAGTATTCACTGGATTTTGGCAATGCTCCCATAGATTCTTTAGTGAGCCTCAACTCCTTGTTTGAGAATCTCCTGATCTCGTCTATCTTTTTCATGGGTTCCAGTTCTTCAGGTTCTTTCATGTTCACCCTCATCGGTTTACTTTGCTGCATATCCAGCATTGCTAGTAAGAACATGGCTTTCGTTCGCTCATCGCCTTCCTTCAACATTTTAACACAAGTGCTTAATGCAGGTACTGAAATCTGCTCTATCAGGAATCGAATGAAACAGAGAGCGTCTCTCCGCTTTGCACACGCTACTGCTGCTCCCTCCTGGACTATCAGATCCCTCAGATTCGTCATAAGGAAAACTTTTTCCTCCTTTGATCTCTTCCTTTCTCCCGAATCATATTCTTCGCTAGTCAGTCCCATCATGCACCAGGCGAGCCTGAGTTGTAATTCTGTCCTTACGTAAGGTACTGCCACGAGAGCATGTATTCTTGGCGTAGTCCTCATTTCCTCTTCGAAATACCTCAATACTACTGCTTTCCATGGAAGGCTCACCAACTGCTCGATCGTCTCCGCCTGTACGTCAGACGACGCCAAAGTTCCGTACGCCTTCTGCTTGAGGGTGGTGCCTTGCAACATTGTTTCCAGATAACCCTCCATGGCTTTTTCCTCTTCCAGGGCCATTACATGCCCTCTAGCCGAGTTTCGGTATTCCAACATCTCCATGTATCCACCGGTGGGTTCATCTATCGACACTGTCAGTCTGTTGTATTCCACTGGTGTTAGTTGTCCTGCAACACTTCCCTTTCCATGATTCATTGGAGATGGCTTGAAGTCCCTCATTTTACTCTCTCCACATTGACTGAGTATTTCCATTTCTAAAGTCGCTCCAGTCAGAGTGCGGTCACCCCGGAACCTGGTGCATTCTTGTTAGCGACCAATCGTCCAGCGGTCTCTATCAGTTTTCTCACTGTCTGTTCTACGACGGGATCACCCAAGGTGTCACTAGGATCCGGGATTGTTACTCGGTTCGTCTCTGCTGGAAGCCGTGTCTCCGTTGTTTGACTCATTTCTCGAGGTGTCAAGAGCTCCATCGGGGACTGCCCACGAGGAATATCCCTTGCAGGTATCACTTTCTCAATGGACGTCGTCAACGCCACCTGCTCCGATCGCTCTTTGTATTCCTGCCTTAAGCGTTCGATCTCTTGACCCTGCTTTTTGTTGCAGTCTTCAAACAACTTTCTCCACATGTCCCGGTCTTCCTCCATCGCCAGCATGGTCTTCGTCATATCGTCTAACTCCTTCTTCGTACTTCTCAACTGATCGTTCATCTCGTCCAGATCTTGTATGGTTTGGTTCGTCTGAACCTTCTGTGTTACTCTCGCCCCTTTTGGTGGCACAGCTACTCTCAGTGGTGAACCAGACGAGGTCGCCTCACTGTTCATCTCCTGATGCATTCTCGTCAGCCCAGGTTTGGGCTTGGAGGGCATTGGCATCTCACCTGGTTGGTAAGTCCTAGAACTTCCCAACCCAGGCTCATTCGCCAAGTCACTCCCTGAGAGAGCCCCGTTTCTCCACCTCATCACTCTCATGTTCGGGCGGTCTAGTACTCCTCTTTCTCCATATGCTGCCATCAACAGGACTTCCGTGGGGCGGTCCCCACGGTTGTCGTGCCCCAAGATGTTAATCAGGGCGGTCAGCAACATGACCACCTCTGGGTCCTCCAGAGCGAAGTCTCGTTCGATCAGCCGACGATAGATCGCATCTACCATCGGTCCTACATATGCCTCTGCCAGGTCCATCAATTCATCCAGGTTGAAATTATCCATACTGTTCTTCTCCAAATTTAATTTGATTTCGATTTCAAGTTTTGACTCAAGTGAGCAATTAAATGATCAATCAGGATCTAGAAAAGAAATCACGAATGTCACACTTGTCAATTTCACCTTAACATACATCGTTAAAATCTGCTTAAAGACAGTTCAGATAAAAAGATATTTATCCTAAAATTTATTAAAATCAATTGGTTTCTAAAATTTTGGAATTCGACCTAAGATTGGACAATCCAAACTTTGGATCTATTCCCAAGATCGTCATCTAGTTGTTCATGGTCACTAACCCCTACTTACCCATGATCTTAATAACCTAACACATAACATAACCTAACATAACACACATATCACATATTACATGCAGCTTGGTCTTTGGCCTAACACCCTCTCGCACATCACTCAGCCTATACTTAAGTAATATTTCTTATGTAGATACACTTGTATGCTCGTATCAGAGAATATCACGTGTACAAGCGCGTACAATTCCCGAGGATGCAGTCTTCCTCTATTTGGATCGTACACTGGAAGCGAAAGCTCCTTCACGTCCATTTCCACAAGGAAGTCCCTCAGCCTCGTCAAAGACAAGACTAGATTTTCTGGGTCCACGTGTTGCTTCTCTGTCGCCCTCGTTACCAGGAAGCATAAGTACTTTCCCGGTATTTGCGACACCGCCGGGGGTAAGGCTGCTACGCCCCCTATCCCTGGTCTTTGCTTCCAAAGGAATTCCACGTTTTTATATTCCCTCTTAAAATCTGCCGCTAGCGCCGTCCTAAAACTCATGTCTGCGGTGATAGCTACCGCACATGTTCTGTTTGTGAGTATGAAATCACTGTCTGTTAGTATTATGTTACTCGAATATTCATTTGGTAAATTAAAATATGACTCAACTACCCTGCCTATGTCAGGTTTCTTAGGTTCTTCACCTGTTTCTGCTTCTAAGTTTCCTGTTTCTCTTGCTATTCTTAATTTTTTTATTATCAAGTTTTCAGTGTGGGTAAGTCCTACCCCCACTCCCCGGACAAAAATATCCATCGGCGTCCCCGTCGATCGCATACCGGGTATTAAGTCAAGATTAGAAGCTGGAATGAGAAGTTGTCCTTCCTGGGCAGCCCAGGAAGGATCATCTCGTTCGGTCTTAATGTATTTCGCGCTTTCGCGATCTACGTCTTGAATCGTAACGCTGGTCTTTTCAGGGTCTGATGTCATTTCGTTCAGCCACTCTAAGACACGCAGGTTCGTCAGGTCTTGTTCATTTGACTGCTGTTGCTCATCGTCGAACTCCACCTCGGGTTTCGACCAGTCGTCAACCCACTCATCGTTGTGATCATCGACTATGTCAATGTCCTGTGACACTGTTATTTCCTCTAAACCCACTACTTCCTCCACTATTTTCTTTAGATCTATCCTATCCACTACAAAGTCGTCACCGTAAGGATTGTATTTCTTTCTTAGTCTCGTCCCGTCTTTCTGACGAGTCTGCATCGTGAACGGAAGATCTGGTTCCATGTTCTTGGGAACCTCTGTCTGTTCGGAATCCTGCCAATCTTCCTCTGCGTAGGGCAAGGTTTCATCGTCCGCTTCGATCTGTTCGTTTGGATCCAGGTCCAATGGTGTATCCGTACCTTCCTCTACGACTTCGTTTCCATCGTTCTTCTCCCTGGTGCCTTTTTCATTGACCTCACAAGCAGGATCCATCATTAGATAATCCCCTTCTTCCATGTCTGCAGGTATACACCAGTCTTCTGTCGATGGATTGTGTGGCTTGATGTTCTCGTAGTGGGCGGCTCGGCCAGTACTCAGTCTATAAAAGCGTCCCTCTTGGTGCACCTCTGTAATCATGAAGGGTCCCCTCCACTTCTTCAGAAGCTTTTTTGTCCCTTTCGGTGGTATAACGTTCTGAAATACCCATACGTAGTCTCCCACCGAGTAAGCCTTTGCACCAGCTGCTTTCTTGTCGAATCTTTTCCTCTGCCTTGCCTGTGCCTGCTGAGTGTTTCGTCTACACAAGTCGTTCAACTCCTGTTGGCGTCTGATCACGTCCCTCACGTAGACCTGTGGGGATGTTTTCTTTCCCTCATACTCTGGGTAGAAGAATGTCAAGGGTAAAGACTTCTCGTGTCCCGTCAGCATCATGTGTGGACTGACTCCAGTGGTGGAGTGTTGCGTGCTATTATAAGCTCCCATCACCTGTGGAAGGTATCTGTCCCAATCGGTCATGTACCTGGAACAATATACTCTCAGCATCGACACTAACGTCCTATTCTGTCTTTCCACTAAGCCATTCGTCTGAGGGTGGTATGTCGTGGAGTGAGCCTGAGCGACTTGTGACCGTCTCATAAGCTCTTTCGTAAGCTCGCCTACGAAAGCCGTTCCATTGTCCGATTGAAACGTCATTGGACATCCGTGTCTTGCTATCCACGTATTGATCAGGTGGTCGCATGTCTCTTCCGCCGAGGCAGTTATGCAGGGCACGGCCTCTGCATACTTTGTGAAGTGATCTATCATGACCAAGACTTGGTTGTAACCGCTGTCTGTCATGCATATCTTCTGGTGATCTATCTGCACCACCTCGTTGAATTCAGACGACTCAATTGATTGTAAAGGAAATCGCAACTTCCTAGGATCCTTGACCTGTTGGCATGACAGACATGCTGTCACCCATTTCTCGCATGCCTTTTTCATCCCAGGCCACTCAAAGCGCTTCAGGATCCTCTGATACACTTTGTCGATCCCTTGATGGCCCATCTGATCATGCGACCTGAATAATAGTTCTGTCTGATAGAGTTGCGGCAACACTATCGCGTTATATTTGTATAAGACCTTGTCTTCTTCTCTTCTCCTGCAAGCCACGATCCCGTCCTTGTTCAGATATAATCTCCCCTCCTTCTGCATGAAGTATTGTCTTAGGATCCTATAGCTGTCTTCTTCCAGGTCACCTTTGTCAGGTGCACCGTTTTCTATCCACCTTTTTAGGTTGCTTGTCATGCGATCATTTCTCTGCGCCCTTAGAAGGTCCGAGAGTCTGTATCTCGCCTTCAAGTACGTCTTCATGATTCTCATCTGACTGTTCAGCTCGTTGGGCTGATGTGTGTCTTCTTCCATCTTAACGCACCAAATCTTCGCCAACGGTTGTGTTTCTTGTTGAAACGGCTGAAGATCAGTCCTGACTACCTCTTTTTGCGGCAACAGGCTTATCGAACGTTTCGATACCGCTATCGTTTCTAAGTCATCCGCTGCGTTGTCAAAGACTCTTTCGCTTGGTATTAGGTAGCGATCACTGTCAGGATCCTGGTACACCTCTCTGTCCAGGTTTCTCGCCCGAGTTTCCACTAGTAGCGTGTGTATCGCCAGTTCTGACAGTTCTGATCCCGAGGTCGAATCCCTGTCTGAATAGGTGTTCATTCTCGAGCTTTCTGACTTATCATCCGTCGAAGGTGTTGTGCCGGAGACTGCACGCTCCTCCAGATCATGTCCGTATTTCCTTCGCATCCATCTGAACTCCCCGGACAAAACTTTGTTCTCTAGATCCTGTTTCTCATCAGGAATTTTTCTAGTCTATCTCGGACTCCCCGGACAAATTCACTTGTCCCGGGTGTTGATCTTGTGATTGCTGGTTTTTCTCCTCATCCTTCTCCCCGGACAAATAGTCTTGCAGCAGATTTTGTTCTACCTCTTCACCCTCTTTTTCCCGGTCTACAAAGGTGACGGTTTTCTTTCGCTTGCTGCTCCCCTGTTCTTTCCGTCCGTAAGAAGTACTGGTTAAAATCTCTTGGGGTATTGAGGATACTAGTTGCTGAACTATTGTCCTACAATCCCTCTTGTTCTCCTCGTGCTGTTGTCTGGACGGCATGATCTTCACTTTCTTACTGACTGTTAGCGATGCCACTGCTGCTGTCCACTCGGGGTCATCTCTGGTCACTTCTCTTTCTAACAATCCACCCAGCATCCGCATTACTTGTGGTGTGACTTGCACCGTTTTATCCAATAATGAGAGGCTGTTTATATTCATGCGAGAGAGTTCTTGCTGGACCAGGTTCGAGCGCAGCAACAAATCTAAGGGGACTGGATCCTCCTTGGACAGGATCTTTATCTCAGCTGCTTTCTCTACAGGTAACTCAGGATGCCCTGGAATTGGATGTCCAGACTTATCCAACCATCTCGTTAAGGGAAGCGCTTCATAAGTTTCTTTGTCCAGAAACGAGAATCCCTCCTTTACTTCCGCCTGATTGGCCTGCTTCTGCTCCAATCTTTCATAGAACTCAGTTTTCTTGCTGAGACTGTCAGCATTCTGATGTTTATCACGCATCCTATGTTCGATTATCATATGGTAGCCATCCAATCTGACTATCCATCTACCAATATAACTCTGATCCATCGAGTAGGTCTTCAACCAGGATAACGCTCTGTTGTCCACGCGTAACTTGAAGGGAGCGCTCCCCAAGTATGCACGGTACTTCTCCACGAAGGTAACTACTGCAAACATTTCTGCTTTTGGTGCGCCATATTTCATCTCTGTGTCACTCAGGACCTTGTTGCCGTATGCAATGGGACGGAGAACTGTTCTTCCGTTCCATTCTTGCTCTTGATGCAAGATTCCTGAGATGGCCACCACCGATGCGTCCGTGTCAAGAACATACATGCCCTTTTCTGTAGGCATGCCTAGCACTGGCGCTTCGCACAGTTCCCGCTTTATGTTCTCGAAAGCAACTTGTGCTTCATCGTTCCATTCGAACTTCTTCCCTTTGTTGCGCATCAGCTTCTGCATCGGATACACTTTGTCCGCATATCCCTTAATGAATTCTCGGTAGTAATTGGCAAACCCTAGGAAGCTCATGAGCTGTGTGTCCGTTCTCGGAGCTTTCCATGTCAACACTGCTTCCACTGCGTCCGGATCTGGCCTCACACCATGCCTGTCCACCATTCTTCCCAGGTACTTGATCGAATCCCTAAGGATTTCACATTTCGATGGTTTGCATTTCAAGCCTGCTCTTTTCATACATCCGAAGACCTCATCGAGCCGATCAATGTGATCCTCTAGGCTCGGTGTCGCTATGACTACGTCATCCACGTAGCACATCAAGAGGTTCCCGTACTTTTTGGTCACTCCTGTCAAAGCCTGAGCCATCAGCCTTTGAAAAGTTGCTGTCGCATTGCACAAGCCGAAGGGCATCCTCTTCCACTGGTACAATCCCAATTCGCACGCGAATCCGGTTTTCTCTCTGTCCTTCTTTCGCAGAGGGACCTGCCAGAAGGCAGAACCCAAGTCCAGTGTGGTGAAGAACTTGGCATCACCAAGTTTAGATAGGCTCTCGTCTATTCGCGGTATCGGGTACGCATCTTTAATCGTTACCGCGTTCAAGTAACGAAAGTCGCAACAAAATCTAAGCTGCCCCCCTTTCTTTTTCGCCATTACTACTCCGCAAGCCCATGGTGATTTCGAGGGTTCTATCATGTCGTATTCAAGCAACATTTCTATTTCCGCTCGGCACGCTTCCGATTTATGTGGTGTCATTCGCCTTGCGCCTTCCCTATGGGGAACGGCGCCCTCTTCTAGTTCGATTTCGTGTTCGACGAAATTACAGCAACCGATGTCCGCCTTATGTTTTGAAAATACTTCGGCGTTCCGATCTAGGAGGTCCCGCAATTTTTCAAAATCTCCCTCACCTATTTTTCCTTTTAAATGTTCTATTTCTGGCAAAACCGGTTTGTCAGAATCTAGTTCATATGACGAGGGGCGTTCCGGAAAATTCGAGCAGCTTGATAAGCCGTCGTCCGTTTCGGATTTCATTGAAAACAATTTATGAATAGATTTTAATTCATTAATTCTCTTTAAGATTTTATATTTATTTGCATGATAAGGACAGTCTTTCACACTATATTTCTTCAAGTTTTGTGTCTCTTCATAGTCGGTCCTCATCGGCAATGCGTAACCAAGCTTCTTTCCACGCTGGATTGAAACCGTGGTGTCCAGTGTGTTCAACAACACACTGACACACAGTCCGTTTCGCGTTACCGAGAAGCTCCGGCCTAAAATCACCGAACTCTGACTATTTGGATTCGGTACTAAGCAAACCTGTTTACTATCACTTAACGAATTTAAATTTCTCATTCTAAAAATCGCTACTACAGCTTGTCCTGGTTGTAACTTTACTTTTCTATCCAAAAAAACTGGTACCTTATTTTCATCTGTTATTATCCTATTAATGGGTCTCTTAACATACTTTCGGTCCGGGTTTCTAATCCGTATTAGACCGTTGTTTAAGTCAATCATCACGTCAAAGTTCCTGACAAAATCTCTGCCCAAGATGAATCGGTCGGCGTCGTCCAGATTCTCTACCACCAGGAAGCTCATCCAAAGGTTCCGTCCTCCCATGTGAAGGACCGTCACCGGTGTTCTTCCGGCTACGTAGATAGCTCCTCGATTTGCAGCGGCTAGTCGGAGATTCGTAGGAATCAAATCTTCCCGCGTGAAGCCCATTCTCTCCCAGGTTTTTATCGGCATCACACTCACCACCGCGCCTGTGTCCAGAAGCCCTGTGACTCCGATTTTTGTTCCGTTGGTGTCAAGCAGGTGTGCTGTCACATCTGCTTCATATCCAATATGTACCGCGTCTTGTTCCATCATGGCGTCATGGCCTATCCTGCGGACTTTGAGTTCCTCTTCACCCAAATAGATCTGCCCCATTTGGTCATCATCTGTTGTTATGTAAGTCCTGGTGTAGATGCTGATTCCATCCACGTTCAGCATTATTTGATACGGCCCATAGACCTCCAAGTAGCGTCCATGAAGTTTCTTCATGCGAGGGCCACCCCTCGTTAGTAGTGCTCGCACAGCTCTCGACTCAGTGCGTGGCTCCACCTGCCTCAGATAATCTGCATATGTGTCCAAATGCATTAAAGTGAACTCTGATGGTTCACTCAAATTTCTTATTACCTGGTGTCCAGCCACTGAGATTATCGACTGTATCTTCTTTCCCTGCGGCGCCATGCCGAACCTCTTACCGGAGATCACTTTAAGTTTCATATCTAAACTGCTTGGTGTTTTCGTCTCTTCGAACTCCGTTGCCTCGAAGGTATTCAGTTGCTCCTGAAGCTTTTCATTTTCCAGTTCAAGTTTCACTTTTTGTTCGATCTCTTTCGTCACCAATTCCTGCTGTACTCTATTTAAAGCATCCTTTGCTGCTGCCTTATAATCGATCTTGAAGTCATCGGCCGCAGTTGCTGGTTCCGGTTCACGTGCTTCTTCTGTTACCGCTTGCATTTTCTTTGCCGCCAGCTCTTGAGGTTTGTCCTTCCTGCGTGCCTCTGCTTCGCTCAAGAGTCGAGCCTTGCTTGCTTTCACTCCTGACAAAGCTTCTTCATGCCTTGGATGCTTGATGTCTGCCACTGCATCCCAGAATTGCGGACAATCTGATTTAAAATGACCTTCCAAGTTGCAAAAGAAACACCTCGGGCCGAATTTCGCAATTACTCCTCTCATGAAATCCTCATGGTCCAACTCTGACGCATCTTCGTCCTCGAGGCTAAAGCCTTTTGCTTTCATGCCTTGTTTGTAAGCTGGGCATGCTGACACATGATGGTCTGTTGAACTGCAATTAGCACAAGAACGTCTCTTGTCCATATCATCCCTCGGTTTGTACCAATTGTTCCCTTGGTTAGCTGGTCCGTTGTTAAAATTGCCATAATTGTTCTTGTAATATCCAGATCTCGAAGGAGGTTTCAACAAAAGATACTCTTTTGATTTGAGCCTCAACTCCTCCGGTGTTGGCGCATTAGTTGATAGTGGTGTGTAATGCGTTGCTAGCATCGTACGAAGTTCATCATTTTTCACACCATCGATGAATTTTGAGGCTACGGCCAGGTTCATCCTTCGGTTTGACTCATCCGGTTGGCTGCGTCTTCTCAGCATTTCCAAATCATCGAGAAACTTGTCTATTGTTTCATCTTCTCGTTGCCTCCGTTTCTCGAAGCGCATCATCGCCTGGTGCCCCTGCACCCCTGATCCGAAACGGTTTAATAAGATTTCGAAGATTTTCTCAGCAGTGTCACGTTGATACTGTTTCTTGGCCATGACACAGTTCAGGGCTGTCCCTTCTAAGTTGCTGGTGAGCGCGCTGCATTCCTGTCTCTCAGACAAGTCTTCTTCCTCGAAATGCAGCTTCATTACCTCTATCCAGGTATCAATACAGCCATCAGATTCGTCTTTGTAGCATCTTGGTTTCTTAAAGACTCTTCTGGACTTTTCACTGCGTTCATTGGTTCTAGATAACCGCGTCAGGAATGTCTCCAAAGACCTGTTCAGGGGTTCAAATGCTGTGGCCATTGCCGTAGCATCCCTTGAGAGTCCCGCTTGAGTGTCCTCACACCTTGTCGAAGGCTCTGTGTGCGGTGCATCCCTGCAATCCGAATCACCTTGAGCGTTTCCCGCTTGGCCCATGTGACTCCTCCTCGGGCTTGTATGCCCCATGTTGCCAGAATCGCTTCTCCCAGTCGCATGTGTGCTTTGCGTTGGTCGTTCGTTCGAGGTTTGTCTGTTCCCCGTTGAACTCGCTCTACTGTTCGGGCCCCATGCTGTATTACCCCTTGTGGCATAGCCTGATGAACTGCCCCTGCCTCTAGTGGATCCATACGTCTTCCTCCTTTGATGTTCATTGAAGTTCACCCTCGGTTCCCTGCTGGGACCTCCCGAGTTCGGCTCTCCTTCTTTTGGTCCACTCTTGCTGCTTAGTAGCCCGTCCAACCTATCCATGATAGCCTGAGCTCGCCTCTCCATCATCGCATCTATCTTTGTGTCAAGAGACCCAAGAGACTGCTCTTGCTGAATTCTTAACTTCTCCATGTCGGCTCTCAAGCGTAACTCCCTCTGTTCCGCCTCTCTTGTCATTCGTGACAAGTTCCTCGTCATATGTTCGTCCGTTCTTTCTTTCAAGCGTTTTTCGCTTCTGCCAACTTCTTGTCTGTTGCGGTTTATTTCTTCCCGCAGACTTTCTCTTTCAATGTGAACTGCTCTTTCCAGTTCACTCATCCTTATCGACATCTGTTCATTTTGTTCTCCTAAACTGCCCACTATGTTGTTTAAGGCTTCCTCTAGTGCTGCCCCGTTATCCATGAGTGGCGTCACTAGTGGTGGTGTAACTCTGTCGGTCCCAGGTAGCTTCGTGCTGGTAGAGATCCGGGCCTTGACTCTCTGTCTTGACGTTTTATCATTATTTATTTCAGGATCCGCTAACGCGTTGCCAAGCCCTCTGGTTCTACTCTCTCCAGTTTGTGGCTCTGAACTTGTCCTAATCGCGAAGTCTTTTGACTGGCCTGGTGTGTTTGCCTCTTTGCTTATCGTTGTCACTACACCAAATTTGTCCATGGTTCCAGTCTCTCCTCCGACGTATGCCTCGTTCTCCTGGATCGAACTGTTGAGGCTGACCTGAGATCCAAAGTCCCCTTGCTCCTCTTCATCCTCTTCCTCCTGGGATTCACCGTCATTTCCTGCTCCTCCTCCCATGCTGAATGGAAAGATGTTTCCGAAGGTGTTCTTCATTCTTTCTGAGAATGATGATGACGTTATTTGTTTTCCAGTTCCGCTTGCCATCATAGTGTTGTCTGTCGGAGATCTTCTAGTTGCCGTTACTTCAGTTGAGATGTCGGACAGTTCCGACATCTCCTCTCGATCCAACGTCCCGGTGGAAGTGGCAAAATCATGGCCTTGTTCTACCGGAGTAGATTCACTCGCCAGCCTTCTGCCTCTCCCTTCCAGTCCATTTACTCCCTGGTTGTCGTTCATGGTATGGTCCGTATTGACCTCCACTTCTAATAGTTCTCTTCGCTCTTCTGAGGTCTTCTGACTTCTCGTTTCAACCATTCTGCCTGAAACCGTCCCCCTTTTGTCAGACCGGGATCGCTTGATCCAATCCACAAAAGGATCGGTCATCGTTTTTCTTTGCTTTTCAGGTATGAATTTCCTAGAGCTATTACCTCGTTTTGGTATCCTCGACTTGTCTAAACTCATTCTTTATTTGTCACTTTCCTATGCCTACTCTTGACTCAATTGCTAGAGACCTTATAGTTTTATTAACAAAAATAATGACACAACACAATAAATTTCACCAGAATCTATTAAATAGTGACCACGAATCCCTGTATGTTGTCAGAGTACAGTTTGTATAAAATTTATTCACACTAGCCGATTATTGGTCCAAAGATCTGGAAACTAGCACAATATGATGTTATCAGTCAATTTAAAAGATAGTGTAGTCACTACCCAATCAAGCACAGTTTAGGTTGATTTAAAATCAAAAACAAAAAAATATATATATTGACACAATATGAATGTATATATAAAAAAACGTATGTGTCTTGTACTCTTAGTCGGTCGCAGTACAATAGTCGAACCTGTCTTTTAAAGAAAAAGCTTTCCCTGCTTGGTGCTGCACCAAACAGACAAAACTTTGAAGGCAGTAATTTTCTCAAGTGGGCGTCTATTGCACCCACCGAGTATTGTGTTACCTATCTGCCTTCGGACTGCCCGAGCTAGACCTACTAAAATCCTCAGGGCAGTCACCTTTCCCAAAAACGTATTATGTTTCAATCCACACCAATGAGTCACGCTCTTTCTAATTTAGACTTAGTGTTCGGATCTGTTTTGTATTAGTCTGGTTCTTTTTGAAAGGCAAGTTACCAGTGCAGTCACTGATACCTAGCCTGTGTATTAATAACCTAATACCTCTCGCTTTTTAGTCTTTCTTTCGTTTACCTAAGTCCTTAATAAAATGATACCCCTCCGGATTGGCACAAATAGGACCCTTCCGGACTGTCAGAGTATAGACCCCTCCGGATTGGGACCCCTCGGAATTAGCAACTATAAGACCCCTCCGGATTCGGACCCCTCCGATTTTGTGGAAAGTAGACCCCTCCGGATTCGGACCCCTCTGACTTTGAAAAATTTCGACCCTTAAACGCCCTTAAAAAGGTTAAAAAATTATTCACGGCAATTCGGAAGGCCTCCGCGTTCCGAACTACCCTTCCGCCCCGGCGGTTTAGGCCTATTAAGGGCGTTAATGTGAGCATCCGCTCGGCGCGGAGTGCTCGTTAACGGTTCTGCCGGTCATGATGTTAAAAAAGAATAACACCCAGGAGCGCCATAAAAACATACATGTAACATTCGCCCGGAAGATACATATCGACGGATAACAAAACTAAGTCTTAAGACGACTGGCTAGCGTCTAAACAGAGCTTTGCATGATTTTCACCGTCTCTACCAAGCCAGTACTTTTCGGTGGTCTTTCTTACATCAGGCTGACAAAAACGTTACTGTTCTCCGGCTTCGACCAGAACGCTCAAATTAACTAGATTACATGCAAAAATAGTGAGCTCATGGCTGGGTCTCAGTATCCCCAGACCACGAGGTCACTCCTAAAAACAGGGCTACTACTTATTATATTACTATTGTTTTTGTTCAGTAGATAAAAATCATCATCTCCATCGAAGATGGATCAACCCTTTCCCCCCTACTTCTAGCTCCTCATTCTTGTCAAAACGAATTAAGATCTTAATTAAATTCAAGTCAGGACATGACGGATGCTAAAATTCAATATAAGTTCATAAAAGTCCACGTCCCGAGACCCTTCCGGATTCTTGAATCCGGTGAATCAAGCTTCTTAATATCCAGTTCACAATAACTCGGAAGGCTGGGTTTTACCCTTCACCGTTGCTCGCAACGGCCTTGCAACTATTGTAACAGCACAATAGTTGCAACTCGGAACGTCCTCTGCTGTTCGGTAGTTCGTTGTAGTTTTTTAGTCTCGATTTCGTACTGTTCGTAATCGCAGATAAAAGTTGTTCTGTTTTTTCTTGCTCTTTTAGCTAAAAATGGCCGTTTCTGACGTTTCTCAGAAATATGACGTCATAATTCGAATTTTTAAAAATTAGAATTCCAGAATCTTCTAGCCTTCACCGTTTGGCTAATCGTTCAAATAACGTCCTTATCCGTTCTAAATCGCCAATTCGGAAGGCTTGCTGCTAAAATACCGAATTCTGCAGAGACTGCATTTTGGCCATTCTGGTCGAATGTCACACTTTTTGCGTTTTATTTTCCGGAAAGTTTTTCGTCAGAAGTTGATTTTTTTAATCGTCGTGTCATAAAGAATAAACTATTTCATCTGGCTCGCCGGAAGCCTTGACCACAGACAGGCACGAACTGTCGACCTTCGCGTTATTAGCCTGATGCTCTAAACGACTGAGCTATGCGGCCTGCTCTACTGAGGACTTCACAACTTTATGATCTTTTTGATTAGACACTTGTAACTTCTCTGCGTTTTTTTACTTGAGGTTTTTTTGAAACGTCTTATTCCTAAAAAGAGACTTCTAAAATTCGTTATGAAGAAACTCTGACTTTTCTGCGTTTTTTTTTCTAGAAGTTTTTTCGTCAGAAGTTGAATTTTTTTTAAATCGTCGTGTCATAAAGAATAGACTATATCAACTGGCTCGCGGGAAGCATTGACCACAGATAGGCTCGAACTGTCGACCGTCGCATTATTAGCACGATGCTCTAACCGACTGAGCTATGCGGCCTGCTGTAATGGGGACTTCACAACTTTAAGGTTTTATTGATGAGAAACTTGTAATTTCTCTGCGTTTATTTACTTGAGGTTTTTCGAAACGTATTCTTCTTCAGAAAAAGAATTCTAAAATTCTTTATGAAGAAACTCTGGCTTTTCTGCATTTTTTTCCAGAAATTTTTTCGTCAGAAATTGAATTTTTTTAATCGTCTTGTCATAAAGAATAGACTATATCATCTGGCTCGCTGGAAGAATTGACCACAGACAGGCTCGAACTGTCGACCCTCGCGTTATTAGCACGATGCTCTAACCGTCTGAGCTATGCGGCCTGCTGTACTTGGGACTTCACAACTCTATTATCTTATTGATGAGACACTTGTAACCTCTCTGCGTTTGCTTACTTGAGGTTTTTCGAAACGTTTTCTTCTTCAAAAAAAAAACTTCTAAAATTCGTTATGAAGAAACTCTGGCTTTTCTGCGTTTTTTTCCAGAAAGTTTTCCGTCAGAAGTTGAGTTGTCTCTCGTCGTGTCATACAAAAAAAATCAATTCTTTCTCTTGTGGGAAGCACTGGCCACAGACAGTCTCGAACTGTCGACCCTCGCGTTATTAGCACGATGCTCTAACCGAATGAGCTATGCGGCCTGCTGTACTTGGGGTTTCACAACTCTATTATCATATTGCTGAGACACTTGTAACTTCTCTGTTTTTTTAATGTTTTTCGAAACGTCTTCTTCAAGACGAAGACTTCTAAAATTCGTTATGAAGAAACTCCTGCTTTTCTGCGTTTTTTTCCGGAAAATCTCTTTTGAAGTTGAATTTTTTATAATTGTCTTGTCATAAAGAATAGACTATATCATCTGGCTCGCTGGAAGAATTTACCACAGACAGGCTCGATTTGTCGACCCTCGCGTTATTAGCACGATGCTCTAACCGACTGAGCTATGCGGCCTGCTGTACTTGGGACTTCACAACTCTATTATCTTATTGATGAGACACTTGTAACCCTTCTGCGTTTGTTTACTTGAGGTTTTTCGAAACGTTTTTTTTTCTTCTTCAAAAAATACTTCCAAAATTCGTTATGAAGAAACTCTGGCTTTTCTGCGTTTTTTTTTCCAGAAAGTTTTTCGTCAGAATTGAATTTTTTTTAATTGTCTTGTCATCATCTGGCTCGCTGGAAGAATTTACCACAGACAGGCTCGATTTGTCGACCCTCGCGTTATTAGCACGATGCTCTAACCGACTGAGCTATGCGGCCTGCTGTACTTGGGACTTCACAACTCTATTATCTTATTGATGAGACACTTGTAATCTCTCTGCGTTTGTTTACTTGAGGTTTTTCGAAACGTTTTTTTTTCTTCTTCAAAAAAATACTTCTAAAATTCGTTATGAAGAAACTCTGGCTTTTCTGCGTTTTTTTTCGAGAAAGTTTTTCGTCAGAAGTTGAGTTGTCTCTCGTCGTGTCATAAAAATAAAATCAATTCTGTCTCTCGCGGGAAGAACTGGCCACAGACAGGCTCGAACTGTCGACCCTCGCGTTATTAGCACGATGCTCTAACCGACTGAGCTATGCGGCCTGCTATACTTGGGACTTCACAACTCTATTATCTTATTGATGAGACACTTGTAACTTCTCTGCGTTTGTTTACTTGAGGTTTTTCCAAACGTGTTCATCTTAACAAAAACTCAGGCTTTTTGCGTTTTATTTTCCGGAAAGTTTTTCGTCAGAAGTTGATTTTTTTAAATCGTCGTGTCATAAAGAATAAACTATTTCATCTGGCTCGCCGGAAGCCTTGACCACAGACAGGCACGAACTGTCGACCTTCGCGTTATTAGCCTGATTCTCTAAACGACTGAGCTATGCGGCCTGCTCTACTGAGGACTTCACAACTTTATGATCTTTTTGATTAGACACTTGTAACTTCTCTGCAATTTTTTACTTGAGGTTTTTTTGAAACGTCTTATTCCTAAAAAGAGACTTCTAAAATTCGTTATGAAGAAACTCTGGCTTTTCTGCGTTTTTTTTTTCTAGAAGTTTTTTCGTCAGAAGTTGAATTTTTTTTAAATCGTCGTGTCATAAAGAATAGACTATATCAACTGGCTCGCGGGAAGCATTGACCACAGATAGGCTCGAACTGTGGACCGTCGCATTATTAGCACGATGCTCTAACCGACTGAGCTATGCGGCCTGCTGTTATGGGGACTTCACAACTTTAAGGTTTTATTGATGAGAAACTTGTAATTTCTCTGCGTTTATTTACTTGAGGTTTTTCGAAACGTATTCTTCTTCAGAAAAAGAATTCTAAAATTCTTTATGAAGAAACTCTGGCTTTTCTGCATTTTTTTCCAGAAATTTTTTCGTCAGAAATTGAATTTTTTTTAATCGTCTTGTCATAAAGAATAGACTATATCATCTGGCTCGCTGGAAGAATTGACCACAGACAGGCTCGAACTGTCGACCCTCGCGTTATTAGCACGATGCTCTAACCGTCTGAGCCATGCGGCCTGCTGTACTTGGGACTTCACAACTCTATTATCTTATTGATGAGACACTTGTAACCTCTCTGCGTTTGTTTACTTGAGGTTTTTCGAAACGTTTTCTTCTTCAAAAAAAAACTTCTAAAATTCGTTATGACGAAACTCTGGCTTTTCTGCGTTTTTTTCCAGAAAGTTTTCCGTCAGAAGTTGAGTTGTCTCTCGTCGTGTCATACAAATAAAATCAATTCTTTCTCTCGTGGGAAGCACTGGCCACAGACAGTCTCGAACTGTCGACCCTCGCGTTCTTAGCACGATGCTCTAACCGAATGAGCTATGCGGCCTGCTGTACTTGGGGTTTCACAACTCTAGTATCTTATATCTGAGACACTTGTAACTTCTCTGTTTTTTTTAATGTTTTTCGAAACGTCTTCTTCAAGACGAAGACTTCTAAAATTCGTTATGAAGAAACTCCTGCTTTTCTGCGTTTTTTTCCGGAAAATCTCTTTTGAAGTTGAATTTTTTATAATCATCGTGTCATAAAGAATGGAGTAATTCATTTGGCTCGCGGGACGCAGTGACCACAGACAGTCTCGAACTGTCGACCCTCATGTTATTAGCACGATGCTTTAACCGACTGAGCTATGTGCCCTGTTGCAATCGAGACTTCACAACTTTTTGATCCTATGGATGAGAAACTTATAACTTCTCTGAGTTTATTTATTCGAGGTTTTTCGAAACCTCTTCTTCAAAAAAGAGTTCGAAAACTCGTTCTGAATAAACTCTGGCTTTTCTGCATTTTTTTTCCAGAAAGTCTTTCTTCATAAGTTGAACTTTTTAAATCGTCGTGACATAAAGAATAGACTGATTTCTTTGGCTCGCGGGAAGCATTGACCCCAGACAGGCTCGAACCGTCGACCCTCGCGTTATTAGCACGATGCTCTAAGGGACTGATTTATGCGACCTAATGTACTGGGGACTTCACAACTTTTTGATCTTATTGATGAGACACTTGTAACTTCTCTGCATTTGTTTACCTAAGGTTTTTCGAAACGTATTCTTCTTTAAAAAAAAAGACTTCTAAAATTCGTTATGAAGAAACTCTGGCTTTTCTGCGTTTTGTTTTGCAGAAAGTTTTTAGTCAGAAGTTGAATTTTTTTTCGTCGTGTCATAAAAATATAATCAATTCTTTCTCTTGCGAGAAAGCCTTGGCCACAGACAGTCTCGAAATGTCGACCCTCGCGTTATCAGCACGATGCTCTAACCGACTGAGCTATGCGGCCTGCTGTACTGAGGACTTCACAATTTTATTATCCTGTTGATGAGACACTTGTAACCTCTCTGCGTTTGTTTACTTGAGGTTTTTCGAAACGTTTTCTTCTTCAAAAAAAATACTTCTAAAATTCGTTATGAAGAAACTCTGCTTTTCTGCGTTTTTTCCAGAAACTTTTTCGTCAGAATTTGAATTTTTTAAAATCGTCGTGTCATAAAAAATAGAGTAATTTATCAGGCTCAAGGTAAGCATTGACCACAGACAGGCTCGAACTGTCGTCCCTCGTGTTATTAGCACGATGCTCGATTTATGCGGCCTAATGTACTGGGGACTTTACAACTTTTTGATCTTATTGATGAGACACTTGTAACTTCTCTGCGTTTGTTTACCTAAAATTTTTCGAAACGTATTCTTCTTTAAAAAAAGAAAACTTCTAAAATTCGTTATGAAGAAACTCTGGCTTTTCTGCATTTTGTTTTGCAGAAGTTTTTTGTCAGAAGTTGAATTTTTTTTCGTCGTGTCATAAAAATATAATCAATTCTTTCTCTCGCGAGAAAGCATTGGCCACAGACAGTCTCGAAATGTCGACCCTCGCGTTATAAGCATGATGCTCTAACCGACTGAGCTATGCGGCCTGCTGTACCGTGGACTTCACAACTTTGTGATCCTGTTGATGATACACTTGTAACCTATCTGCGTTTGTTTACTTGAGGTTTTTCGAAACGTTTTCTTCTTCAAAAAAAAATACTTCTAAAATTCGTTATGAAGAAACTCTGGCTTTTCTGCGTTTTGTTTTCCAAAAAGTTTTTCGTCAGAAGTTGAGCTGTCTCTCGTCGTGTCATAAAAATAAAATCAATTCTTTCTCTCGCGGGAAGCACTGGCCACAGACAGGCTCATACTGTCGACCCTCGCGTTATTAGCACGATGCTCTAACCGACTGAACTATGCGGCCTGCTGTACTTGGGTCTTCACAACTTTTTGATCTTATTGATGAGACACTTGTAACTTCTCTGCGTTTGTTTACCTAAGGTTTTTCGAAACGTATTCTTTTTTTAAAAAAAAACTTCTAAAATTCGTTATGATGAAACTCTGGCTTTTCTGCGTTTTGTTTTGCAGAAAGTTTTTCGTCAGAAGTTGAATTTTTTTTCGTGTCATAAAAATATAATCAATTCTTTCTCTCGCGAGAAAGCATTGGGCACAGACAGTCTCGAAATGTCGACCCTCGCGTTATTAGCACGATGCTCTAACCGACTGAGCTATGCGGTCTGCTGTACCGGGGACTTCACAACTTTATCATCCTGTTGATGAGACACTTGTAACTTCTCTGCGTTTTTTCACTTGAGGTTTTTCGAAACGTCTTCTTCAAAAAATAGACTTCTAAAATTCGTTATGAAGAAACACTGGCTTTTCTGCGTTTTTTTTCCAGAAAATTTTTCGTCAGAAGCTGATTTTTTAAATCGTCTTGTCATAAAAAATAGACTATTTTATCTGGCTCGCGGGAAGCATTGACCACAGACAGGCTCGAACTGTCGACACTCGCGTTATTAGCACGATGCTCTAACCGACTGAGCTATGCTGCCTACTGTACTCAGGACTTCACAACTTTTTGATCTTATTGATGAGACACTTGTAACTTCTCTGCGTTTGTTTAGTTGAGGTTTTTCCAATTGTGTTGTTCTTAAAAAAAAGACTTCTTAATTCGTTATGAAGAAACACTGGCTTTTCTGCGTTTTTTTTTTCAGAAAATTTTTCGTCAGAAGTTGATTTTTTTTAATCGTCGTTTCATAAAGAATAGACTATTTCATCTGGCTCGAGGGAAACCTTGACCACAGACAGTCTCGAACTGTCGACCTTCGCGTTTTTAGCCTGATGCTCTAACCGATTAAGCTATGCGGCCTGATGTACTGTGGACTTCACAACTTAATTATCTTTTTGATTAGACACTTGTAACTTCTCTGCGTTTTTTTACTTGAGGTTTTTTGAAACGTCTTCACATTAAAAAAAAGACTTCAATAATTCGTTATGAAGAAACTCTGGCTTTTCTGCGTTTTTTTCCAGAAGTTCTTTCGTCAGAAGTTGAATTTTTTTATATCGTCGTGTCATAAAAAATAGACTATATCATCTGGCTCGCGGGAAGCATTGACCACAGACAGGCTCGAACTGTCGACCCTCCGGTTATTAGCACGATGCTCTAACCGACAGAGCTATGCGGCCTGTTGTAATGGGGACTTCGTAACTTTATGGTCTTATTGATGAGACACTTGTAACTTCTCTGCGTTTTTTTACTTGAGGTTTTTCGAAACGTATTCTTCTTCAGAAAAAGACTTCTAAAATTCGTTATGAAGAAACTCAGGCTTTTCTGCGTTTTTTTCCAGAAATTATTTTGTCAGAAGTTGAATTTTTTTAAATAGTCGTGTCAGAAAGAATAGACTTTATCATCTGGCTCGCTGGAAGAATTAACCACAGACAGGCTCGAATTGTCGACCCTCGCGTTATTAGCACGATGCTCTAACCGACTGAGCTATGCAGCCTGATGTAATAGGGTCTTCACAACTTTATGATCTTATTGATGAGACATTTGTAACCTCTCTGCGTTTGTTTACTTGAGGTTTTTCGAAACGTCTTCTTCTTCAAAAAAATTACTTCTAAAACTCGTTATGAAGAAACTCCTGCTTTTCTGCGTTTTTTCCAGAAAATCTTTCTTCAGAAGTTGAATTTTTTAAATCGTCGTGACATAAAGAATAGACTCATTCCTTTCGCTCGCGAGAAGCATTGACCACAGACAGGCTCGAACTGTCGACCCTCGCGTTATTAGCATGATGCTCTAACCGACTGAGCTATGTGGCCTGATGTACTTGGGACTTCACATTTTTTTTTGATCTTATTGATAAGACACTTGTAACTTCGCTGCGTTTATTTACCTAAGGTTTTTCGAAACGTATTCTTCTTTAAAAAAAGACTTCTAAAATTCGTTATGGTGAAACTCTGGCTTTTCTGCGTTTTGTTTTGCAGAAAGTTTTTAGTCAGAAGTTGAATTTTTTTTCGTCGTGTCATAAAAATATAATCAATTCTTTCTCTCGCGAGAAAGCATTGGCCACAGACAGTCTCGAAATGTCGACCCTCGCGTTATTCGCACAATGCTCTAACCGACTGAGCTATGCGGCCTGCTGTACTTGGGTCTTTACAACTTTTTGATCTTATTGATGAGACACTTGTAACTTCTCTGCGTTTTTTAACTTGAGGTTTTTCGAAACGTCTTCTTCTTCAAAAAATAGACTTCTAAAATTCGTTATGAAGAAACACAGGCTTTTCTGCGTTTTTTTTCCAGAAAATTTTTCGTCAGAAGCTGATTTTTTTTAAATAGTCTTGTCATAAAGAATAGACTATTTTATCTGGCTCGCGGGAAGCATTGACCATAGACAGGCTCGAACTGTCGACACTCGCGTTATTAGCACGATGCTCTAACCGACTGAGCTATGCGGCCTGCTGGACTGGGGACTTCACAACTCTATGATCTTATTAAAGAGACACTTGTAACTTCTCTGAGTTTTTTTTGATGTTTTTCGAAACGTCTTCTTCAAGAAGAAGACTTCTAAAATTCGTTATGAAGAAACTCCTGCTTGTCTGCGTTTTTTTCCAGAAAATCTTTCTTCAGAAGTTGATTTTTTTAAATCGTCGTGACATAAAGAATAGACTCATTCCTTTGGCTCGCGAGAAGCATTGACCACAGACAGGCTCGAACTGTCGACCCTCGCGTTATTAGCACGATGCTCTAACCGACTGAGCTATGCGGCCTGATATACTTGGGACTTCACATTTTTTGATCTTATTGATGAGACACTTGTAACTTCTCTGCGTTTGTTTACCTAAGGTTTTTCGAAACGTATTCTTCTTTAAAAAAAGACTTCTAAAACTCGTTATGATGAAACTCTGGTTTTTCTGCGTTTTGTTTTGCAGAAAGTTTTTCGTCAGAAGTTGAATTTTTTTTCGTCGTGTCATAAAAATATAATCAATTCTTTCTCTCGCGAGAAAGCATTGGCCACAGACAGTCTCGAAATGTCGACCCTCGCGTTATTAGCACGATGCGCTAACCGACTGAGCTATGCGGCCTGCTGTACTTGGGTCTTCACAACTTTTTGATATTATTGATGAGACACTTGTAACTTCTCTGCGTTTGTTTACCTAAGGTTTTTCGAAACGTATTCTTCTTTAAAAAAAGACTTCTAAAATTAGTTATGATGAAATTCTGGTTTTTCTGCGTTTTGTTTTGCAAAAAGTTTTTCGTCAGAAGTTGATTTTTTTTTCGTCGTGTCAGAAAAATATAATCAATTCTTTCTCTCGCGAGAAAGCATTGGCCACAGACAGTCTCGAAATGTCGAACTTCGCGTTATTAGCACGATGCTCTAACCGACTGAGCTATGCGGCCTGCTGTACTGGGGACTTCACAATTTTATGATCCTGTTGATGAGACACTTGTAACTTCTCTGCGTTTTTTAACTTGAGGTTTTTCGAAACGTCTTCTTCTTCAAAAAATAGACTTCTTAAATTCGTTATGAAGAAACACTGGCTTTTCTGCGTTTTTTTTATAAAAATATAATCAATTCTTTCTCTCGCGAGAAAGCATTGGCCACAGACAGTCTCGAAATGTCGACCCTCGCGTTATTAGCACGATGCTCTAACCGACTGAGCTATGCGGCCTGCTGTACTGGGGTCTACACAACTTTATGATCTTATTGATGAGACACTTGTAACCTCTCTGCGGTTTTTTACTTGAGGTTTTTCGAATAAAATACTTCTAAAATGCGTTTTGAAGAAACTCTGGCTTTTCTGCGTTTTATTTTCCAAAAATTTTTTTGTCAGAAGTTGAATTGTTTCTCGTCGTGTCATTAAAATAAAATCAATTCTTTCTTTCGCGGAAAGCACTGGCCACAGAGAGGCTCGAACTGTCGACCCTCGCGTTATTTGCACGATGCTCTAACCGACTGAGCTATGCGGCCTGCTGTACTGGGGACTTCACAACTCTATGATCTTATTAAAGAGACACTTGTAAGTTCTCTGAGTTTTTTTTGATGTTTTTCGAAACGTCTTCTTCAACAAGAAGACTTCTAAAATTCGTTATGAAGAAACTCCTGCTTTTCTGCGTTTTTTTCCAGAAAATCTTTCTTCAGAAGTTGAATTTTTTTAAATCGTCGTGACATAAAGAATAGACTCATTCTTTTGGCTCGCGAGAAGCATTGACCACAGACAGGCTGGAACTGTCGACCCTCGCGTTATTAGCACGATGCTCTAACCGACTGAGCTATGCGGCCTGATTTACTTGGGATTCACATTTTTTTTTGATCTTATTGATAAGACACTTGTAACTTCGCTGCGTTTATTTACCTAAGGTTTTTCGAAACGTATTCTTCTTTAAAAAAGACTTCTAAAATTCGTTATGAAGAAACTCTGGCTTTTCTGCGTTTTGTTTTGCAGAAAGTTTTTCGTCAGAAGATGAATTTTTTTTCGTCGTGTCATAAAAATATAATCAATTCTTTCTCTCGCGAGAAAGCATTGGCCACAGACAGTCTCGAAATGTCGACCCTCGCGTTATTAGCACGATGCTCTAACCGATTGAGCTATGCGGCCTGCTGTACTGGGGACTTCACAATTTTATGATCCGTTTAATGAGACACTTGTAACTTCACTGCGTTTTTTAACTTGAGGTTTTTCGAAACGTCTTCTTCTTCAAAAAATAGACTTCTAAAATTCGTTGTGAAGAAACACTGGCTTTTCTGCGTTTTTTTTTCCAGAAAATTTTTCGTCAGAAGCTGATTTTTTTAAATAGTCTTGTCATAAAGAATAGACTATTTTATCTGGCTCGCGGGAAGCATTGACCATGGACAGGCTCGAACTGTCGACACTCGCGTTATTAGCACGATGCTCTAACCGACTGAGCTATGCGGCCTACTGTACTGAGGACTTCACAACTTTTTGATCTTATTGTTGAGACACTTGTAACTTCTCTGCGTTTGTTTAGTTGAGGTTTTTCCACACGTGTTGTTCTTAAAAAAAAGACTTCTAAAATTCGTTATGAAGAAACTCTGGCTTTTTGCGTTTCATTTTCCGGAAAGTTTTTTGTCAGAAGTTGGTTTTTTTAATCGTCGTGTCATAAAGAATAGACTATTTCATCTGGCTCGAGGGAAACCTTGACCACAGACAGTCTCGTACTGTCGACCTTCGCGTTATTAGCCTGATGCTCTAACCGCCTGAGCTATGCGGCCTGAAGTGCTCTGGACTTCACAACTTTATTATCTTTTTGATTAGACACTTGTAACTTCTCTGCGTTTTTTTACTTGAGGTTTTTTGAAACGTCTTCACATTTAAAAAAAAAGACTTCAATAATTCGTTATGAAGAAACTCTGGCGTTTCTGCGTTTTTTTTTCCAGAAGTTTTTTCGTCAGAAGTTGAATTTTTTTAAATCGTCGTGTCATAAAGAATAGACTTTATCATCTGGCTCGCGGGAAGCATTGACCACAGACAGGCTCGAACTGTCGACCCTCGCGTTATTAGCACGATGCTCTAACCGACTGAGCTATGCGGCCTGCTGTAATGAGGACTTCACAACTTTATGGTCTTATTGATGAGACACTTGTAACTTCTCTGCGTTTATTTACTTGAGGTTTTTCGAAACGTATTCTTCTTCAGAAAAAGAATTCTAAAATTCGTTATGAAGAAACTCTGGCTTTTCTGCGTTTTTTTCCAGAAATTTTTTCGTCAGAAGTTGAATTTTTTTAAATCGTAGTGTCATAAAGAATAGACTTTATCATCTGGCTCGCGGGAAGCATTGACCACAGACAGGCTCGAACTGTCGACCCTCGCGTTATTAGCACGATGCTGTAACCGACTGAGATATGCGGCCTGCTGTAATGAGGACTTCACAACTTTATGGTCTTATTGATGAGACACTTGTAACTTCTCTGCGTTTATTTACTTGAGGTTTTTCGAAACGTATTCTTCTTCAGAAAAAGAGTTCTAAAATTCGTTATGAAGAAACTCTGGCTTTTCTGCGTTTTTTTCCAGAAATTTTTTAGTCAGAAGTTGAATTTTTTTTAATCGTCGTGTCATAAAGAATAGACTTTATCATCTGGCTCGCTGGAAGAATTGACCACAGACAGGCTCGAACTGTCGACCCTCGCGTTATTAGCACGATGCTCTAACCGGCTGAGCTATGCGGCCTGCTGTACTGGGGTCTACACAACTTTATGATCTTATTGATGAGACACTTTAACCTCTCTGCGTTTGTTTACTTGAGGTTTTTCGAAACGTATTCTTCTTCAAATAAAATACTTCTAAAATTTGTTATGAAGAAACTCTGGCTTTTCTGCGTTTTATTTTCGAAAAAGTTTTTCGTCAGAAGTTGAATTGTCTCTCGTCGTGTCATAAAAATAAAATCAATTCTTTCTTTCGCGGGAAGCACTGGCCACAGACAGGCTCGAACTGTCGACCCTCGCGTTATTAGCACGATGCTCTAACCGACTGAGCTATGCGGCCTGATGTACTATGGACTTCACAACTTTATTATCTTTTTGATTAGACACTTGTGACTTCTCTGCGGTTTTTTACTTGAGGTTTTTTGAAACGTCTTCACATTTTAAAAAAAAAGAAGACTTCAATAATCCGTTATGAAGAAACTCTGGCTTTTCTGCGTTTTTTCCAGAAGTTTTTTCGTCAGAAGTTGAATTTTTTTAAATCGTCGTGTCATAAAGATTAGACTATTTTATCTGGCTCGCGGGAAGCATTGACCACAGACAGGCTCGAACTGTCGACAGTCGCGGTATTAGCACGATGCTCTAACCCACTGAGCTATGCGGCCTACTGTACTGAGGACTTCACAACTTTTTGATCTTATTGATGAGACACTTGTAACTTCTCTGCGTTTGTTTAGTTGAGGTTTTTCCAAACGTGTTATTCTTAAAAAAAAAGACTTCTTAAATTCGTTATGAAGAAACTCTGGCTTTTCTGCGTTTTTTTTTCCAGAAGTTTTTTCGTCAGAAGTTGAATTTTTTTAAATCGTCGTGTCATAAAGATTAGACTATTTTATCTGGCTCGCGGGAAACCTTGACCACAGACAGTCTCGAACTATCGACCTTCGCGTTATTAGCCTGATGCTCTCACCGACTGAGCTATGCGGCTTGATGTACTGTGGACTTCACAACTTTATTATCTTTTTGATTAGACACTTGCAACTTCTCTGCGTTTTTTTTTGCTTGAGATTTTTTGAAACGTCTTCAGGTTTAAAAAAAAGACTTCTTAAATTCGTTATGAAGAAACTCTGGCTTTTTGCGTTTCATTTTCCATAGAGTTTTTCGTCAGAAGTTGATTTTTTTTAATCGTCGTGTCATAAAGAATAGACTATATCATCTGGCTCGCGGGAAGCATTGACCACAGACAGGCTCGAAGTATCGACCCTCGCGTTTTTAGCACGATGCTCTAACCGACTGAGCTATGCGGCCTGCTGTAATGGGGACTTCACAACTTTATCGTCTTATTGATGAGACACTTGTAACTTCTCTGCGTTTATTTACTTGAGGTTTTTCGAAACGTATTCTTCTACAGAAAAAGACTTCTAAAATTCGTTATGAAGAAACTCTGGCTTTTCTGCGTTTTTTTCCAGAAATTTTTTCGTCAGAAGTTGAATTTTTTTTAATCGTCGTGTCATAAAGAATAGACTTTATCATCTGGCTCGCGGGAAGCATTGAACACAGACAGGCTCGAACTGTCGACCCTCGCGTTATTAGCACGATGCTCTAACCAACTGAGCTATGCGGCCTGCTGTAATGGGGACTTCACAACTTTATGGTCTTATTGATGAGACACTTGTAACTTCTCTGCGTTTATTTACTTGAGGTTTTTCGAAACGTATTCTTCTACAGAAAAATACTTCTAAAATTCGTTATGAAGAAACTCTGGCTTTTCTGCGTTTTTTTCCAGAAGTTTTTTTGTCAGAAGTTGAATTTTTTTAAAGCGTCGTGTCATAAAGAATAGACTATTTTATCTGGCTCGCGGGAAGCATTGACCACAGACAGGCTCGTACTGTCGACACTCGCGGTATTAGCACGATGCTCTAACCGACTGAGCTATGCGGCCTACTGTACTGAGGACTTCACAACTTTTTGATCTTATTGATGAGACACTTGTAACTTCTCTGCGTTTGTTTAGTTGAGGTTTTTCCAAACCTGTTTTTCTTTTAAAAAAAGACTTCTAAAATTCGTTATGAAGAAACTCTGGCTTTTTGCGTTTCATTTTCCGGAAAGTTTTTCGTCAGAAGTTGATTTTTTTAATCGTCGTGTCATAAAGAATAGACTATTTCATCTGGCTCGAGGGAACCTTGACCACAGACAGTCTCGAACTGTCGACCTTCGCGTTATTAGTCTGATGCTCTAACCGACTGAGCTATGCGGCTTGATGTACTGTGGGTTTCACAACTTTTTTATCTTTTTGATTAGACACTTGTAACTTCTCTGCGTTTTTTTACTTGAGGTTTTTTGAAACGTCTTCACATTTTAAAAAAAAAAGACTTCAATAATTCGTTATGAAGAAACTCTGGCTTTTCTGCGTTTCATTTTCCGGAAAGTTTTTCGTCAGAAGTTGATTTTTTAAATCGTCGTGTCATAAAGAATAGACTATATCATCTGGCTCGCGGGAAGCATTGACCACAGACAGGCTCGAAGTGTCGACCCTCGCGTTATTTGCACGATGCTCTAACCGACTGAGCTATGCGGCCTGCTGTAATGGGGCCTTCACAACTTTATCGTCTTATTGATGAGACACTTGTAACTTCTCTGCGTTTATTTACTTGAGGTTTTTCGAAACGTATTCTTCTACAGAAAAAGACTTCTAAAATTCGTTATGAAGAAACTTTGGCTTTTCTGCGTTTTTTTCCAGAAATTTTTTCGTCAGAAGTTGAATTTTTTTTAATCGTCGTGTCATAAAGAATAGACTTTATCATCTGGCTCGCGGGAAGCATTGAACACAGACAGGCTCGAACTGTCGACCCTCGCGTTATTAGCACGATGCTCTAACCGACTGAGCTATGCGGCCTGCTGTAATGGGGACTTCACAACTTTATGGTCTTATTGATGAGACACTTGTAACTTCTCTGCGTTTATTTACTTGAGGTTTTTCGAAACGTATTGTTCTACAGAAAAATACTTCTAAAAATCGTTATGAAGAAACTCTGGCTTTTCTGCGTTTTTTTCCAGAAGTTTTTTTGTCAGAAGTTGAATTTTTTTAAAGCGTCGTGTCATAAAGAATAGACTATTTTATCTGGCTCGCGGGAAGCATTGACCACAGACAGGCTCGAACTGTCGACACTCGCGGTATTAGCACGATGCTCTAACCGACTGAGCTATGCGGCCTACTGTACTGAGGACTTCACAACTTTTTGATCTTATTGATGAGACACTTGTAACTTCTCTGCGTTTGTTTAGTTGAGGTTTTTCCAAACGTGTTTTTCTTTAAAAAAGACTTCTAAAATTCGTTATGAAGAAACTCTGGCTTTTTGCGTTTCATTTTCCGGAAAGTTTTTCGTCAGAAGTTGAGTTTTTTAATCGTCGTGTCATAAAGAATAGACTATTTCATCTGGCTCGAGGGAACCTTGACCACAGACAGTCTCGAACTGTCGACCTTCGCATTATTAGCCTGATGCTCTAACCGACTGAGCTATGCGGCTTGATGTACTGTGGACTTCACAACTTTTTTTTATCTTTTTGATTAGACACTTGTAACTTCTCTGCGTTTTTTTACTTGAGGTTTTTTGAAACGTCTTCACATTTAAAAAAAAAGACTTCAATAATTCGTTATGAAGAAACTCTGGCTTTTCTGCGTTTTTTTTCCAGAAGTTTTTTCGTCAGAAGTTGAATTTTTTTAAATCGTCGTGTCATAAAGAATAGACTATATCACCTGGCTCGCGGGAAGCATTGACCACAGACAGGCTCGAACTGTCGACACTCGCGTTATTAGCACGATGCTCTAACCGACTGAGCTATGCGGCCTAATGTACTGAGGACTTCACAACTTTTTGATCTTATTGATGAGACACTTGTAACTTCTCTGCGTTTGTTTAGTTGAGGTTTTTCCAAACGTGTTGTTCTTAAAAAAAAAGACTTCTAAAATTCGTTATGAAGAAACTCTGGCTTTTCGCGTTTCATTTTCCGGAAAGTTTTTCGTCAAAAGTTGATTTTTTTAATCGTCGTGTCATAAAGAATAGACTATTTCATCTGGCTCGAGGGAAACTTTGACCACAGACAGTCTCGAACTGTCGACCTTCGCGTTATTAGCCTGATGCTCTAACCGACTGAGCTATGCGGCTTGATGTACTGTGGACTTCACAACTTTATTATCTTTTTGATTAGACACTTGTAACTTCTCTGCGTTTTTTTACTTGAGGTTTTTTGAAACGTCTCCACATTTAAAAAAAAAAGACTTCAATAATTGGTTATGAAGAAACTCTGGCTTTTCTGCGTTTTTTTCCAGAAATTTTTTCGTCTGAATTTGAATTTTTTTTTAATCGTTGTGTCATAAAGAATAGACTTTATCATCTGGCTCGCGGGAAGCATTGAACACAGACAGGCTCGAAATGTCGACACTCGCGGTATTAGCACGATGCTCTAACCAACTGAGCTATGCGGACTGCTGTAATGGGGACTTCACAACTTTATGGTCTTATTGATGAGACACTTGTAACTTCTCTGCGTTTATTTACTTGAGGTTTTTCGAAACGTATTCTTCTACAGAAAAATACTTCTAAAATTCGTTATGAAGAAACTCTGGCTTTTCTGCGTTTTTTTCCAGAAGTTTTTTTGTCAGAAGTTGAATTTTTTTAAAGCGTCGTGTCATAAAGAATAGACCATTTTATCTGGCTCGCGGGAAGCATTGACCACAGACAGGCTCGAAATGTCGACACTCGCGGTATTAGCACGATGCTCTAACCGACTGAGCTATGCGGCCTACTGTTCTGAGGACTTCACAACTTTTTGATCTTATTGATGAGACACTTGTAACTTCTCTGCGTTTGTTTAGTTGAGGTTTTTCCAAACCTGTTTTTCTTTAAAAAAAAAGACTTCTAAAATTCGTTATGAAGAAACTCTGGCTTTTTGCGTTTCATTTTCCGGAAAGTTTTTCGTCAGAAGTTGATTTTTTTAATCGTCGTGTCATAAAGAATAGACTATTTCATCTGGCTCGAGGGAACCTTGACCACAGACAGTCTCGAACTGTCGACCTTCGCGTTATTAGTCTGATGCTCTAACCGACTGAGCTATGCGGCTTGATGTACTGTGGACTTCACAACTTTTTTATCTTTTTGATTAGACACTTGTAACTTCTCTGCGTTTTTTTACTTGAGGTTTTTTGAAACGTCTTCACATTAAAAAAAAAAAGACTTCAATAATTCGTTATGAAGAAACTCTGGCTTTTCTGCGTTTCATTTTCCGGAAAGTTTTTCGTCAGAAGTTGATTTTTTAAATCGTCGTGTCATAAAGAATAGACTATATCATCTGGCTCGCGAGAAGCATTGACCACAGACAGGCTCGAAGTGTCGACCCTCGCGTTATTAGCACGATGCTCTAAACGACTGAGCTATGCGGCCTGCTGTAATGGGGACTTCACAACTTTATGGTCTTATTGATGAGACACTTGTAACTTCTCTGCGTTTATTTACTTGAGGTTTTTCGAAACGTCTTCTTCCTAAAAAGAGACTTCTAAAATTCGTTATGAAGAAACTCTGGCTTTTCTGCGTTTTTTTCCAGAAGTTTTTTTGTCAGAAGTTGAATTTTTTTAAAGCGTCGTGTCATAAAGAATAGACTATTTTATCTGGCTCGCGGGAAGCATTGACCACAGACAGGCTCGAACTGTCGACACTCGCGGTATTAGCACGATGCTCTAACCGACTGAGCTATGCGGCCTACTGTACTGAGGACTTCACAACTTTTTGATCTTATTGATGAGACACTTGTAACTTCTCTGCGTTTGTTTAGTTGAGGTTTTTCCAAACGTGTTTTTCTTTTAAAAAAGACTTCTAAAATTCGTTATGAAGAAACTCTGGCTTTTTGCGTTTCATTTTCCGGAAAGTTTTTCGTCAGAAGTTGAGTTTTTTAATCGTCGTGTCATAAAGAATAGACTATTTCATCTGGCTCGAGGGAACCTTGACCACAGACAGTCTCGAACTGTCGACCTTCGCGTTATTAGCCTGATGCTCTAACCGACTGAGCTATGCGGCTTGATGTACTGTGGACTTCACAACTTTTTTTAATCTTTTTGATTAGACACTTGTAACTTCTCTGCGTTTTTTTACTTGAGGTTTTTTGAAACGTCTTCACATTTAAAAAAAGACTTCAATAATTCGTTATGAAGAAACTCTGGCTTTTCTGCGTTTTTTTCCAGAAGTTTTTTCGTCAGAAGTTGAATTTTTTTAAATCGTCGTGTCATAAAGAATAGACTATTTCATCTGGCTCGCGGGAAGCATTGACCACAGACAGGCTCGAACTGTCGACACTCGCGTTATTAGCACGATGCTCTAACCGACTGAGCTATGCGGCCTACTGTACTGAGGACTTCACAACTTTTTGATCTTATTGATGAGACACTTGTAACTTCTCTGCGTTTGTTTAGTTGAGGTTTTTCCAAACGTGTTGTTCTTAAAAAAAAGACTTCTAAAATTCGTTATGAAGAAACTCTGGCTTTTTGCGTTTCATTTTCCGGAAAGTTTTTCGTCATAAGTTGATTTTTTTTATCGTCGTGTCATAAAGAATAGACTATTTCATCTGGCTCGAGGGAAACTTTGACCACAGACAGTCTCGAACTGTCGACCTTCGCGTTATTAGCCTGATGCTCTAACCGACTGAGCTATGCGGCTTGATGTACTGTGGACTTCACAACTTTATTATCTTTTTGATTAGACACTTGTAACTTCTCTGCGTTTTTTTACTTGAGGTTTTTTGAAACGTCTTCACATTAAAAAAAAAAGACTTCAATAATTGGTTATGAAGAAACTCTGGCTTTTCTGCGTTTTTTTTTCCAGAAGTTTTTTTGTCAGAAGTTGAATTTTTAAAAATCGTCGTGTCATAAAGATCAGACTATATCATCTGGCTCGCGAGAAGCATTGACCACAGACAGGCTCGACGTGTCGACCCTCGCGTTATTAGCACGATGCTCTAAACGACTGAGCTATGCGGCCTGCTGTAATGGGGACTTCACAACTTTATGGTCTTATTGATGAGACACTTGTAACTTCTCTGCGTTTATTTACTTGAGGTTTTTCGAAACGTCTTCTTCCTAAAAAGAGACTTCTAAAATTCGTTATGAAGAAACTCTGGCTTTTCTGCGTTTTTTTCCAGAAGTTTTTTTGTCAGAAGTTGAATTTTTTTAAAGCGTCGTGTCATAAAGAATAGACTATTTTATCTGGCTCGCGGGAAGCATTGACCACAGACAGGCTCGAACTGTCGACACTCGCGGTATTAGCACGATGCTCTAACCGACTGAGCTATGCGGCCTACTGTACTGAGGACTTCACAACTTTTTGATCTTATTGATGAGACACTTGTAACTTCTCTGCGTTTGTTTAGTTGAGGTTTTTCCAAACGTGTTTTTCTTTTAAAAAAGACTTCTAAAATTCGTTATGAAGAAACTCTGGCTTTTTGCGTTTCATTTTCTGGAAAGTTTTTCGTCAGAAGTTGAGTTTTTTAATCGTCGTGTCATAAAGAATAGACTATTTCATCTGGCTCGAGGGAACCTTGACCACAGACAGTCTCGAACTGTCGACCTTCGCGTTATTAGCCTGATGCTCTAACCGACTGAGCTATGCGGCTTGATGTACTGTGGACTTCACAACTTTTTTTAATCTTTTTGATTAGACACTTGTAACTTCTCTGCGTTTTTTTACTTGAGGTTTTTTGAAACGTCTTCACATTTAAAAAAAGACTTCAATAATTCGTTATGAAGAAACTCTGGCTTTTCTGCGTTTTTTTCCAGAAGTTTTTTCGTCAGAAGTTGAATTTTTTTAAATCGTCGTGTCATAAAGAATAGACTATTTCATCTGGCTCGCGGGAAGCATTGACCACAGACAGGCTCGAACTGTCGACACTCGCGTTATTAGCACGATGCTCTAACCGACTGAGCTATGCGGCCTACTGTACTGAGGACTTCACAACTTTTTGATCTTATTGATGAGACACTTGTAACTTCTCTGCGTTTGTTTAGTTGAGGTTTTTCCAAACGTGTTGTTCTTAAAAAAAAGACTTCTAAAATTCGTTATGAAGAAACTCTGGCTTTTTGCGTTTCATTTTCCGGAAAGTTTTTCGTCATAAGTTGATTTTTTTTATCGTCGTGTCATAAAGAATAGACTATTTCATCTGGCTCGAGGGAAACTTTGACCACAGACAGTCTCGAACTGTCGACCTTCGCGTTATTAGCCTGATGCTCTAACCGACTGAGCTATGCGGCTTGATGTACTGTGGACTTCACAACTTTATTATCTTTTTGATTAGACACTTGTAACTTCTCTGCGTTTTTTTACTTGAGGTTTTTTGAAACGTCTTCACATTAAAAAAAAAAGACTTCAATAATTGGTTATGAAGAAACTCTGGCTTTTCTGCGTTTTTTTTTCCAGAAGTTTTTTTGTCAGAAGTTGAATTTTTAAAAATCGTCGTGTCATAAAGATCAGACTATATCATCTGGCTCGCGGGAAGCATTGACCACAGACAGGCTCGAACTGTCGACCCTCGCGTTATTAGCACGATGCTCCAACCGACTGAGCTATGCGGCCTGCTGTAATGGGGACTTCACAACTTTATGGTCTTATTGATGAGACACTTGTTACTTCTCTGCGTTTATTTACTTGAGGTTTTTCGAAACGTATTCTTCTACAGAAAAAGACTTCTAAAATTCGTTATGAAGAAACTCTGGCTTTTCTGCGTTTTTTCCAGAAATTTTTTCGTCAGAAGTTGAATTTTTTTTAATCGTCGTGTCATAAAGAATAGACTTTATCATCTGGCTCGCTGGAAGAATTGACCACAGACAGGCTCGAACTGTCGACCCTCGCGTTATTAGCACGATGCTCTAACCGACTGAGCTATGCGGCCTGCTGTACTGGGGTCTACACAACATTATGATCTTTTTGATGAGACACTTGTAACCTCTCTGCGTTTGTTTACTTGAAGTTTTTCGAAACGTATTCTTCTTCAAATAAAATACTTCTAAAATTCGTTATGAAGAAACTCTGGCTTTTCTGCGTTTTATTTTCGAAAAAGTTTTTCGTCAGAAGTTGAATTGTCTCTCGTCGTGTCATAAAAATAAAATCAATTCTTTCTTTCGCGGGAAGCACTGGCCACAGACAGGCTCGAACTGTCGACCCTCGCGTTATTAGCACGATGCTCTAACCGACTGAGCTATGCGGCCTGATGTACTTGGGAATTCACATTTTTTTGATCTTATTGATAAGACACTTGTAACTTCGCTACGTTTATTTACTTGAGGTTTTTCCAAACGTTTTCTGCTTTCAAAAAAAATACTTCTAAAATTCGCTATGACGAAACTCTGGTTTTTCTGCTTTTTTTCCAGTAAGTTTTCGTCAGAAGTTGAATTGTCTCTCGTCGTGTCATAAAAAAAAATCAATTCTTTCTCTCGCGGGAAGCAATGGCCACAGACAGGCTCGAACTGTCGACCCTCGCGTTATTAGCACGATGCTCTAACCCACTGAGCTATGGGGCCTGCTGTACTTGGGACTTCACAACTCTATGATCTTATTAAAGAGACACTTGTAACTTCTCTGTTTTTTTTATGTTTTTCGAAACGTCTTCTTCAAGACGAAGACTTCTAAAATTCATTATGAAGAAACTCCTGCTTTTCTGCGTTTTTATTCCGGAAAATCTCTTTTGAAGTTGATTTTTTTTATAATTATCGTGTCATAAAGAATAGACTACTTCATTTGGCTCGCGGGACGCAGTGACCACAGACAGTCTCGAACTGTCGACCCTCATGTTATTAGCACGATGCTTTAACCGACTGAGCTATGTGGCCTGTTGCAATCGAGACTTCACAACTTCATGATCCTATGAATGAGAAACTTATAACTTCTCTGAGTTTATTTATTCGAGGTTTTTCGAAACCTCGTTATGAAGAAACTCTGGCTTTTCTGCGTTTTTTTTCCCAGAAAATCTTTCTTCAGAAGTTGAACTTTTTAAATCGTCGTGACATAGAGAATAGACTCATTTCTTTGGCTCGCGAGAAGCATTAACCACAGACAGGCTCGAACTGTCGACCCTTGCGTTATTAGCACGATGCTCTAACCGACTGAGCTATGCGGCCTGCTGTACTGGGGACTTCACAACTCTATGATCTTATTAAAGAGACACTTGTAACTCCTCTGACTTTTTTTTTGATGTTTTTCGAAACGTCTTCTTCAAGAAGAAGACTTCTAAAACTCGTTATGAAGAAACTCCTGCTTTTCTGCGTTTTTTTCCAGAAAATCTTTCCTCAGAAGTTGAATTTTTTAATTCGTCGTGACATAAAGAATAGAATCATTCCTTTGGCTCGCGAGAAGCATTGACCACAGTCAGGCTCGAACTCTCGACCCTCGCGTTATTAGCACGATGCTCTAACCGACTGAGCTATGCGGCCTGATGTACTAGGGACTTCACATTTTTTGATCTTATTGATAAGACACTTGTAACTTCTCTGCGTTTATTTACTTGAGGCTTTTCCAAACGTATTCTGCTTTAAAAAAAAAACTTCTGAAATTCGCTATGACAAAACTCTGGTTTTTCTGTTTTTTTTTCCAGTAAACTTTTCGTCAGAAGTTGGATTTTTTCGTCGTGTCATAAAAATAGCATCAATCCTTTCTCTCGCGGGAAGCAAGGCCCACAGACAGGCTCGAACTGCCGACCTCGCGTTATTAGCACGATGCTCTAACCCACTGAGCTATGCGGCCTGCTATACTGGGGACTTCACAACTTCATCATTCTGTTGACGAGACACTTGTAACTTCTCTGAGTTTATTTACTTGAGGTTTTTCGAACCGTCTTCTTCTTCTCCAAAAAAAAAGACTTCTAAAATTCGTTATGAAGAAACTCTGGCTTTTCTGCGTTTTTTTCCAGAAATTTTTTGGTCAGAAGTTGAATTTTTTTTAAATCGTCGTGTCTTAAAGAATAGACTATATCATCTGGCTCGCTGGAAGAATTGACCACAGACAGGCTCGACCTGTCGACCCTCGCGTTATTAGCACGATGCTCTAACCGAATGAGCTATGCGGCCTGATGTAGTGGGGGACTTCACAACTTTATGGTTTTATTGATGAGACACTTGTAACTTCTCTGCGTTTATTTACTTGAGGTTTTTCGAAACGTATTCTTCTTCAGAAAAAGACTTCTAAAATTCGTTATGAAGAAACTCTGGCTTTTCTGCGTTTTATTTTCCAGAAAGTTTTTCGTCAGAAGTTGAGTTGTCTCTTGTCGTGTCATAAAAATAAAATCACTTCTTTCTCTCGCGGGAAGCACTGGCCACAGACAGGCTCGAACTGTCGACACTCGCGTTTTTAGCACGATGCTCTAACCGACTGAGCTATGCGGACTGCTGTACTCGGGACTTCACCACTCTATTATGTTTGTTACTGATGATGAGACACTTGTAACTATTCTGTTTTTCTTAATGTTTTTCGAAACGTATTCTTCAAGACGAAGACTTCTAAAATTCGTTATGAAGAAACTCCTGCTTTTCTGCGTTTTTTTTAGAAAATCTCTTTCGAAGTTGAATGTTTTTATAATCATCGTGTCATAAAGAATAGACTAATTCATTTTGCGCGCGGGACGAAGTGGCCACAGACAGTCTCGAACTGTCGACCCTCATGTTATTAGCACGATGCTTTAACCGACTGAGCTATGTGGCCTGTTGAAATCGAGCCTTCACAACTTTATCATCCTATGGATGAGAAACTTATATCTTCTCTGAGTTTATTTATTCGAGGTTTTTCGAAACCTCTTCTTCAAAAAAAGAGTTCGAAAACTCGTTATGAAGAAGCTCTGGCTTTTCTGCGTTTTTTTTCCCAGAAAATCTTTTTTCAGAAGTTGAACTTTTTAAATCGTCGTGACATAAAGAACAGACTCATTTCTTTGGCTCGCGAGAAGCATTGACCACAGACAGGCTCGAACTGTCGACCCTCGCGTTATTAGCACGATGCTCTAACCGACTGAGCTATTCGGCCTGCTGTACTGGGGTTTACACAACTTTATGATCTTAATGATGAGACACTTGTAACCTCTCTGCGTTTGTTTGCTTGAGGTTTTTCGAAACGTATTCTTCTTCAAATAAAATACTTCTAAAATTCGTTATGACGAAACTCTGGCTTTTCTGCGTTTTATTTTCCAAAAATTTTTTCGCCAGAAGTTGCATTGTCTCTCGTCGTGTCATAAAAATAAAGTCAATTCTTTCTCTAGCGGGAAGCACTGGCCACAGACAGGCTCGAACTGTCGACCCTCGCGTTATTAGCACGATGATCTAACAGACTGAGCTATGCGGCCTGATGTACTTGGGTCTACACAACTTTATGATCTTACTGATGAGACACTTGTAACCTCTCTGCGTTTGTTTACTTGAGGTTTTTCGAAACGTATTCTTCTTCAAATAAAATACTTCTAAAATTTGTTATGACGAAACTCTGGCTTTTCTGCCTTTTTTTTTACTAGAAAATCTTTCTTCAAGTTGAACTTTTAAATCGTCGTGACATAAAGAATAGACTCATTTCTTTGGCTCGCGAGAAGCATTGACCACAGACAGGCTCGAACTGTCGACCCTCGCGTTATTAGCACGATGCTCTAACCGTCTGTGCTATGCGGCCTGCTGTACTGGGGTCTACACAACTTTATGATCTTATTGATGAGACACTTGTTACCTCTCTGCGTTTGTTTACTTGAGGTTTTTCGAAACGTATTCTTCTTCAAATAACATGCTTCTAAAATTCGTTATGAAGAAACTCTGGCTTTTCTGCCTTTTTTTTACCAGAAAATCTTTCTTCAAGTTGAACTTTTTAAATCGTCGTGACATAAAGAATAGACTCATTTCTTTGGCTCGCGTGAAGCATTGACCACACAGGCTCGAACTGTCGACCCTCGCGTTATTAGCACGATGCTCTAACCGACTGAGCTATGCGGCCTGCTATACTTGGGACTTCACAACTCTATTATCTTATTGATGAGACACTTGTAACTTCTCTGCGTTTGTTTACTTGAGGTTTTTCCAAACGTGTTCTTCTTAAAAAAAACTCAGGCTTTTTGCGTTTTATTTTCCGGAAAGTTTTTCGTCAGAAGTTGATTTTTTTTTAAATCGTCGTGTCTTAAAGAATAGACTATATCATCTGACTCGCTGGAAGAATTGACCACAGACAAGCTCGACCTGTCGACCCTCGCGTTATTAGCATGATGCTCTAACCGACTGAGCTATGCGGCCTGATGTAATAGGGTCTTCACAACTTTATGATCTTATTGACGAGACACTTGTAACCTCTCTGCGTTTGTTTACTTGAGGTTTTTCGAAACGTTTTCTTCTTCAAAAAAAAATACTTCTAAAATTCGTTATGAAGAAACTCTGGCTTTTCTGCGTTTTATTTCCCAAAAGTTTTTCGTCAGAAGTTGAATTGTCTCTCGTCGTGTCATAAAAATAAAATCAATTCTTTCTCTCGCGCGAAGCACTGGCCACAGACAGGCTCGAACTGTCGACCCTCGCGTTATTAGCACGATGCTCTAACCGACTGAGCTATGCGGCCTGCTCTACTGGGGACTTCGCAACTCTATGATCTTATTAAAGAGACACTTGTAACTTCTCTGAGTTTTTTTTGATGTTTTTCGAAACGTCTTCTTCAAGAAGAAGACTTCTAAAATTCGTTAAGAAGAAACTCCTGCTTTTCTGCGTTTTTTTCCATAAAATCTTTCTTCAGAAGTTGAATTTTTTAAATCGTCGTGACATAAAGAATAGACGCATTTCTTTGGCTCGCGAGAAGCATTAACCACAGACAGGCTCGAACTGTCGACCCTCGCGTTATTAGCACGATGCTCTAACCGACTGAGCTATGCGGCCTGCTGTACTGGGGACTTCACAACTTTATCATTCTGTTGATACACTTGTAACTTCTCTGAGTTTATTTACTTGAGGTTTTTCGAATCGTCTTCTTCTTCAAAAAAAAGACTTCTAAATTTTGTTATGAAGAATTACTGGCTTTTCTGCGTTTTTTCCAGATAAATTGTTTGTCAGAAGTTGAATTTTTTTGTCGTGTCATAAAAAGATAATCATTTCTTTCTCTCGCGGGAAGCATTGCCCACAGAAAGGATCGAACAGTCGACCCTCGCGCTATTAGCACGATGCTCTAACCGACAGAGCTATGTGGACTTCACAACTTCATAATCTTATTGATGAGACACTTGTAACCTCTCTGCGTTTGTTTACTTGATATTTTTCGAAAAGTTTTCTTCAAAAAGAAGACTTCTAAAATTCGTTATGAAGAAACTCTGGCTTTTCTGCGTTTTTTTTTATAGAAAATCTTTCTTCAGAAGTTTTTAATCGTCGTGACATAAAGAATAGACTCATTCCTTTGGCTCGCGAGAAGCATTGACCACAGACAGACTCGAACTGTCGACCCTCGCGTTATTAGCAAGATGCTCTAACCGACTGAGCTATGCGGCCTGCTGGACTGGGGACTTCACAACTTTATGATCTTATTGATGAGACACTTGTAACTTCTCTGCGTTTATTTACTTGAGGTTTTTCGAAACGTATTGTTCTTCAGAAAAAGACTTCTAAAAATTCGTTATGAAAAAATTCTTGCTTTTCTGCGTTTTTTTTTCCAGAAATTTGTTTGTCAGAAGTTGAATTTTTTTTAATCGTCGTGTCATAAAAAATTGACTATATCATCTGGCTCGCGCGGAGAATTGACCAGAGACAGGCTCGAACTTTCGACCCTCGCTTTATTAGCAAGATGTTCTAACCGCCTGAGCTATGCGGACTGCTTTACTTGGGACTTCACAACTTCAAAATCTTTCTGATGAGACACTTGTAACCTCTCTGCGTTTGTTTACTTGAGGTTTTTCGAAACGTCTTCTTCTTCAAAAAAAAATACTTCTAAAATTCGTTATGAAGAAACTCTGGCTTTTCTGCGTTTTATTTTCCAGTAAGTTTTTAGTCAGAAGTTGAATTGTCTCTCGTCGTGTCATAAAAATAAAATCAATTCTTTCTTTCGCGGGAAGCACTGGCCACAGACAGGCTCGAACTGTCGACCCTCGCGTTAGTAGCACGATGCTCTTACCGACTGAGCTAGGCGTCCTTCTGTACTGGGGACTTCACTACTTCATAATCTGATTGATGAGACACTTGTAACCTCTCTGAGGCTTTTCGAAATGTCTTCTTCTTCAAAAAAAAAAGACTTCTTAAATTCGTTATGAAGAAACTCAGGCTTTTCTGCGTTTTATTTTCCAGAAAGTTTTTAGTCAGAAGTTGAATTGTCCCTCGTCGTGTCATAAAAATAAAATCAATTCTTTCTTTCGCGGGAAGCACTGGCCACAGACAGGCTCGAACTGTCGACCCTCGCGTTATTAGCACGATGCACTAACCGACTGAGCTATGCGGACTGCTGTACTGGGGTCTTCACAACTTTATGATCTTATTGATGAGACACTTGTAACCTCTCTGCGTTTGTTTACTTGAGGTTTTTCGAAACGTATTCTTCTTCAAAAAAATACTTCTAAAATTCATTATGAAGAAACTCTGGCTTTTCTGAGTTTTTTCCACAACATTTTTCGTCAGAAATTGAATTTTTTTCGTCGTGTCATAAAAATAAAATCAATTCTTTCTCTCGCGGGAAGCATGGGCCACAGAGAGGCTCAAACTGTCGACCTTCGCATTATTAGCACCATGCTTTAGCCGACTGAGCTATGCGGCCTGATGTACTGTCTACTTTACAACTTTATTATCCTATTGATGAGGCACTTGTAACTTCTCTGAGCTTTTTTTGATGTTTTCGAAACGTATTCTTCTTCAAAAAAAAAACTTCTAAAATTCGTTATGAAGAAACTCTGGCTTTTCTGCGTTTTATTTTCCAGAAAGTTTTTCGTCAGAAGTTGAATTGTCGCTCGTCGTGTCATAAAAATAAAATCAATTCTTTCTCTCGCTGGAAGCAATGACCACAGTAAGGCTCGAGCTGTCGACCTTCGCGTTATTAGCACGAAGCTCTAACCGACTGAGCTATGCGGCCTGCTGTACTGGGGTCTTCACAACTTTATGATCTTATTGATGAGACACTTGTAACCTCTCTGCGTTTGTTTACTTGAGGTTTTTCGAAACGTAATCTTCTTCAACAAAATACTTCTGAAATTCGTTATGAAGAAACTCTGGCTTTTCTGAGTTTTTTCCACAACATTTTTCGTCAGAAATTGAATTTTTTTCGTCGTGTCATAAAAATAAAATCAATTCTTTCTCTCGCGGGAAGCATGGGCCACAGAGAGGCTCAAACTGTCGACCTGCGCATTATTAGCACCATGCTTTAGCCGACTGAGCTATGCGGCCTGATGTACTGTCTACTTTACATCTTTTTTATCCTATTGATGAGGCACTTGTAACTTCTCTGAGCTTTTTTTGATTTTTTCGAAACGTATTCTTCTTCTTCAAAAAAAAATACTTCTAAAATTCGTTATGAAGAAACTCTGGCTTTCTGCGTTTTATTTTCCAGAAAGTTTTTCGTCAGAAGTTGAATTGTCGCTCGTCGTGTCATAAAAATAAAATCAATTCTTTCTCTCGCTGGAAGCAATGACCACAGTAAAGCTCGAGCTGTCGACCTTCGCGTTATTAGCACGAAGCTCTAACCGACTGAGCTATGCGGCCTGCTGTACTGGGGTCTTCACAACTTTATGATCTTATTGATGAGACACTTGTAACCTCTCTGCGTTTGTTTACTTGAGGTTTTTCGAAACGTAATCTTCTTCAACAAAATACTTCTGAAATTCGTTATGAAGAAACTCTGGCTTTTCTGAGTTTTTTCCACAACATTTTTCGTCAGAAATTGAATTTTTTTCGTCGTGTCATAAAAATAAAATCAATTCTTTCTCTCGCGGGAAGCATGGGCCACAGAGAGGCTCAAACTGTCGACCTTCGCATTATTAGCACCATGCTTTAGCCGACTGAGCTATGCGGCCTGATGTACTGTCTACTTTACATCTTTTTTATCCTATTGATGAGGCATTTGTAACTTCTCTGAGCTTTTTTTGATTTTTTCGAAACGTATTCTTCTTCTTCAAAAAAAAATACTTCTAAAATTCGTTATGAAGAAACTCTGGCTTTCTGCGTTTTATTTTCCAGAAAGTTTTTCGTCAGAAGTTGAGTTGTCTCTCGTCGTGTCATAAAAATAAAATCAATTCTTTCTCTCGCGGGAAGCACTGGCCACAGACCGTCTCGAGCTGTCGACCCTCGCGTTATTAGCATGGTGCTCTAACCCACTGAGCTATTCAGCCTGCTGTACTGGGGACTTCACAACTTTATGATCCTGTTGATGAGACAGTTGTAACTTAATTGCGTTTTTTTTTTCGAGATTTTTCGAACCGTCTTCTTCTTCAAAAAAAGACTTCTAAAATTAGTTATGAAGAATTTCTGGCTTTTCTGTGTTTTTTTTCCAGAAAGATTTTCGTCTGAAGTTGAATTGTTTCTCGTCTTGTCATGAAAATATAATCAATTATTTCTCTCGCGGGAAGCATTGGCCACAGACAGGCTCGAACTGTCGACCCTCGCATTATTAGCACGAAGCTCTAACCGACTGAGCTATGCGGCCTGATGTACTGTCTAATTTACATCTTTATTATCCTATTGATGAGGCACTTGTAACTTCTCTGAGCTTTTTTTGATGTTTTCGAAACGTATTCTTCTTCAAAAAAAAAATACTTCTAAAATTCGTTATGAAGAAACTCTGGCTTTTCTGCGTTTTATTTTCCAGAAAGTTGAATTGTCTCTCGTCGTGTCATAAAAATAAAATCAATTCTGTCTCTCGCGAGAAGCATTGACCACAGACAGGCTCGAACTGTCGACCCTCGCGTTATTAGCACGATGCTCTAACCGACTGAGCTATGCGGCCTGCTGTACTGGGGTCTACACAACTTTATGATCTTATTGATAAGACACTTGTAACCTCTCTGCGTTTGTTTACTTGAGGTTTTTCGAAACGTAATATTCTTCAAAAAAAATACTTCTAAAATTCGTTATGAAGAAACTCTGGCTTTTCTGAGTTTTTTCCAGAACATTTTTCGTCAGAAATTGAATTTTTTTTCGTCGTGTCATAAAAATAAAATCAATTCTTTCTCTCGCGGGAAGCATGGGCCACAGAGAGGCTCAAACTGTCGACCTTCGCATTATTAGCACCATGCTTTAGCCGACTGAGCTATGCGGCCTGATGTACTGTCTACTTTACAACTTTATTATCCTATTGATGAGGCACTTGTAACTTCTCTGAGCTTTTTTTGATGTTTTCGAAACGTATTCTTCTTCAAAAAAAAAACTTCTAAAATTCGTTATGAAGAAACTCTGGCTTTTCTGCGTTTTATTTTCCAGAAAGTTTTTCGTCAGAAGTTGAATTGTCGCTCGTCGTGTCATAAAAATAAAATCACTTCTTTCTCTCGCTGGAAGCAATGACCACAGTAAGGCTCGAGCTGTCGACCTTCGCGTTATTAGCACGAAGCTCTAACCGACTGAGCTATGCGGCCTGCTGTACTGGGGTCTTCACAACTTTATGATCTTATTGATGAGACACTTGTAACCTCTCTGCGTTTGTTTACTTGAGGTTTTTCGAAACGTAATCTTCTTCAACAAAATACTTCTGAAATTCGTTATGAAGAAACTCTGGCTTTTCTGAGTTTTTTCCACAACAATTTTCGTCAGAAATTGAATTTTTTTCGTCGTGTCATAAAAATAAAATCAATTCTTTCTCTCGCGGGAAGCATGGGCCACAGAGAGGCTCAAACTGTCGACCTTCGCATTATTAGCACCATGCTTTAGCCGACTGAGCTATGCGGCCTGATGTACTGTCTACTTTACATCTTTTTTATCCTATTGATGAGGCACTTGTAACTTCTCTGAGCTTTTTTTGATTTTTTCGAAACGTATTCTTCTTCTTCAAAAAAAAATACTTCTAAAATTCGTTATGAAGAAACTCTGGCTTTCTGCGTTTTATTTTCCAGAAAGTTTTTCGTCAGAAGTTGAGTTGTCTCTCGTCGTGTCATAAAAATAAAATCAATTCTTTCTCTCGCGGGAAGCACTGGCCACAGACCGCCTCGAGCTGTCGACCCTCGCGTTATTAGCATGGTGCTCTAACCCACTGAGCTATGCAGCCTGCTGTACTGGGGACTTCACAACTTTATGATCCTGTTGATGAGACACTTGTAACTTAATTGCGTTTTTTTTTCGAGATTTTTCGAACCGTCTTCTTCTTCAAAAAAAGACTTCTAAAATTAGTTATGAAGAATTTCTGGCTTTTCTGTGTTTTTTTTCCAGAAAGATTTTCGTCTGAAGTTGAATTGTTTCTCGTCTTGTCATGAAAATATAATCAATTATTTCTCTCGCGGGAAGCATTGGCCACAGACAGGCTCGAACTGTCGACCCTCGCATTATTAGCACGAAGCTCTAACCGACTGAGCTATGCGGCCTGATGTACTGTCTACTTTACATCTTTATTATCCTATTGATGAGGCACTTGTAACTTCTCTGAGCTTTTTTTGATGTTTTCGAAACGTATTCTTCTTCAAAAAAAAATACTTCTAAAATTCGTTATGAAGAAACTCTGGCTTTTCTGCGTTTTATTTTCCAGAAAGTTGAATTGTCTCTCGTCGTGTCATAAAAATAAAATCAATTCTGTCTCTCGCGAGAAGCATTGACCACAGACAGGCTCGAACTGTCGACCCTCGCGTTATTAGCACGATGCTCTAACCGACTGAGCTATGCGGCCTGCTGTACTGGGGTCTACACAACTTTATGATCTTATTGATGAGACACTTGTAACCTCTCTGCGTTGGTTTACTTGAGGTTTTTCGAAACGTAATATTCTTCAAAAAAATACTTCTAAAATTCGTTATGAAGAAACTCTGGCTTTTCTGAGTTTTTTCCAGAACATTTTTCGTCAGAAATTGAATTTTTTTTCGTCGTGTCATAAAAATAAAATCAATTCTTTCTCTCGCGGGAAGCATGGGCCACAGAGAGGCTCAAACTGTCGACCTTCGCATTATTAGCACCATGCTTTAGCCGACTGAGCTATGCGGCCTGATGTACTGTCTACTTTACATCTTTTTTATCCTATTGATGAGGCACTTGTAACTTCTCTGCGTTTGTTTACTTGAGGTTTTTCGAAACGTATTCTTCTTCAAAAAAAATACTTTTAAAATTCGTTATGAAGAAACTCTGGCTTTTCTGAGTTTTTTCCAGAACATTTTTCGTCAGAAATTGAATTTTTTTTCGTCGTGTCATAAAAATAAAATCAATTCTTTCTCTCGCGGGAAGCATGGGCCACAGACAGGCTCAAATTGTCGACCCTCGCGTTATTCGCACGATGCTCTAACCGACTGAGCTATGCAGCCTGATGTAATAGGGTCTTCACAACTTTATGATCTTATTGATGAGACATTTGTAACCTCTCTGCGTTTGTTTACTTGAGTCTTTTCGAAACATATTCTTCTTCAAAAAAAATACTTCTAAAATTCGTTATGAAGAAACTCTGGCTTTTCTGCGTTTTATTTTCCAGAAAGTTTTTCGTCAGAAGTTGAATTGTCTCTCGTCGTGTCATAAAAATAAAATCAATTCTGTCTCTCGCGAGAAGCATTGACCATAGACAGGCTCGAGCTGTCGACCCTAGCGTTATTAGCACGATGCTCTAACCGACTGAGCTATGCGGCCTGCTGTACTGGGGTCTACTCAACTTTATGATCTTATTGATGAGACATTTGTAACCTCTCTGCGTTTGTTTACTTGAGGTTTTTCGAAACGTATTCTTCTTCAAATAAAATACTTCTAAAAATCGTTATGACGAAACTCTGGCTTTTCTGCGTTTTTTTTTCCAGAAAATCTTTCAAGTTGAACTTTTTAAATCGTCGTGACATAAAGAATAGACTCATTTCTTTGGCTCGCGAGAAGCATTGACCACAGACAGGCTCGAACTGTCGACCCTCGCGTTATTAGCACGATGCTCTAACCGACTGTGCTATGCGGCCTGCTGTACTGGGGTCTACACAACTTTATGATCATATTGATGAGACACTTGTAACTTCTCTGCGTTTGTTTACTTGAGGTTTTTGGAAACGTATTCTTCTTCAAATAAAATGCTTCTAAAATTCGTTATGACGAAACTCTGGCTTTTCTGCGTTTTATTTTTCAAAAGTTTTTCGTCAGAAGTTGAATTGTCTCTCGTCGTGTCATAAAAATAAAAATAATTCTTTCTCTCGCTGGAAGCACTGGCCACAGACAGGCTCGAACTGTCGACCCTCGCGTTATTAGCACGATGCTCTAACCGACTGAGCTATGCGGCCTGCTGTACTGGGGACTTCGCAACTCTATGATCTTATTAAAGAGACACTTGTTACTTCTCTGAGTTTTTTTTGATATTTTTCGAAACGTCTTCTTCAAGACTTCTAATATTCGTTAAGAAGAAGCTCCTGCTTTTCTGCGTTTTTTTCTATTCCATGAAGAATAGACTCATTCCTTTGGCTCGCGAGAAGCATTGACCACAGACAGGCTCGAACTGTCGACCCTCGCGTTATTAGCACGATGCTCTAACCGACTGTTCTATGCGGCCTGCTGTACTGGGGTCTACACGACTTTATGATCTTATTGATGAGACACTTGTAACCTCTCTGCGTTTGTTTACTTGAGGTTTTTCGAAACGTATTCTTCTTCAAATAAAATGCTTCTAAAATTCGTTATGACGAAACTCTGGCTTTTCTGCGTTTTATTTTTCAAAAGTTTTTCGCCAGAAGTTGAATTGTCTCTCGTCGTGTCATAAAAATAAAATTAATTCTTTCTTTCGCGGGAAGCACTGGCCACAGACAGGCTCGAACTGTTGACCCTCGCGTTAGTAGCACGATGCTCTAACCGACTGAGCTATGCGGCCTGCTGTACTGGGGTCTACACAACTTTATGATCTTATTGATGAGACACTTGTAACCTCTCTGCGTTTGTTTACCTGAGGTTTTTCGAAACGTATTCTTCTTCAAATAAAATGCTTCTAAAATTCGTTTTGACGAAACTCTGGCTTTTCTGCGTTTTATTTTTCAAAAGTTTTTCGTCAGAAGTTGAATTGTCTCTCGTCGTGTCATAAAAATAAAATCAATTCTGTCTCTCGCGAGAAGCATTGACCAAAGACAGGCTCGAGCTGTCGACCCTCGCGTTATTAGCACGATGCTCTAACCGACTGAGCTATGCGGGCTGCTGTACTGGGGTCTACACAACTTTATGATCTTATTGATGAGACACTTGTAACCTCTCTGCGTTTGATTACTTGAGGTTTTTCGAAACGTATTCTTCTTCAAATAAAATGCTTCTAAAATTCGTTATGACGAAACTCTGGCTTTTCTGCGTTTTATTTCCCAGAAAGTTTTTCGTCAGAAGTTGAATTGTCTCTCGTCGTGTCATAAAAATAAAATCAATTCTGTCTCTCGCGAGAAGCATTGACCAAAGACAGGCTCGAGCTGTCGACCCTCGCGTTATTAGCACGATGCTCTAACCGACTGAGCTATGCGGCCTGCTGTACTGGGGTCTACACAACTTTATGATCTTATTGATGAGACACTTGTAACCTCTCTGCGTTTATTTACTTGAGGTTTTTCGAAACGTATTCTTCTTCAAATAAAATGCTTCTAAAATTCGTTATGACGAAACTCTGGATTTTCTGCGTTTTTTTTTCCAGAAAATCTTTCTTCAAGTTGAACTTTTTAAATCGTCGTGACATAAAGAATAGACTCATTTCTTTGGCTCGCGAGAAGCATTGACCACAGACAGGCTCGAACTGTCGACCCTCGCGTTATTAGCACGATGCTCTAACCGACTGTGCTATGCGGCCTGATGTACTTGGGACTTCATATTTTTTTTGATCTTATTGATAAGACACTTGTAACTTCTCTGCGTTTATTTACTTGAGGCTTTTCCAAACGTATTCTGCTTTAAAAAAAGACTTCTGAAATTCGCTATGACGAAACTCTGGCTTTTCTGCGTTTTATTTTTCAAAAGTTTTTCGTCAGAAGTTGAATTGTCTCTCGTCGTGTCATAAAAATAAAATTAATTCTTTCTCTCACGGGAAGCACTGGCCACAGACAGGCTCGAACTGTCGATCCTCGCGTTATTAGCACGATGCTCTAACCGACTGAGCTATGCGGCCTGATGTACTTGGGACTTCATATTTTTTTTGATCTTATTGATAAGACACTTGTAAGCTCTCTGCGTTTGTTTACTTGAGGTTTTTCGAAACGTATTCTTCTTCAAATAAAATGCTTCTAAAATTCGTTATGACGAAACTCTGGATTTTCTGCGTTTTTTTTTCCAGAAAATCTTTCTTCAAGTTGAACTTTTTAAATCGTCGTGACATAAAGAATAGACTCATTTCTTTGGCTCGCGAGAAGCATTGACCACAGACAGGCTCGAACTGTCGACCCTCGCGTTATTAGCACGATGCTCTAACCGACTGTGCTATGCGGCCTGATGTACTTGGGACTTCATATTTTTTTTTATCTTATTGATGAGACACTTGTAAGCTCTCTGCGTTTGTTTACTGGAGGTTTTTCGAAACGTATTCTTCTTCAAATAAAATGCTTCTAAAATTCGTTATGACGAAACTCTGGCTTTTCTGCGTTTTATTTTTCAAAAGTTTTTCGTCAGAAGTTGAATTGTCTCTCGTCGTGTCATAAAAATAAAATTAATTCTTTCTCTCGCGGGAAGCACTGGCCACAGACAGGCTCGAACTGTCGATCCTCGCGTTATTAGCACGATGCTCTAACCGACTGAGCTATGCGGCCTGATGTACTTGGGACTTCATATTTTTTTTGATCTTATTGATAAGACACTTGTAACTTCTCTGCGTTTATTTACGTATTCTGCTTTAAAAAAAGACTTCTGAAATTCGCTATGACGAAACTCTGGTTTTTCTGCTTTTTTTTCCAGTAAACGTTTCGTCAAAAGTTGGATTTTTTTTGTCGTGTCATAAAAATAGCATCAATCCTTTCTCTCGCGGGAAGCAAATGTCCCAGACAGGCTCGAACTGCCGACGTCGCGTTATTAGCACGATGCTCTAACTCACTGAGCTATGCGGCCTGCTGTATTGGGGACTTCACAACTTTATCATTCTGTTGATGAGACACTTGTAACTTTTTTGAGTTTATTTATTTGAGGTTTCTCAAAAAAAATACTTCTAAAATTCGTTAAATTCGTTATGAAGAAACTCTGGCTTTTCTGCGTTTTATTTTCCAGAACATTTTTTGTCAGAAGTTGAATTGTCTCTCGTCGTGTCATAAAAATAAAATCAGTTCTGTCTCTCGCGGGAAGCAATGGCCACAGGAAGGCTCGACCTGTCCACCCTCGCGTTATTAGCAGGGTGCTCTAACCCACTGAGCTATGCAGCCTGCTGTACTGGCGACTTCACAACTTTATGATCCTGTTGATGAGACACTTGTAACTTATTTGCGTTTATTTACTCGAGATTTTTCGAACCGTCTTCTTCTTCAAATAAAGACTTCTAAAATTCGTTATGAAGAATTTCTGGCTTTTCTGCGTTTTTTTTCCAGAAAGATTTTCGTCGGAAGTTGAATTGTTTCTCGTCTTGTCATGAAAATATAATCAATTATTTCTCTCGCGGGAAGCATTGGCCACAGACAGGCTCGGACTGTCGACCCTCGCGTTATTAGCACGATGCTCTAACCGACTGAGCTATGCGGCCTGCTGGACTGGGGACTTCACAACTTTATGGTCTTATTGATGAGACACTTGTAACTTCTCTGCGTTTATTTACTTGAGGTTTTTCAAAACTTATTCTTCTTTAAAAAAAGACTTCTAAAAATTCGTTATGAAGAAACTCGGGCTTTTCTGCGTTTTATTTTCCAGAACATTTTTCGTCAGAAGTTGAATTGTCTCTCGTCGTGTCATAAAAATAAAATCAGTTCTGTCTCTCGCGGGAAGCAATGGCCACAGGAAGGCTCGAGCTGTCCACCCTCGCGTTATTAGCAGGGTGCTCTAACCCACTGAGCTATGCGGCCTGCTGTACTGGCCACTTCACAACTTTATGATCCTGTTGATGAGACACTTGTAACTTATTTGCGTTTATTTACTCGAGATTTTTCGAACCATCTTCTTCTTCAAATAAATACTTCTAAAATTCGTTATGAAGAAACTCTGGCTTTTCTGCGTTTTTATTTCCAGAAAGTTTTTAGTCAGAAGTTGAATTGTCTCTCGTCGTGTCATAAAAATAAAATCAATTCTTTCTTTCGCGGGAAGCACTGGCAACAGACAGGCTCGAACTGTCGACCCTCGCGTTATTAGCACGATGCTCTAACCGACTGAGCTATGCGGACTGCTGAACTGGGGTCTTCACAACTTTATGATCTTATTGATGAGACACTTGTAACCTCTCTACGTTTGTTCACTTGAGGTTTTTCGAAACGTATTCTTCTTCAAAAAAATACTTCTAAATTTCGTTATGAAGAAACTCTGGCTTTTCTGACTTTTTTCTAGAACATTTTTCGTCAGAAATTGAATTTTTTTTCGTCGTGTCATAAAAATAAAATGAATTCTTTCTCTCGCGGGAAGCATGGGCCACAGAGAGGCTCAAACTGTCGACCTTTGCATTATTAGCACCATGCTTTAGCCGACTGAGATATGCGGCCTGATGTATTATCTACTTTACATCTTTATTATCCTATTGATGAGGCACTTGTAACTTCTCTGAGCTTTTTTTTGATGTTTTCGAAACGTATTCTTCTTCAAAAAAAATACTTCTAAAATTCGTTATGAAGAAACTCTGGCTTTTCTGCGTTTTATTCTCCAGAAAGTTTTTTGTCAGAAGTTGAATTGTCTCTCGTCGTGTCATAAAAATAAAATCAATTCTTTCTCTCGCGGGAAGCAATGGCCACAGACAGGCTCGAACTGTCGACCCTCGCGTTATTAGCACGATGCTCTAACCCACTGAGCTATGCGGCCTGCTATACTTCGGACTTCACAACTCTATTATCTTATTGATGAGACACTTGTAACTTCTCTGCGTTTGTTTACTTGATGTTTTCGAAACGTATTCTTCTTAAAAAAAAATACTTCTAAAATTCGTTATGAAGAAACTCTGGCTTTTCTGCGTTTTATTTTCCAGAAAGTTTTTCGTCAGAATTTGAATTTTTTCGTCGTGTCATAAAAATAAAATCAATTCTTTTCGCGGGAAGCACTGGCAACAGACAGGCTCGAACTGTCGACCCTCGCGTTATTAGCTCGATGCTCTAACCGACTGAGCTATGCGGACTGCTGTACTGGGGTCTTCACAACTTTATGATCTTATTGATGAGACACTTGTAACCTCTCTGCGTTTGTTCACTTGAGGTTTTTCGAAACGTATTCTTCTTCAAAAAAATACTTCTAAAATTCGTTATGAAGAAACTCTGGCTTTTCTGATTTTTTTCCAGAACATTTTTTGTCAGAAATTGAATTTTTTTTCGTCGTGTCATAAAAATAAAATGAATTCTTTCTCTCGCGGGAAGCATGGGCCACAGAGAGGCTCAAACTGTCGACCTTCGCATTTTTAGCACCATGCTTTAGCCGACTGAGCTATGCGGCCTGATGTACTGTCTACTTTACATCTTTATTATCCTATTGATGAGGCACTTGTAACTTCTCTGAGCTTTTTTTTGATGTTTTCGAAACGTATTCTTCTTCAAAAAAAATACTTCTAAAATTCGTTATGAAGAAACTCTGGCTTTTCTGCGTTTTATTTTCCAGAAAGTTTTTTGTCAGAAGTTGAATTGTCTCTCGTCGTGTCATAAAAATAAAATCAATTCTTTCTCTCGCGGGAAGCAATGGCCACAGACAGGCTCGAACTGTCGACCCTCGCGTTATTAGCACGATGCTCTAACCGACTGAGCTATGCGGCCTGCTATACTTGGGACTTCACAACTCTATTATCTTTTTGATGAGACACTTGTAACTTCTCTGCGTTTGATTTTTTGATGTTTTCGAAACGTATTCTTCTTCAAAAAAAAATACTTCTAAAATTCGTTATGAAGAAACTCTGGCTTTTCTGCGTTTTATTTTCCAGAAAGTTTTTCGTCAGAATTTGAATTTTTTCGTCGTGTCATAAAAATAAAATCAATTCTTTCTTTCGCGGTAAGCACTGGAAACAGACAGGCTCGAACTGTCGACCCTCGCGTTATTAGCACGCTGCTCTAACCGACTGAGCTATGCGGACTGCTGTACTGGGGTCTTCACAACTTTATGATCTTATTGATGAGACACTTGTAACCTCTCTGCGTTTGTTCACTTGAGGTTTTTCGAAACGTATTCTTCTTCAAAAAAATACTTCTAAAATTCGTTATGAAGAAACTCTGGCTTTTCTGCGTTTTATTTTCCAGAAAGTTTTTTGTCAGAAGTTGAATTGTCTCTCGTCGTGTCATAAAAAAAAATCAATTATTTCTCTCGCGGGAAGCAATGGCCACAGACAGGCTCGAACTGTCGACCCTCGCGTTATTAGCACGATGCTCTAACCGACTGAGCTATGCGGCCTGCTATACTTGGGACTTCACAACTCTATTATCTTTTTGATGAGACACTTGTAACTTCTCTGCGTTTGATTTTTTGATGTTTTCGAAACGTATTCTTCTTCAAAAAAAAATACTTCTAAAATTCGTTATGAAGAAACTCTGGCTTTTCTGCGTTTTATTTTCCAGAAAGTTTTTCGTCAGAATTTGAATTTTTTCGTCGTGTCATAAAAATAAAATCAATTCTTTCTTTCGCGGTAAGCACTGGAAACAGACAGGCTCGAACTGTCGACCCTCGCGTTATTAGCACGCTGCTCTAACCGACTGAGCTATGCGGACTGCTGTACTGGGGTCTTCACAACTTTATGATCTTATTGATGAGACACTTGTAACCTCTCTGCGTTTGTTCACTTGAGGTTTTTCGAAACGTATTCTTCTTCAAAAAAATACTTCTAAAATTCGTTATGAAGAAACTCTGGCTTTTCTGCGTTTTATTTTCCAGAAAGTTTTTTGTCAGAAGTTGAATTGTCTCTCGTCGTGTCATAAAAAAAAATCAATTCTTTCTCTCGCGGGAAGCAATGGCCACAGACAGGCTCGAACTGTCGACCCTCGCGTTATTAGCACGATGCTCTAACCGACTGAGCTATGCGGCCTGCTATACTTGGGACTTCACAACTCTATTATCTTATTGATGAGACACTTGTAACTTCTCTGCGTTTGTTTACTTGATGTTTTCGAAACGTATTCTTCTTCAAAAAAAATTTTTCTAAAATTCGTTATGAAGAAACTCTGGCTTTTCTGCGTTTTATTTTCCAGAAAGTTTTCGTCAGAATTTGAATTTTTTCGTCGTGTCATAAAAATAAAATCAATTCTTTTCGCGGGAAGCACTGGCAACAGACAGGCTCGAACTGTCGACCCTCGCGTTATTAGCTCGATGCTCTAACCGACTGAGCTATGCGGACTGCTGTACTGGGGTCTTCACAACTTTATCATCTTATTGATGAGACACTTGTAACCTCTCTGCGTTTGTTCACTTGAGGTTTTTCGAAACGTATTCTTCTTCAAAAAAATACTTCTAAAATTCGTTATGAAGAAACTCTGGCTTTTCTGAGTTTTTTCCAGAACATTTTTCGTCAGAAATTGAATTTTTTTTCGTCGTGTCATAAAAATAAAATGAATTCTTTCTCTCGCGGGAAGCATGGGCCACAGAGAGGCTCAAACTGTCGACCTTCGCATTATTAGCACCATGCTTTAGCCGACTGAGCTATGCGGCCTGATGTACTGTCTACTTTACATCTTTATTATCCTATTGATGAGGCACTTGTTACTTCTCTGAGCTTTTTTTTGATGTTTTCGAAACGTATTCTTCTTCAAAAAAAATACTTCTAAAATTCGTTATGAAGAAACTCTGGCTTTTCTGCGTTTTATTTTCCAGAAAGTTTTTTGTCAGAAGTTGAATTGTCTCTCGTCGTGTCATAAAAATAAAATCAATTCTTTCTCTCGCGGGAAGCAATGGCCACAGACAGGCTCGAACTGTCGACCCTCGCGTTATTAGCACGATGCTCTAACCGACTGAGCTATGCGGCCTGCTATACTTAGGACTTCACAACTCTATTATCTTTTTGATGAGACACTTGTAACTTCTCTGCGTTTGTTTACTTGATGTTTTCGAAACGTATTCTTCTTCAAAAAAAAATACTTCTAAAATTCGTTATGAAGAAACTCTGGCTTTTTTGCGTTTTATTTTCCAGAAAGTTTTTCGTCAGAATTTGAATTTTTTCGTCGTGTCATAAAAATAAAATCAATTCTTTCTTTCGCGGTAAGCACTGGAAACAGACAGGCTCGAACTGTCGACCCTCGCGTTATTAGCACGCTGCTCTAACCGACTGAGCTATGCGGACTGCTGTACTGGGGTCTTCACAACTTTATGATCTTATTGATGAGACACTTGTAACCTCTCTGCGTTTGTTCACTTGAGGTTTTTCGAAACGTATTCTTCTTCAAAAAAATACTTCTAAAATTCGTTATGAAGAAACTCTGGCTTTTCTGCGTTTTATTTTCCAGAAAGTTTTTTGTCAGAAGTTGAATTGTCTCTCGTCGTGTCATAAAAAAAAATCAATTCTTTCTCTCGCGGGAAGCAATGGCCACAGACAGGCTCGAACTGTCGACCCTCGCGTTATTAGCACGATGCTCTAACCGACTGAGCTATGCGGCCTGCTATACTTGGGACTTCACAACTCTATTATCTTTTTGATGAGACACTTGTAACTTCTCTGCGTTTGTTTACTTGATGTTTTCGAAACGTATTCTTCTTCAAAAAAAAATACTTCTAAAATTCGTTATGAAGAAACTCTGGCTTTTCTGCGTTTTATTTTCCAGAAAGTTTTTCGTCAGAATTTGAATTTTTTCGTCGTGTCATAAAAATAAAATCAATTCTTTCTTTCGCGGTAAGCACTGGAAACAGACAGGCTCGAACTGTCGAACCTCGCGTTATTAGCACGCTGCTCTAACCGACTGAGCTATGCGGACTGCTGTACTGGGGTCTTCACAACTTTATGATCTTATTGATGAGACACTTGTAACCTCTCTGCGTTTGTTCACTTGAGGTTTTTCGAAACGTATTCTTCTTCAAAAAAATACTTCTAAAATTCGTTATGAAGAAACTCTGGCTTTTCTGCGTTTTATTTTCCAGAAAGTTTTTTGTCAGAAGTTGAATTGTCTCTCGTCGTGTCATAAAAAAAAATCAATTCTTTCTCTCGCGGGAAGCAATGGCCACAGACAGGCTCGAACTGTCGACCCTCGCGTTATTAGCACGATGCTCTAACCGACTGAGCTATGCGGCCTGCTATACTTGGGACTTCACAACTCTATTATCTTTTTGATGAGACACTTGTAACTTCTCTGCGTTTGTTTACTTGATGTTTTCGAAACGTATTCTTCTTCAAAAAAAAATACTTCTAAAATTCGTTATGAAGAAACTCTGGCTTTTCTGCGTTTTATTTTCCAGAAAGTTTTTCGTCAGAATTTGAATTTTTTCGTCGTGTCATAAAAATAAAATCAATTCTTTCTTTCGCGGTAAGCACTGGAAACAGACAGGCTCGAACTGTCGAACCTCGCGTTATTAGCACGCTGCTCTAACCGACTGAGCTATGCGGACTGCTGTACTGGGGTCTTCACAACTTTATGATCTTATTGATGAGACACTTGTAACCTCTCTGCGTTTGTTCACTTTAGGTTTTTCGAAACGTATTATTCTTCAAAAAAATACTTCTAAAATTCGTTATGAAGAAACTCTGGCTTTTCTGAGTTTTTTCCAGAACATTTTTCGTCAGAAATTGAATTTTTTTCGTCGTGTCATAAAAATAAAATGAATTCTTTCTCTCGCGGGAAGCATGGGCCACAGAGAGGCTCAAACTTTCGACCTTCGCATTATTAGCACCATGCTTTAGCCGACTGAGCTATGCGGCCTGATGTACTGTCTACTTTACATCTTTATTATCATATTGATGAGGCACTTGTAACTTCTCTGAGCTTTTTTTTTGATGTTTTCGAAACGTATTCTTCTTCAAAAAAAAATACTTCTAAAATTCGTTATGAAGAAACTCTGGCTTTTCTGCGTTTTATTTTCCAGAAAGTTTTTTGTCAGAAGTTGAATTGTCTCTCGTTGTGTCATAAAAATAAAATCAATTCTTTCTCTCGCGGGAAGCAATGGCCACAGACAGGCTCGAACTGTCGACCCTCGCGTTATTAGCACGATGCTCTAACCGACTGAGCTATGCGGCCTGCTATACTTGGGACTTCACAACTCTATTATCTTATTGATGAGACACTTGTAACTTCTCTGCGTTTGTTTACTTGATGTTTTCGAAACGTATTCTTCTTCAAAAAAAAATACTTCTCAAATTCGTTATGAAGAAACTCTGGCTTTTCTGCTTTTTTTTCCAGAAAGTTTTTCGTCAGAATTTGAGTTTTTTCGTCGTGTCATAAAAATAAAATCAATTCTTTCTTTCGCGGGAAGCACTGGCAACAGACAGGCTCGAACTGTCGACCCTCGCGTTATTAGCACGATGCTCTAACCGACTGAGCTATGCGGACTGCTGTACTGGGGTCTTCACAACTTTATGATCTTATTGATGAGACACTTGTAACCTCTCTGCGTTTGTTCACTTGAGGTTTTTCGAAACGTATTCTTCTTCAAAAAAATACTTCTAAAATTCGTTATGAAGAAACTCTGGCTTTTCTGAGTTTTTTCCAGAACATTTTTCGTCAGAAATTGAATTTTTCTTTGTCGTGTCAAAAAAATAAAATGAATTAATTCTCTCGCGGGAAGCATGGGCCACAGAGAGGCTCAAACTGTCGACCTTCGCATTATTAGCACCATGCTTTAGCCGACTGAGCTATGCGGCCTGATGTACTGTCTACTTTACATCTTTATTATCCTATTGATGAGGCACTTGTAACTTCTCTGAGCTTTTTTTTGATGTTTTCGAAACGTATTCTTCTTCAAAAAAAATACTTCTAAAGTTCGTCATGAAGAAACTCTGGCTTTTCTGCGTTTTATTTTCCAGAAAGTTTTTTGTCAGAAGTTGAATTGTCTCTCGTCGTGTCATAAAAATAAAATCAATTCTTTCTCTCGCGGGAAGCAATGTCCACAAACAGGCTCGAACTGTCGACCCTCGCGTTATTAGCACGATGCTCTAACCGACTGAGCTATGCGGACTGCTGTACTGGGGTCTTCACAACTTTATGATCTTATTGATGAGACACTTGTAACCTCTCTGCGTTTGTTTACTTGAGGTTTTTCGAAACGTATTCTTCTTGAAAAAAATACTTCTAAAATTCGTTAAGAAGAAACTCTGGCTTTTCTGAGTTTTTTCCAGAACATTTTTCGCCAGAAGTTGAATTGTTTCTCTTCTTGTCATGAAAATATAATCAATTATTTCTCTCGCGGGAAGCATTGGCCACAGACAGGCTCGAACTGTTGACCCTCGCGTTATTAGCATGTTGCTCCAACCCACTGAGCTAGGCGGCCTTATGTACTGGGGACTTCACAACTTCACAATCTGGTTGATGAGACACTTGTAACCTCTCTGAGGTTTTTCGAAATGTCTTCTTCTTCAAAAAAAAAGACTTCTAAAATTCGTTATGAAGAAACTCTGGCTTTTCTGCGTTTTTTTCCAGAATGTTTTTCGTCAGAAGTTGAATTGTTTCTCGTCTTGTCATGAAAATATAATCAATTCTTTCTCTCGCGGGAAGCATTGGCCACAGACAGGCTCGAACTGTCGAACCTCGCGTTGTTAGCACGATGGTCTAACCGACTGAGCTATTCGGCCTGCTGTACTTGGGTCTTCACAACTTTTTGATCTTATTGATGAGACACTTGTAACTTCTCTGCGTTTGTTTACTTAAGGTTTTTCGAAACGTATTCTTCTTTAAAAAAAAGACTTCTAAAGTTCGTTAAGAGGAAACTCCGGCTTTTCTGCGTTTATTTTGAGAAAATCTTTCTTAAGAAGTTGATATTTTTTAAATCGTCGAGTCATAAAGAATTCACTGACTCAAGTGGCTCGCGGGAAGCATTGACCACAGACAGGCTCGATCTGTCGACCCTCGCGTTATTAGCACGATGCTCTAACCGGCTGAGCTATGCGGCCTACTGTACTGGGGACTTCACAACTTCAAAATCTTATTGATGAGACACTTATAACTTCTCTGAGTTTGTTTGTTTGAGGTTTTTTGAAACCTCTTCTCCTTCAAAAAAAGAGTTCTAAAATTCGCTACGAAGAAGCTCCGGCTTTTCTGCGTTTTTTTTTCCAGTAAACCTTTCTTCAGATTTTTTTTAAGTCGTCGTGACATAAAGAATACACTCATTCCTTTGGCTCGCGGGAAGCATTGACCACAGACAGGCTCGAACTGTCGACTCTCTCGTTATTAGCGCGATGCTTTAATCGACTGAGTTATTCGGCCTGATGTACTGGGGACTTCACAACTTTTTGATCTTATTGATGAGACACTTGTAACTTCTCTGCGTTTATTTACTTGAATTTTTTCGAAACGTATTCTTCTTCTTCAAAAAAAGAGTTCTAAAATTCGTTGTGACGAAACTCTGGCTTTTCTGCGTTTTTTCCAAAAAAATTTTTGTCAGAAGTTGGATTTTTTTCATCGTGTCATAAAAAATTATCAATTCTTTCTCTCGCGGGAACAAATGGCCACAGACAGGCTCGAACTGTCGACCCCCGCGTTATTAGCACGATGCTCTAACCCACTGAGCTATGCGGCTTCCTGTATTTTGGACTTCATATTTTTACGATCCTGTTGATGAAACGTTTGTAACTTCTCTGAGTTTATTTCTTTGAGGTTTTTCGATCCTTATTCTTCTTTAAAAAAAAAGACTTCTAAAGTTCGTTATGACGAAACTCTGGCTTTTCTGCGTTTTTTTCCAGAAAATGTTTCGTCAGAAGTTGTATTTTTTTTCGTCGTGTCATTAAAAAATATCAATTCTTTCTCTCGCGGGAAGCAATGGCCACAGAAAAGCTCGAGTTGTCGACCCTCGCGTTAATAGCACGATGCTCTAACCCACTGAGCTATGCGGCCTGCTGGACTGGGGACTTCACATTTTTATGATCCTGTTGATGAGACACTTGTAACTTCTCTGAGTTTATTTCTTTGAGGTTTTTCGAACCGTATTCTTCTTCAAAAAAAAAAAGACATCTAAAATTCGTTATGACGAAACTCTGGCTTTTTCTGCGTTTTGCTCCAGAAAATTTTTCGTCAGAAATTGGATTTTTTTGTCGTGTCATATAAATATTATCCATTCTTTCTCTCGCGGGAAGCAATGGCCACAGGAAGGCTCGTGCTGCGACCCTCGCGTTATTACCATGTTGCTCCAACCCACTGAGCTATGCGGCCTGCTGTACTGGGGACTTCACAACTTTATGATCCTGTTGATGAGACACTTGTAACTTCTCTGCATTTATTTACTTGAGATTTTTTGAAACGGTTTCTTCTTCAAAAAAAGACTTCTAAATTTCGTTATGACGAAACTCTGGCTTTTCTGCGTTTTGCTCCAGAAAGTTTTTCGTCAGAAATTGGATTTTTTTGTCGTGTCATAAAAATATTATCCATTCTTTCTCTCGCGGGAAGCAATGGCCACAGAAAAGCTCGAGTTGTCGACCCTCGCGTTAATAGCACGATGCTCTAACCCACTGAGCTATGCGGCCTGCTGGACTGGGGACTTCACATTTTTATGATCCTAGTGATGAGACACTTGTAGCTTCTCTGCGTTTTTTTACTTGAGATTTTTCGAAACGGTTTCTTCTTCAAAAAAAGACTTCTAAATTTCGTTATGACGAAACTCTGGCTTTTCTGCGTTTTGCTCCAGAAAATTTTTCGTCAGAACTTGGATTTTTTTTGTCGTGTCATAAAAATATCATCCATTCTTTCTCTCGCGGGAAGCAATGGCCACAGGAAGGCTGGAGCTGCGACCCTCGCGTTATTAGCATGTTGCTCCAACCCACTGAGCTATGCGGCCTGCTGTACTGGGGACTTCACAACTTTATGATCCTGTTGATGAGACACTTGTAACTTCTCTGCGTTTTTTTACTTGAGATTTTTCGAAACGGTTTCTTCTTCAAAAAAAGACTTCTAAATTTCGTTATGACGAAACTCTGGTTTTTCTGCGTTTTTTTCCAGAAAATTTTTCGTCAGAAGTTGGATTTTTTTCGTCGTGTCATAAAAATATTATCAATTCTTTCTCTCGCGAGAAGCAATGGCCACAGAAAGGCTCGATTTATCGACCCTCGCGTTAATAGCACGATGCTCTAACCCACTGAGCTATGCGCCCTGCTGGACTGGGGACTTCACATTTCTATGATCCTGTTGATGAGACACTTGTAACTTCTCTGAGTTTATTTCTTTGAGGTTTTTCGAACCATATTCTTCTTCAAAAAAAGACTTCTAAAATTCGTTATGACGAAACTGCGTTTCGCTCCAGAATTTTTTTCGCCAGAAATTGGATTTTTTCGTCGTGTCATAATCCAGAAATTGGATTTTTTCGTCTGCGTTTTGTTCCAGAATTTTTTTCGTCAGAAATTGGATTTTTTCATCGTGTCATAAGAAATATTATCCATTTTTTCTCTCGCGGGGAGCAATGGCCACAGGAAGGCTCGAGCTGTCGACCATCGCGTTATTAGCATGGTGCTCTAACCCACTGAGCTATGCGGCCTGCTGTACTGGGGACTTCACAACTTTATCATCCTGTTGATGAGACACTTGTAACTTCTCTGCCTTTATTTACTTGAGATTTTTCGAAACGTATTCTTCTTCAAAAAAAGACTTCTAAAAGTCGGTTTGACGAAACTCTGGTTTTTCTGCGTTTTTTTCCAGAAAATTTTTCGTCAGAAGTTGGATTTTCTTCGTCGTGTCATAAAAAAATTATCAATTCTTTCTCTCGCGGGAAGCAATGGCCACAGACAGGCTCGAACTGTCGACCCTCGCCTTATTAGAACGATTGTCTAACCCACTGAGCTATGCGGCCGGCTGTATTGGGGACTTCACAGCTTTCTTATCCTGTTGATGAGACATTTGTAACTTCTCTGCGTTTATTTACTTGAGATTTTTCGAAACGTATTCTTCTTGAAAAAAAAGACTGCTAAAGTTCGTTATGAAAGAACTCAGGCTTTTCTGCGTTTTTTTCCAGTAAATTTTTCGTCAAAAGTTGAATTTTTTGCGTCGTGTCATAAAAAGTAATCAAGAGGCTCGAACGGTCGACCTTTGCGTTATTAGCACGATGCTCTAACCGACTGAGCTATGCGGCCTGATGTAATGTAGACTTTACAACTTTATTATCCTATTGATGAGGCACTTGTAACTTCTCTGAGTTTATTTGTTTGAGGTTTTTCAAAACTTCCTTTTCAAAAAAAAAAGACTTCTAAAATTCGTTATGAAGAAAGTCTGGCTTTTCTGCGTTTTTTTTTCAGAAAATTTTTCGTCAAGTTGATTTTTTTTCTCGTGTCATAAATAAGTTATCATTTCTTTCTCTCTCAGGAAGCATTGACCATAGACAGTCTCGCACTGTCGACCCTCGGGTTATTAGCACAATGCTCTAACCGACAGCTATGCGGCCTGCTGTACTGGGAAATCGAAGTTTTTTTTGATGTTTTTCGAAACGTCTTCTTCGAAAAAAAAAGATTTCTAAAATTCATTATAAAGAAACTGGCTTTTCTGCGTTTCTTTTCCAGAAAATTTTTTGTCAGAATTTGAATTTTTTTGTAGTGTCGTAAAAATGTAATCATTTCTTTCTCTGGCGGGAAGCATTGCCCACATACAGGCTCGAGCTGTCGACTCTCGCGTTATCAGCACGATGCTCTAACCGGCTGAGCTATGCGGCCTGTAGTATTGTGGACTTTACATATTTATTATCCTATTGATGATTGAGAAACTTGCAACTTCTCTGAGTTTTTTTTCGTGATGTTTTTCGATATGTCTTCTAAAGATTTCTAAAATTCATTATAAAGAAACTGGCTTTTCTGTGTTTCTTTTTCAGAAAATTTTTCGTCAGAAATTGAATTTTTTTTGTCGTGTCGTAAAAATGTAATCATTTCTTTCTCTGGCGGGAAGCATTGTCCACATACAGGCTCGAGCTGTCGACCCTCGCGTTTCAGCAGGATGTTCTAACCCACTGAGCTATGCAGCCTGCTGTACTGGCGACTTCACAACTTTATGATCCTGTTGATGAGACACTTGTAACTTATTTGCGTTTATTTACTCGAGATTTTTCGAACCGTCTTCTTCTTCAAATAAAGACTTCTAAAATTTGTTATGAAGAAACTGGCTTTTCTGCGTTTTATTTTCGAAAAAGTTTTTCGTCAGAAGTTGAATTGTCTCTCGTCGTGTCATAAAAATAAAATCAATTCTTTCTTTCGCGGGAAGCACTGGCCACAGACAGGTTCGAACTGTCGACACTTGCGTTATCAGCACGATGCAACAACTGACTAAGCTATGCGGCGTGCTGTAACGTGGACTTTGCAACTTTATGATCCTGTTGATGAGACATTTGTATCACTAAGTTTTTTTTTTGATGTTTTTCGAAACGTCTTCTCCGAAAAGAAGACTTCTAAATTTCATTATGAAGAAACTGGCTTTTCTTCGTTTTTTTTTCCAGAAAGTTTTTTGTCAGAAGTTGAATTTTTTTGTCGTGTCGTAAAAATGTAATCATTTCTTTCTCTGGCGGGAAGCATTGCCCACAGACAGTTTCGAACTTTCGACGCTCGGGTTAATAGCACAATGCTCTAACCGACTGAGCTATGCGGCCTCCAGTTATGTGGACTTTACTTCTGAACAGAAACTTGTAACTTCTCTGGTTTTTTTTCTTGATATTTTTCGAAACGTTTTCTTCAAAAAGAAGACTTCTAAAATTCCTTATGAAGAAACTCCGGCTTTTCTGCGTTTTTTCCAGAAAATTTTTCTTCAGTAATTGAATATCTCTAAATTGTCGTGTCTTAAAGAGTAAACTCATTTCTTTGGCTCGCTGGAAGCATTGACTACAGACAGTCTCCAGCTGTCGACCCTCGCGTTGTCAGCACGATGCTCCAACTGACTGAGCTATGCGGCCTGCTGCAATGGAGACTTCACAACTTTATCATCCTTTCGATGAGATACTTGTAACTTCTCTGAATTTTTTTCTTGATGTTTTTCGAAACGTTTTCTCAAAAAAAGACTTCTAAAAATCGTTATGAAGAAACTCTGGCTTTTCTGCGTTTTTTCCCGAACATTTTCTGTCAGAAGTTGATTTTTTTTCGTCGTGTCAAAAAAATATAATGGTTTTTGAAGTTCCTTCTAGCATTCCCAGAGCTCTATGTAAAATGTCTTATGGTGCGGGTAATTTGCTCCAGGATTTAGTTTCTGCAAGTTTCTATTGGGTTTTGACAAAAACATTTTTTATTAAATTTTTTTGAATTCTTAATTCTTTTTTTTTAATTTTTTTTAAAATATTTTTTGATTTGTCTTTTTATTCGACGATACGTTTTTCACAAGTAAAAATTTATCGACATTTGTGATAAGGCGTTCACTTTGTGATAATCAGATCGTGTTATCCATCTTCTGCCATAGCAATGGTAGTGTGTGAGGACGAGCTCTGCCTTAAGCTTTAGCTACTGGTCGACCGCAGTTTGATCAGTTATGGCTGCATTAGTGGTAACACGTGAAATTTCTAGACGCAAAAAGTGATCTTGAGTCGCAAAAAAGAGCTTCGCTAAACAAAATAACGCCGTCGGGAATGCGTGTAAATAAGAGAAACGGAATATGCCTATACAGACCGGGTAGCCTTTCATAGATCCTCTGCGAATCGCAGAAACCACAATTAAATAGTAAATACCGAAAAAAGTCTAAATTGTTACTGTTATGTAAGTTAAACTAATAATCTGATTTTTAGTTCATATAGGTCTAATATACTAGTCTAATAAACAATCTCATGTTTGCTCACTTTGTGAAAAAAGTGTTGATTCAGGACCATCCGTTCCGACTGAACTGGGCGGTGGAGCAGTGCCATGGCTTCATTCACCAGGACATGTTCGCTTCGTGTCGCGAGGCACTGGGAGAGGAGGTGGTGACCTCTTACTTCACAGCGTGTGTGGAGGACTCGTGCGAGTGTGACAAGGGAGGTGATTGTGAGTGTCAGTGTGAACAGTTTGAGGAGTACGTGTCTGCTTGTGAAGCCAAAGGCATGACTTACTACTCATGGAGGAACCTGCACAATTGCCGTGAGCTTTTCCTTACATTTGCTTTGGGATAAATTGTGCAAAAAAATATTAATTTTTAAAGAAATTTCACCATTTTCAAATTTTGTTTTCGTTTTTTTTATACATTATTTGACATTTTCCTATTTTATCAACATTTTTGATACTGAATTTCAATTTGAATTTTATTCTTTTTTTTCCAATTTAAGCGTTAATTTCCAGCAATGAGCTTTACTTTGCTTTTATCATCCACATTCATGTCAAATTTTTTATTTTAATTCCAAGTATTCTATAAAAAAGAACTATTTTCTCAACGTACAGTTTTGTCAATTGCTTTAACTCTAAATATTACTTTTCTGATCGCGAGTATCTAACAGGTGCAACAGCACAAATTCACAAGATGTAACATTGTAGTAGAAATTTAGCTTATGATTTTTTTCTTCAAAAAAATTCAAACTTTAACTTCAAATGATCATTTTGTGCTGCAGCAATCACGATTGGGGCTGTTATGGAGAATCCAAATGCAAATTTGTGCTGTAAATTGAATGTAACTCAAGCTTCTTTTGTTTTCAAAAATACTGAATTCAAATTTGAAGATATAAGTTTTGAATACTTTTGGTGTGGGTTAACTTCATTCAGTTAAATTTTGTTTGTCTTTTAGCAATTATGTGTGAGGATGGTATGGAGTACAGGGAGTGTGGTCCGGTGGTGAGACCCCAGTGCAACAGTGGCTTCCTCGACTACAGTCTCATGATCCCACAGGACTTCTGTGCTGAGGGCTGCTACTGCAAAGACGGACTCATCTACGATCCAGGTAAACATTTGAGGTTGTTCCTATTAGAGCCCCCCAGCACCTCAGCAAAATATCCAGTCTCTAATGCACCACCCCCCACCCCCGGAAAAATTTAGCCTGCCTTTTATAGAAAAATCACAGTGAGCAATAATTTTGTATTACTGGACCCACATTTTGTTCTTTTTTCATTGAAATACCTTGACATAAATAATACGATTCCCAAGAATCTCTTAAAACAGTTTTTGGATTTCTTAAAACTCGCCCAGGAACCCTATTTAAAAACAGTTCTCAACAATTAAAGATTTAAATTGACTCATACATACGTGCATTGATAAACTTAAAACATGTGTTTTGCAAGTTTTTTTATTGATTTTTCGACGATGCTAAAGTGATGCTACAATTGAATCTTAAATAAATAATATTCTAATCCTATTTCCAACTTTTTGTCCACAAAGACTGGTTATTTTGCAATTAATGGTTATTTGGCAATGATGGTCAGCGAACATTTCGCAGTCTTCGTCCTCGTCATTTGAACTGTGATTGTTTCAGCTGACGAGCAGTGCAAGAGTCCGGACGAGTGCTCATGTGTGGCTCCCCCTGGATACGGACTCCCGAAGTACATCGCCAACGGAGAGTACATCAAGGCACTCTGCAGAATATGGTCAGTTTTATCCTCCACTTGTTTTTAAGCGTCAATGAAAAATTTGCAGTAACTGACTTAGTCCGTGTGGTTTTTTCAGGAAAAGTCTTAAGTTATTCACACTCAATTTTTTGTTTTTATTCTGCTTGACTCCTAGTTTTTTTTTCAAGTTCAATTGAGTTCTCATAATTGGAATATTTTCAAATGCTCACATTAATGGTTGTTAATTTGCTAATGCTAACCTCTAATTTTGTGCCAGCCATTGTACTGGCACTGGAAACATGACGTGCACCCCCATCCCCGGCTGTGAAGTGACATGCAAGACGCACGAGACCAACTGCAGCTCTGCCCAGGGAGAAACCGAGTGCTACTCGCCTCCGGGACACTGTGACGGAGTGTGCGACACGCCATCCTGCTGCGACGAATCGGAATGTCAAGGTCAGTTGGAAAAAGGGGCTTAATTAGTACTTCAATCAGCTAGATGAAGCAAAAATAATTTAAAAATAAACACCACCAGATGCGGTTGGCCGAAAATGAATGTATAATAGTCTCAGGGGTTGGAGGGGGAGGGGGGAACTTTGGGTCGAATCATTGAGAGAAGAGGCCTCTGACCTCATTATCTGACCCACTTCTAACTTCGCCCGCATTAATCACATCGAGGATATCTTTTTGCATGGTGATGTGAAGGTCAGGTGGAAAATACGAGAGAAAATTATATTTTTGCATTGAAGGTATTCAATTTGTTCGAACAGTTTTTTCATAATTGCAGGTACTTTTGGTGTCTTCTAATATTGAATTTCTTGCTAGGATCTTCCGCTTATAGTTATTTCGCAACTAAGTACTAATACTACGGCAGAATAATCAATGGAATAGATTTTCAAATTGCTGTCAGTAGAATCAGAAATCTTGTTCAATTCAGTAGATTTTTCATTATCGTATTTTGAAACTTTCCTTTGACTTGCAATGTGATTGTTTTGTGTTGTGTTGTTGTGTAGTGGAGACGTGTGACGGGCGTCTGTGTGACAACAACATGACATGTGTTTCTCATGACGAGATGTGTGATGGACTCTATCAGTGTTTCGACCAGTCCGACGAACAAGAATGCGGTAGGCTGCAACAACTGAAAATAGTTCTGATTATGCGTTAAAAGTTATCGAACAACCTCGAATCTACAATTAGGAATAAAAGTGAGGAATAAAAAAGAGAATTTCATTCCCGAATTTGCAGTAAACTTTGAAATATTCAACTAGTATCATATAGTTACATAAATTGTAAGATCTAGTAGAAAGGTAAAGGTCAATAAATTGCGTTGCCAAGTAATTATTATATAACTCTTAAAATAACTAATTAACTTATTAGTTAATTTACAAATATTGCACGGCAGAGTGTGAGTGTGACGAGAGTGAGGAATGGATGTGTGGTGCCACTGGAGTACTGAACAATGACGTCACTCACTGCCAGTGCATCAACATCACTCAGAAGTGTGACAGACAGTGCGACTGCTTCGACTGCTCTGACGAAGAGTTGGTTTATTTTCTGTTGATATCAAATAGTTCGTTCAATTCGAACTGGATTTAATCGCTCGATGACTTCAAAGTTCCGACTTAAGTCATCAATAATTTTGAAATACGACTGAAATTTTCATTTTATTATAATTTTTTTTCTGCGAGTGCGGAAGCTATTCTCAGTCCAGAAAAAAAACAACCCAAAAAAACACCACGTATTTTTAAAACAGTGATGGAATAGCGGTTCTCCGTAAATAGATGAATAGCTCGTACATTGATCGTTTCCCGCATGGTTAGAGGGTCCTAATTAACTTTTTGCAGAGATTGTCACCCATGTCTCAAAGCGGAATACACGTGCACCAACAATGGCTTCTGCATCCCCGAGGACAGAGTGTGCGACGGGTGGCCAGATTGTGGGGATGCATCGGACGAGGAGGGATGTGCCCCTTGCATGGACGAGATGGATGACGTCATCGACGACAGGATGCCAGCTGCCAAGTGCGAAGAGGGACACTACGTCGTCATGGACCTCAAACCCGTGAGTTGTCCATACAAACAACATACTTTGAGATAAACATATTAACCCCTATTTTTTCATGGGTTCATTAAGTTCAATCAGATTTCGGAATATGCTTGGTGACCTGAGATTCAGCGACGTGTAATCATCTTAGTGTATATTGGTTAATTTCAGATTAGATGAAGTTTTAAAAACCATTGTATAATAAGGTTTCAAGAACCGAAAATTCTTATTTCAAGCTTTTTTGAATTTCTCGTCATTCACATTGCAATTTTCCCTTGTCACATTTTGGAAACTATGTTTATTTTATCAAAGCAACATTTTTCCCGTTCCATTTTTCATAGAAAAATATTAAGTTAATTGTTTTGCTGCGTTTAGGGATCGGTTCTGGATTCGTTTGAGATCGTGGCCTCGCCCGCCACTGCCATGTACCCCTCATTTGTGAGAGTCTTCTTCCTCAACTCCACTGAGGCCATAGAACAGCAGGACTCCGGCATACTTCCCGACAACTCAGCTGTGAGACACTTTTTTTCTCAAAAGTCTGGTTACGCAAAAGGAGCGATATGATGGGAGCGATTTCCGTGCCGAGTCAGATGTACTTGTTAAAAGCTTGCCTCAAATGTGTTTTTAAAAAATTGCTTTCTAGTAGTTATTTTATAGATGTTTTTTTCTAGGGTTGCTTTTAATGGCTTCATTTAAGTTTTTGGCGCAAAGAGTTAAGCTGCTGGCCAAAATAATAAAACCATGTTTATATCGAGTTTCAGCGTTTAAGTTAGAATTTATAATCTGTAATTAATTAATAGCTTAGGTCTACAAGTTGGCATAACTTTGAGATGTATTGATTGATATAGGTAGTATTCTTACAGTTAATTGTTTTTGAAAAATAATTTATTCTATCGCGCCTTTAGTCACGTCCTTTACTTAAAGTTTTTTTTAGAATAATGGTGTTTTGATTTTAATTTCCTGTAATTTTGATTTTTTTTAGTCTGAGAAGGAGCTGTTCGCCCAGAAGATAGAGAACTCGACTACTGAAGTGTCGTTCGAGTGGCAGTTCACGAAGAATGAACAGTTCCCAGACACCACACGAGTCATCTTCAAGTTCCTCAACCCTTGCGACGAAGAGGGAGTCCAGCTGGACATCTCTCTACACGGATGCACAGGTATAGTAGAATAGCTTAATCGTGTTTAAGATCAGTTATCGACGAGGGAAATGACCCAACATGCAAGATATTGAGCTTTTCACGACTGAACGCTGTTGCAGCCCTGCTTAATAACTACGTGCATTTTTTTTCCGGCTGGGTATTTTCTAAACAGCTCACTGGAGGCCCAGAACATCCGACATTTCTTTTGAGAGTTGGAGACTTCATCGCTTCACAGCCGATCTCGATGTTTCTTGATTTTGAGTACAATTTTTTCAGCTTGTCATTAAAAAAACCGCTGTGCGTCGAGTATGTGATTAGATAATCTGGTGCATCTTTTTAAAAGAATCTTGTTCTAGGAGTGTGCAGGTGTGAGGAGATGGGACAGGGAGAGGAGGAGACCCTGGACAATCCCGTCCTGGAGTGTGCAGAGGGCGATAAGTCACTCATCACCTTCGACGAGGTAATCATTGTTGATCGGACATTTGAAGAAAGTAATGTAAAAAAGTCAAAAATTTCAAACCCGTTTTCTCTACACTAGAAAAAATTTTGGGATTTTTTAAAGTTGTTCGAATCACGACTGAAAGGGCTTTAATATGATATATCACTCAACCCAGTCCGATGATTATTTGTGGTACCTGAAAAACTAAAACACACCCGAATACTAAGTTCCTCCCCATTTTCAATAGTCAGAACAATAAACCTTTAAATCTTACTTCATAATCATATGAGAATCATTACAATTTTTGTATTAATAAACGTGTAAATAGTAACCGTGTATTAGTTATGGTATCCTTAGATTGGAAACAATTTATTTTATGGTTGTTATTGCCTTTTTTTAATTGCAGCCCTCGACAGTGGAGGAGTTTGTGGTGACCCTGGGTGATGATATCGGAGCAGTGATGGTGGGAGCGAGAGTGGTCGTCTTGGTCACCACTGAAGATGGAACTCTGCTCATTCTTAACAGCACTTTCGGAGTTGAGCCTCTCGAACTGGTACGTTGAAAAAAAACTGTTTAAAATCACAAAATTATGCAGCATTTTAATGATCGAAATATGAGGCGTTACTCACCCTTCCTTAAAACAGCTTGAAAGTTTGTTTTCCTGTTTCTAAATGAAAGGCAGAAGACTAGGGTTTCGAAACTTTCCTAGTCCCAATTGTCATTTACGGCTGGGATTTTAAGGCGCGCTTTAAGGCTTAAGTGTTTTGAACCGATCCTCTAAATTCCGGATGCATTTACTAGGACGGATCTCCTGAGTTCGTGTCTCTAGTCGCCGAGGGATCCCTGCAAGTACCTCTCCTCTCGACCGAAGAAGGGAAACTGACTGCTACTATTGGCAGAAAGGGAGTGACTGTGTTTGAACATGCTACACTGGTCACCATTTTCTTCTCTAAGAGTTGCAAGGAGACAGACATCGATGTCACAACCACCGGATGCTTCCGTGAGTACTCAACCTTCAAAGTTAACCAGGTTGCAAAAAAGACTGCCGAAGTTTTCTCAATGCAAAAAAAAGGTCGGAAGTGAGATTGATTACACCACATGCTTTGGTATTCAGGATAAATGTCGATTTTCAACCAAATATTAACTGCTTGGGTCAAAGTTGGCAACCGTTTTGTTTTGGTTTTGACACATCATCGTTTTGGACATGTTCGTTGGCATTTTGTTGATTTTCTGCGTGATAGCTTACCGATTAGTGAAGTTATTATTACCGATTTGTCGATTTGTTACCAAATGATAATGGGGCAACAGATTAAGGCGTGTCTCAATTTTATCAACCTACATTTGTGATTGCGATTAATCTAGTGACGCGTTTCAAAACTCTCGACCAAAAAAATCATACAATTTTTCAGATCCCTCCACAACAACAACACCAGAAACTACAGCTGCAGAGACAACAGAAACGACAAGTGTCCAAGTCACCACTGCAGTCACGAAAGTCTGCTCTGATTTCGGTCTGGGTGAAGTCAAACAAGACATCGAAGACAAATGCTCAGTGAATATGACTGACCTTTCGACCTTCACACTCATCACCGTCGATGACCCCTCTGACCAGATTGAAGAACTAGTTATAACTAATGTGAACTTAATTTCTGACGACTCACTGAGTCTCGTGTACGAGGATGATCTTACGGCAAGGAAGAAGGCGGTCCAGATTATCGTAACTAGTGTAAACCCATCGTCTGGTGAAACTCCTCGAGTCGTGAGGATTTCAGGAGTCTTTTCAGTTGTGGAAGTTACTGAAGACGGCGTAAGTTCTTTCCAGTTATGAAAATAAAAAGTTTCAAATTTGAAATCTTTCTGAACATTTTTACATAACATGGTGCAAATCACGAATTGATTTACATAACATATTGGATCAATGTTTAAATGAAGCTTTTAAAATTGCACCAGAAAAGTCATTAGTTATGTAAGAAACTGAAGTAGACAAGGATTACATAAAATCAGCAGTATTTCTTAAGCGCCCGTTTTTTTTCTGGTTCAAACACAATTCGAATATGATTATTTCATGTTCCAGCCGGCGCCTCTGCTAGCATCTGGCAACATCTGGTCTGAGTTGACTCCTATCACTGAAGAGGACTACATTGTAATCGAGGGATTCACTCTCAAGGTGCCCGCTCTGCTCCTAGGAGTGAAGACAGAGAACTGTGGGGAACTGGACTCGTTCACAGCCCATATCTGCGGAGGAGGTCTCTCTTAGTTTCATTTCTTTTATTTTCTCCGAATATGTTGACAAAAATTGAAACTTAACTAATTCTACTCTTTCTGATATAACTGTTTTTCTGAATTTTGATGGTCTTGGCAAACAAGCAAGATGAAAATTTTTATCGTTGATAAAGCAAAGAGTTTTTGTATCAAAACATTTTTTGCGGAAAAAAAAACAAATTTATCTTGTCTCTCATCTTATAGAGGGTGGTTACGGAATGCATAAAGCGGCTGAAAAATCTGCTGCTTGAATAAACTTATAATGTGAACAACATTATAATGTGAATCGCTAATCATCCAAATTTTATTTTCTTGAAAGCCAAAACTGTTTCTGTAAACCTCGACATTTCTGCATAAAGTTTTTTCAATCTGTGAAGCTTACTGGGCATCAATCAACTGAAAAATTGATATTTTGTGTATAACCCGTCTATGGATGCGCGGATAACTTGCGTGATCTTAACCGTGTCCAAATATCATTAAGTTCTATGTTTTAGAAGCCCCTACAACCCAAAGAACTACATCATTGCCGACAACCATCACACCATGTGAAGAAGAAGGCATGTTTACCGTGACACCTCCTTCACTTCTCACGACAAAGGCGCCTTCTGGCACTATCACACCAAAAAGTGGAAGAACTACTGTTGGGCCACCAGGATCACCCGGCAGCGAAGGAACTACTGTGGGACCACCAGGATCACCCCGCAGCGGAGGAACTACTGCGGGACCACCAGGATCACCCGGCAGCGAAGGAATTACTGCAGGACCACCCGGAAGCGAAGGAACTACTGTGGGACTTCCAGGATCACCCGGAAGTGAAGGAACTACTGCGGGACCACCAGGATCACCCGGAAGCGAAGGAACTACTGTTGGGCCACCAGGATCACCCGGAAGCGAAGGAACTACTGTGGGACCTCCAGGATCACCCGGAAGCGAAGGAACTACTGCGGGACCACCAGGATCACCCGGAAGCAAAGGAACTACTGTGGGACCTCCAGGATCACCCGGAAGCGAAGGAACTACTGCGGGACCACCAGGATCACCCGGCAGCGAAGGAACTACTGCGGGACCACCACGATCACCCGGCAGCGAAGGAACTACTGCAAGACCACCAGGATCACCCGGCAGCGAAGGAACTACTGCGGGACCACCAGGATCACCCGGAAGCGAAGGAACTACTGTGGGACCACCAGGATCACCCGGCAGCGAAGGAACTACTGCGGGACCACCAGGATCACCCGGCAGCGAAGGAACTACTGCAGGACCACCTGGATCACCCGGCAGCGAAGGAACTACTGTGGGACCTCCAGGATCACCCGGCAGCGAAGGAACTACTGCGGGACCACCAGGATCACCCGGCAGCGAAGGAACTACTGCAGGACCACCAGGATCACCCGGAAGCGAAGGAACTACTGTGGGACCACCCGGCAGCAAAGGAACTACTGTGGGACCACTTGGTAGCGTGGGAACAACCGCGGGACCACCTGGAAGTGAAGGAACTACAGCGGTACCTTCCGGTCCTGGATTTATCTGTGATGAGATGGATTCTGATGAAAACCGAGCCGTCTATGGATACGAGGTTAGCTGGCTTGTGTTCAATAAAGAGCTCGTAAATACTTGAAAAAAGCTAATTATCGAGGTTGTTTCAAATGAAATAGCTTTTAAAATTAAAAATTTAACAAAAAGCAATCTTTTATCTGAAAAACCAATTTGTTTATAAGAAGTCTGGCGATTTACCACTTACACACTGATACGTTTTTAACCGCCATAGGCAGATAAGTTGAGAGTTTTTACTTCCAGGGAAAAAAATAACCGACGAGCTGTTCTCATCTTTATAGAGAACCACCCACTGTTGTTAACCATTGACTTCCATTTACATTTTAATGCACATTTTAATTTAGTTTTTGCGTTGAATGAAAATCACTGGTTGTTACATTATTTAACATCTACATTAATTGTTCTATTTTTCCTCGGCTGGGAAATGTCGCCTCACCCCTGCAACAAGCACGGATCATAGTTTGTTTGGAACGACCGATTTTTTTTACTAGTAGGTCGAATTTTTGACCAAGAGGTCATAAAATTCGCTTGAAGAGCAAAAGATCATTCCGAACAAATAAACATTGTGATGGCATTCTTAAAAGCTCCTGCCCTTCATTTTTATTTCCTGCATTTAGCCCGATTGAATTGATAAATAATTATAAAAAGGTATAATTTTCCATGCAGGGGAATGAAAGTTTGCCAATTCTTCTTTTTTTTTAAATATCTGTCGCAGTTTTTAAACTTAAATTTGTTTTTTCTTAACATACAAAGCGTGCAGTTTTGTTTCCTTTTTTATGTTAGAAAATTCGTGTTATTCATAAGTATCTTAAACTTAAAGTATATATATTTTTGAATATCGTGATTTTTCTCTCGTAATTGTTTTAGTTATTGTAATTTTTCCTCTTGATTTTTTTAAATATCTTGATTTTTTTGAACAACGTGATTTTATTTAAGTTGTCGTGATTTTTTTTAAATGTCGTGAGTTTTTTAGGAGCCTCAAACGGTGATGGAGATTAGACTGGGCGTGAGTGATGAAGTCACAGATGGTACTGAAGTGCTCATTCAGTTCCTGGATGACAGTGATGGTGTGGAGTACTTCTTGGAACAGGTGGATGGCAATGTGTTCAAGAAAGTCCCCGTGCAACAAGTCGAGGAGGGATCTGTGAGTGAAATTAATTGAGAAAATTGATTCTAATAGCTTATATACAATGAAATATGACTAAGCATATTTAAGAAAGCATCTAACCAAAATGAAGCGAAAAAGCTTAAACATAGATGTCCGAATGAATTACGAAAAATACGGCAACAATTGTTCAGCTAAATCTAAAACTCTACCCATTTTTGAAGTAAAACAGCACATGTTATTGTTGTTCGATTGATTGCCTTAGAGATAATTTTACTGGAAGCAGTAGGTTGAAAGCTGAAAACAGTACTTAGTACATTAACGTAAGTGAAATCGAAAATATCAGCACTAAAATGGTGCTCGCCAAGTTTGTTTCGAACATAGATAAGATTCAAATTGAGTTTTTATTTTTTCTAATTATATCACCCTTTCAGGAGCCTTTCTTCGAAGTGGGCCCCAGCAGTGACTTGAGTGAGATCTTCTTCGCCAATGAGGATGACTCAGTCGAGATCAGCGTGAAGACACTCACTCTCTCCATCAAAGGCTGCACCGAGGGATCTGTTGATCTGCTATTCGTATCATGTTTCAGTTAGTTTTATTCTTTGTTTCAATTAATAATTTACCCATATTGCACAAATAATTTTGCTAAGCACGTAACTAAGACGCAATTTGTTACTCTGGTATCAATTTTGTTCATATAAAACCTTATATCATGATCCGCTTTGCTTTCATAACAATTTTTTCTTTCAAAAATTATGTATTGCTCAATAAAAAAATTTAAAATGAATTTACTTTTAAGCGCTAGGCTAACAACCTTCTTTTCTGGTTTCATAGAGAGCGCATGCATTTGCAGAGCGCTTTGTGGTTCGAATTAATGAAAAATCTGTTTCTAGAAGAATCAACTACAACTTCATCGTCGTCAACAACTCCTATGTACCCTGCTGAATTGACATGCGCCCACTTGGGCCGAAAAGAACTAGACAGTCAGCCTGAGGCACCTTGCTCCGTGGACATGTCAGATCTCTCAACATTTGTCAAGATTCCTCTGGACCTCATGGAATCATGGACTGTCGAGGACTTGGTTCTGACTAACCTGGAATCCGTTGACGAGGACTTGAAACTCGTGATTGAAGCAGCAAATGGCGTGAAGAAGTCAGTGACCTTGACTGGAATTGTTGCGGTGACGACAGACATTCCTGACACTTCATCAAAGGAGGTCAAAGTTCTGGTCGGATCTGTTGTTTTGACAACTGTAGATGAAGCTTCCGGAGTAAGTATTGTTAAATCATGAGATATCTTCTGATCTCCTAATAAACCAAAAACGATTGCTATAGCAGCGTATATAAGTACTTGAAAAACTATCGGAGCGATTATTGAAAAATATATACTTAATGAATGCAGTAGCGTATATGGGGTGAGGGGGTCAGCGTTTTTGGGCATAGATGCTCAGCCCACTGGCCTCTCAAAGTGCCCCTCTTAGTAACGAAATCCATTTTTTGCTCAACTAACCCGAAATTTTTCAAAGTGCGCCTCCTTTGGTGCCAATATGCACTAAATTTGAGTAGAAAGCGCGCCGAAAAAATGCGATTTTTGATAATTTAGTCCGAATCTTCCAAAAAGTACCCTAAATTTTACTTACCCAAAATTTCACAAAATTTCATTTTTATCACACCGGTTTAGAGGACTGCCTTGAATAGTTATACAATCTCCATCGCTCGAATCTAAAAACTATTCAAACTATTTAAGGAATAATTCAAACTATTTTTCTTCTTTTTGCAGCCTGTGAACCCTCTGTTTGATGACCCCACCGACGTTCTCGCAGAAGTGACCTCGGATGACTTTGTGGTGGTGAAAGGAGTGAGTCTCACTGGATCGGCACTGTACCTCGGAGCCCCAACTGAAGATTGCAAGAAGCCAGATGCAGTTGTCAGTCTGCACGTATGCGGAGAAGGTAGGTGTTGAAAGGTTGAAAGACCATCGAGCCGAAGTGTCAATTTGCCGAACAGGCTGGAAACAGTATCGATGAGGAGATAAACAAACAGAAACTTGAGTCTTATCTCACTTGCGGTGATACACTATTTTCATCAATAAGCAGTTTCGGCAAACTGACGCACAATTTTTTCGGCAAACGGATCTTTCGGTACGATTCCATGCCACCGTCGAAAATTCCGAATGTTTAGTTTTATTAGTTTATTGGAGATTACTGTATTTAAGAGTAATGAACATAGTGAGTGAGTAATCTTATAAAGATTTTGGTGACTTTTTGTGTTTTTTCAGAAAAAAAAAGTCTTTAAGTTTGTTCACGCTCATTTTTAATTTTTCGCGTTTTGAGTTTTGATTTGTTGTAAAATCATTTCATTTTCTTTGTGAAAAGAAAGAAAAACTCCACTATCGAACAGCCAAAGTGTAAAGGTCACGAAAAACGTTATCGGCTACTAATTTCGAAAATGGAACATAAGTATCAGATTTCCCAGCAAACAAAAAGTTTTACCTGTTGATACAATTTTCTCAAATTGGGTTCATTTAATAAAAAAAACTGGCGAAACATAAATTGTTCGTGAAATTCAAAGATTTAACGACAAATTTTTCTTCTTTAAAATTCGCCAGTTGAATTTTATCAAAAAACAAGTAAGTTTTTTTTCTGTTACCTTGCGTTCATTACTCTTTTCCAACTGTCAGTTGGCTCTGGTTTAAGTTTTTGAAATTTTTCAAGCTCACAAAGTTAAATGATGACAACGCTCAAATTAACAGTTACATAAATATTTTTTGAGCTGTTTTCTTTAAGGTTTTCCGAAATATAATGTTGCTATTTGTAGAAACGACAGTGACTGAAGTGACAACGACAGTGGTGACAACTGAGACCACGACTGAACTGTCCACAACCACCAAGTTCAAAGTATGTGTAGACGACGAGAGAGACACTGTGACGTCAGACTCTCCTTTGTCGACTCCACTGGGCAGCGCACCTGTCAAAATCATCGATTTGGACCCAGTAAGTTATAAGTTATTATACTAGTAGATTTACAAATAAGGTTTATGTGTAAAAACTTAGCGTGATATAAATGGCTCGTCCTTGCACACAAGCGGCCAGTTTTTTGGAAGGTTGTTCCTTTTTTTTCAAAAAGTAACCTGCTGATTCTGAGGTTGATAGGACATTTAAGCTAACATGATGGTTAGATTCTCCGTGCGTAATCTGTTTTACCCTGTTTTTTTTTGTAGAAAAGCAGATATGGACTTCGAAAAAATGCCTTTTTAAATTTTACCGTTCTTATTTATAGTTTTCATGACTTTTCGCGGAAACTACTTGCTAAATCTGATGTTAAGGGTTCAATCTACAAATCAAAGTGTAGAATTTTTCTCTGCATTAAAGACTAATCCCATGCTGTAGAAGAGAAATGTATATGGATTTATGAAAAGTCAAATTTTTGAATTTTTGATCGAATGTTGGAATCTTTTTCACTTTTTTGCGAAAACTATCCGGCCAAATCTGAAATCAAGACTTCTAGTGAAGAAACAGGTATTAGTTTTCTCCTTCAAAATAGCGATTAACCACCTACTTAAGCAGAGAAACACTAGGATTTAGCGTAAAGTCCATTTGTTTTGCAATTTTGAAATTACGCGTTTTCGTATCAGCACAATATATAATAATATATGATTTTAAAAATTAGAAAATGTAGATCCAGCATTAGCTCCAAATTACTTCCAAACAACTGTGGCGCAGATGCAAGGACGTGAGACTCCTAATCAACAGGTCAAATATTTAAACCCGGAACATTGAAATCGTTTTTTTTGGTCGAGTTTTTGCTGCAGGATATTGGCAATTTGATAGAAACTGTACCTGCTTTATTGGTGGCTAGTTTTCGCACTAGCGATCCGCGTAGTTGATTATTACGAACATTTTTTTAAAACCTAAATCGGACACAAAAGTGTTCATTGAAAGTGGAAAGTGTTCACTTATTTGGTGGCACTTTTGCTATAATCTCGATCTAGCATTGGAAATATCTTAGCATCTGTTCTCTGCTTTATCTCTGGCTAGTGTGTGTGATGTATTAAGCAAGTTAGGGTGAGTGGTTAGTGCGTGAGACGTTTAATCTCTAGTTCGCAGTAGGCCGCAGATCGAATCCGAGACCTGGCCGAACGTTTACTAAGTGAATTAAAAGCGGTCTTCCAGCAGATAAATCCTTGTCTCAACAAAAAAAAATTCTAGATATATGTTTTACCTTTTCCTTATTTCACTTTGATTTGTCGGTTTAGAGCTCTTTTTTGCATTTTCCTCGCTTGTGTTTGCAAAGCGCAGCATGGCGTCTGTGCAAAATTATACAGTAGTCCTTTTTTAGCTATGCGTACAATGAAAAATCATGACCTAGACCATCATGGGTTCCGAAGATAATTTAGCTTTTTATCAGTTCTTTTCTACTCGATGTAACTTACTTTTTGTTTCTAGGCAGTGATTGTGACTGAAGTGAATGTGACATTCAACTACCCTGTTCTTGACTCCCCTCCTTCTCTGGTGGTGATCTTCAACGACGGATCCGACTCTTTCTTCGAGGTATCCTTCTCCCCAGATGGAACTAAAGAGCAGAGTCTCGTGAAGTCACCACTCCTCGACACATCAGTGGAACCCGTACAAATCTACGTTAGTCTTTCTTTTGTCTTTTTCTTAATATAGTTGAAGTTACATCATCGATAATCTCCTTGAACTGCTTTTGAAAAATTATCCATAACGACGCTAATTTGCGTTACTATATCTGCTTTGATCTCCAATAGAAGGAAATTAGGTATAAACCACATTACTCATACCAATATAATGTTGTGGTGACAAACCGTGATATAGTCAACTTACCCGGGCAAACTCACCTCAAGACTAAACTTCTCCTTAGAATTTTCAGTAATTAAAGGTTAGAACGTTCAACCAATTATTGTAATTGGTTTACTCGATCCTTAATTTAGTCTTGTAAGTTCCTAGAAAAAGTGATAACCCGAGATTTTGTTTATTTGCGTTTTAATTTTTTATTATTTAAGTGATAACCTGAGACATACTTTTAGCCTCCTTCGGAATCTGTACCTGATGTGACCATAACCCAGTTGCCGGATCAACCCGAAACTTACTTGCTCACCATCCTGTTGACAACTGAGTTGCCAGGAGTGACTGAAGACGGGTTCCTGGCCTCCGAGGTCTACCTCAAGAAGGGACCTAAATCGGGAGACTTGGAAAACGTCAAAGTGTCTGTACAGACTTGCTCGCACCGTAAGCTTCTTCTCTCACTTGAGATTTTCATTTCAATGATTGTTTTAAGAAAAACTAATGCCTCGATAACCTCGCCTTTTGAATTTTTCTTGAATGGTCTGTTTACGGGCGCATTTCAATCCCATTTTCTGAGATGATGGATTTGTGTGTCTATTTTGACCTGTTATCTTTTAGCAACATCTACAACCATCACCACCACCTCCACAACCGAGACAGTCTCGACAGTCCCCTCCTCCTCCCTCTCGGAATCCACCATCGTCACCACTCTAACCACCACTCCCCCCTTCAGCTGTGAGGAGGAGATGAGTGTGGGAGTGGAGACCAAGGGGCAGAGTGTGTCTGTGCCTGAAGAGTGTGAAGAGGGAAGCGAGACTGGAATGACTGAACAACAAGTGATCCCATTCGACGAGGTAACAATTACATTTATTCAAACACTTATACCGTTTTCATTGATATAAAAAAAACTTTTTGCAAAAAATGCAAGTTAATGGTAAAATGATTGAGAAAATTTAAAAAACGAAATCAAAAAAGCGTGTTATGTTCCGAATTGATTAAATCAATATTTAAAGTAAGTTGCCATTTTTCTTATTTCGGATTTCCAGTTGAAGAAGTTTTTAATGTAGATCCGATTAGGTTTTTCTTCGATTGTCCAATGATTGTAATAACAATTGAATAACAGTTAATGATTTAATAACAGTTAAATTGTAGTTTCTGGCTTCACAATTGTTGATTTTTAGACCGTGTACCTCGACAGTCTGGTGATCAGCATCGACCCAACTTCGGCAGCTGATATTCCTGAGGACTCTTCTCTCACATTCGAAGTCTTGTTTGTCGTCAAACAAGGAATCACCACAACCGTTGCTCCAGGGGGGTCTGCGGCGACTCCAGAGATAGTTCCGGTGACTGGGACGTTCACAATCAGCGAAGAATTTGGAAACATCATTCCAGTTGACGAATCTACCTCACCTGTGAGTTGGAATTTAACTGGAAGCTGGTTGCGATTTTAACACTCATTTGTTATTGTATTATTTTTTTTTCGTTTACAATAATTTTCGGCGATATTTTTATTATCTTATGGTATTTAGGATCAACCTCATCATCCTCAACATTTTTGAATCAAAATTTGGTCTTCTTAAAAACTTTTTCAAAATCTTTACGTAATCTTATCTTTTTTAATTTTTTAGAAAATATGTGATTTTCCTATGCAGCACTTATATTTGAAATTTATACCACAAAGAAATATAATCTTGCCCCTTTTTGTGATTTCTTCGCGTTGAGATGTTCGTTTTTGTTTCCCATACAGAGTGTTGTGAAGCAGTTCACGCTGGCCGGTTCCTCCCTCCCCACTTCGGACGGGAGTGACCCCACAGTGGTGGATGTGCTGGCCACAGTTCCAGACAGTCTGGAAGTAGACGAGATTGTGATTGTGATCAAAGCATGCAGCAAAGTCGCAGTGGAGACCAACTACACTGGATGTGTACCGGCTGGTCAGTATCAGCTGATATGAAAGTAATATATAATCGACAAAACTTGCAGGACTCTCAGGAACTTCATCTCTTTGCCACACAGAAATTACAGTTGATTGCATTCGGAAACAGTTAATGGCATCCATTTTTTCTCTAAGTGCGCTGAAGGTCAATTTATACGTTTAAATGGGAGCGTACGCTTGAATTCCGAGGAACTTGAAATCCGAGGATAACTTTCGACTGACCACATTTAAACATCTGTTTAGAAACCACACAATTGACTACAACAGAAATAACAACCGTCTACACGACCGAATCGATCCCCCCAGGATCTACTGTGACAACAGTCACCACCCAATCATTCGCATCAACCCCAGCCCCAACTCTAGCCAGCACAGTCCTCACCACCCCCACCCCATGCACCGAGACAGACATGACACCTGTCGAGGGGGGTGACAAAGAGGTCACGTGTGCTATCGCGATGGACGATACAGTTGAAGATGTGATGTTGTCTGTTGAAGCTGATTCAATTTTCATCGAACTTGATTTGAACCCAGAGGCAAGTTTGAATTTGCTAATTATGTGATATTATACACTGATTTATTAATGTGTCGATGAACGTAGTTGGGTTAATTTAATCAAAAAGGTGTCAATCATAAGTTCTTCTACAAATTCAAAAATTCGAAAGTTGACATTTTTTCAAAGGATAAGTCGATATTTTTTCTGTGGTAAAGTTTCCTTGCTCAAAAGTTGCTTAAAATAAATCTCCGAACATTTTTCTTTTTCTTTCTTATCATTTTTATTCTAAAAGTAGAGAAAATTGTTTCAGGGCGAGGAAATAGACGAGATCAAAGTGTCTCCGACTGAGTTGTCGAATGGAGTGCAGATTGTGTTCACAGTGAAGATCACAGACCAAAACTTCGAAGAGTATTTTGTCGCCTACAATGAAGATGACGGACTGTACACTGCCACAACTGCACAGGTAACCTCTATCATTTACTAATTAGGAATTATGTTATACTCAATGATATCTGTTTAAATACATAAAATTTTAAATTAGAAAAATAATTGTAAATGGAAGTTAAGATTAAAATTAAAATTGCTGAAGAGAAAAAAAACAATAAAAAAATTTGTTGCAATTTCAATAATTTGATTTTCCTTGCGATAAGCCAGGGTATTGCAATCGGGTACTAGACTTTTCTTCATAAATAACTTTGTTCGCAGGTTTCATACCCTGAGCTTTTCTGTTTCAGCAGACTTATTTTGGGCATATTAGCATTTTAAATATCCGGCCTAATTACACCATGAGCTTGCGAAACGTAGTGTATTAGTACGAACTTTCTTTAAAAGTGTACGGATGTTCATTAAAAGTGTTCACTTATTTGGTGGCACTTTTGCTATAATGAAGATCTATAGCATTTGATCACGATCTATAGCATTGGAAATTTTTTAGCATCTGTTCTCTGCTTTATTTGTAGCTAGTTTTTGTGATTTAATAACAGTCCGAGGCTGAGTGGTTAGTCCGTGAGATGCATAATATCTAGGTCTTAGATCGAATCCGAGACTTAAACGAATTTTTACTAATACGAGGCTTATTTCTCTTTTTTCTTAACGCACTTAATAGAACTGCTTTTGGTCGTATTCTGGCTAGAACTTGCGAAGCGAAGCTTCGCCTCTGTGTTGAAATTTCTTTTGTAACTTGGTCGTAATTTTCCCAACTGGATTTGTTGAAAATTCACTTTTATTAAGTTTTGTGCTTTCTTTTTTTCGGCTTAATAGATATCGGCCTATTTTATATCAACTTAGTGGCCTCTTTTTGCGTCGCTCCATCATCGAAAAAATTTTGTGTGCGTGTGTGTGTTCTTAGCGAAAGGCTACTTCAATTTTTATGTTAGATCAGAATTTTTTGAGTTTTTGTCGGCATGAAGGGCTACTGCTCAGGTTTTTTCGGCTTTTTTACTTATTGGTAAATATAAATTCAATCAATCATATGAAGCATCTGCTTGAGATGGCAAAGGCTTGTTAGAATCTAGCCTAGACCTGGTTTTTGTACACTTCAGTTTTTGTGCTTTTTCGGACTATTGTCCTTCTGTTTATTTTTATCAGCTTAACTCGTGTAGCCCGAACTTTCTATAAAGCTAAACTTTCTTTCAAGTTTTTTAACACCAATGTTTAAGACAACAAAGCCCGGGAATTCGATTCCAGTTGCGATCTGTTTTTTTTTGAAAACTGAAAATTTTCGGCTAGTTTAGCTTTTTGTCTATCTGCCTATTTTTGTCAGCTTAGTTCCAAAAAAAGTAATTTGAATTTTTGGCTTTTTTCTAGCATTTTGAAAGCTCCTGTTAAAGTTCCTTATAGCGCAGCTAATTTTTTCCTGATTTTAGAACTTTTTTGCAATTTTTATATGTTTTTTTTTTGACAAAAACGGTTTTTGAAGTTTTTTCTATTTTTCATTTGATTTTAATCATAGTCATTTGCTGTTGTATCACAAGAGGTACGAAGTTCAGCTGTGCCTCTGTGTAACATTTTAAATTGTACATAAACAAACAAAAAGTTTGATTTTTTGATAATTCTGAGCAATTTTTGCAAGCTCTATCTTAAAATGACATTTTTGATTTGTTTATAAATACCAATTTATGTGGATAATTTTCATAAACTAAGCATCTAGTCGTGAAGTAATGACTCAATGGCTTTTAAACAGTTTTTTACTCAAAATTGCTGCTGAAGTTGACGAAAAAATGGTGATGAAGCAAAGATTTTATTTTACCCTTGCGATAGCTAGGGTATTGTAGTCGGGTACAAGTCTTTTGTTGTATTTTTTGTGGTATTGTAGAATTGTTTTTTTTTGTTTTGTTTCTACATTATAGTTGCCTTAAGTGTTCTGATTTACCTCTGATGTTTGAAATTTTTTCGAGCCTTTACTTTTTTTTTTGCTTGAAAACTTTATTCTGCCGAAATGATTTTTTATTGGCTCGGTGATTTACTTTCGATTCATTTCGGAGGAAACAAAATTTTTATCCTCACCTCTGGATCGCACAAAATGCTAAAAATTTCTATAGAAATTTCAGTTTGTTTTGCATGACAACAATTTTTTTTCGGCTTTTTTTCTTTTCTTTTTTTTGGCTTGATAGGTTTTGGCCTATATAATATCGCTCTAATGCTTATATTGCGTCTTTCGACGTGCGAAAAAAAAATTGTTCGTGCGTGTCTGTGTTTTGGATGTGAGGGGACTTGTTAATTGTTGATTTTGTTTTCGGCTTGAAGTGTTTCTTGCCAAGGTATTTTTCGGTTTTGTTACCGTTTGGTAAATTTTCTTCCGATGCTTATTTCACATTTGATTGTCTTGGCATGTTTTTTACTTGAAAACTAGCCTTATTTTTTGATAGATCGAGTTTTCTCGATTTTTTTTCGATCGATTTTTTTTTCGATTTTTTTTTCTGACAGCGGCTTTTTATTTTGTATTGCAAGTGATGCGAAGCTCAGCTTCGCCTCTGTATTGTAGCTTTCAAAGACTGCTATCATCGCTTTTTAATCAGAAATTATCCATCTTATTTTAGTCTGCTTTGCTGGAATAAAAATTGTTATAGAAATTCGACGGGTCAGTCGATCTGCTGGACAAAGAAGAAGACACATTGCTGGCTGTGAGAGTTGTCATCGAGATATTCGCCCAGAGCTCAGCTAACAGTCTAACAGAAGAGTGCATCAAAAACATCGACACTACATTCACTGCCCAAATTCTCAATTGCCACGAACGTAAGCCATCATTTTTCATTTTGGTAGACTTGATTAAAACTTAGTTTTCAATTTGAACTCGAAATGCTATCAAGTTTGAAATTAGTCCTTACAGTAGAATTCTCGTCTTAGTTGAAATCAAATTATGCTTTTCCAAAATCATATACCTGCCATTGTAGAAAATAACACCGTTTAGCTAGATTTGATTTGAATATTACTAATATGAAAATTCAGTTTTATATCTTGAAAATATGTTTCAGAAGCAACAACAACATCATCGCCTACCACAACCATCAGTCCATGCGGTGTAGAAGAAATGTTTACGCTACCTCCACCAACTAAGACCGGGACAACAATAGCACCAATGACGACGCCAGGTACTACTGTAGGGCCACCTGGCAGCGAAGGAACTACTGCGGGACCACCAGGTCCACCCGCCAGCAAAGGAACTACTGTGGGACCACCAGGATCACCCGGCAGCGAAGGAACTACTGTGGGACCACCAGAATCACCGAGCAGCGAAGGAACTACTGCGGGACCACCAGGATCACCCGGCAGCAAAGGAACTACTGTGGGACCACCAGGATCACCCGGCAGCGAAGGAACTACTGCGGGACCACCAGGAACACCCGGCAGCGAAGGAACTACTGCGGGACCACCAGGAACACCCGGCAGCGAAGGAACTACTGCGGGACCACCAGGAACACCCGGCAGCGAAGGAACTACTGCGGGACCACCAGGAACACCCGGCAGCGAAGGAACTACTGTGGGACCACCAGAATCACCGAGCAGCGAAGGAACTACTGCGGGACCACCAGGATCACCCGGCAGCAAAGGAACTACTGTGGGACCACCAGGTTCACCGGGAAGCGAAGGAACAACTGCGGGACCACCAGGATCACCGAGCAGCAAAGGAAGTACTGCGGGACCACCAGGGCCACCCGGTAGCGAAGGAACTACTGCAGGACCACCCGGCAATGAAGGAACTACTGCTGGACCACCCGGCAGCGAAGGAACTACTGCTGGACCACCAGGATCACCCGGCAGCAAAGGAACTACTGTTGGACCTCCAGGATCACCTGGCAGCGAAGGAACTACTGTTGGACCACCAGGATCAGCCGGCAGCAAAGGAACTACAGTTGGACCTCCAGGATCACCTGGCAGCGAAGGAACTTCTGTGGGACCACCAGGACCGCCCGGCAGCGAAGGAACTACTGCGGGACCACCAGGATCACCGGGCAGCGAAGGAACTACTGCGGGACCACCAGGAACACCGGGCAGCGAAGGAACTACTGCGGGTTCACCAAGATCACCAGGCAGCGAAGGAACAACTGCGGGACCACCAGGATCACCGGGCAGCAAAGGAAGTACTGCGGGGCCACCAGGGCCACCCGGTAGCGAAGGAACTACTGCAGGACCACCCGGCAGCGAAGGAACTACTGCGGGAGCACCCGGCAGCGAAAGAACTACTGCGGGACCACCAGGATCACCCGGCAGCAAAGGAACTACTTTTGGACCTCCAGGATCACCTGGCAGCGAAGGAACTACTGTGGGACCACCAGGACCGCCTGGCAGCGAAGGAACTACTGCGGGACCACCAGGATCACTGGGCAGCAAAGGAACTACTGCGGGACCACCAGGATCACCGGGCAGCGAAGGAACAACTGCGGGTTCACCAAGATCACCAGGCAGCGAAGGAACAACTGCGGGACCACCAGGATCACCGGGCAGCAAAGGAAGTACTGCGGGGCCACCAGGGCCACCCGGTAGCGAAGGAACTACTGCAGGACCACCCGGCAGCGAAGGAACTACTGCGGGAGCACCCGGCAGCGAAAGAACTACTGCGGGACCACCAGGATCACCCGGCAGCAAAGGAACTACTTTTGGACCTCCAGGATCACCTGGCAGCGAAGGAACTACTGTGGGACCACCAGGACCGCCTGGCAGCGAAGGAACTACTGCGGGACCACCAGGATCACTGGGCAGCAAAGGAACTACTGCGGGACCACCAGGATCACCGGGCAGCGAAGGAACAACTGCGGGACCACCAGGATCACCTGGAAGCGAAGGAACAACTGCGGGACCACCAGGATCACTGGGCAGCAAAGGAAGTACTGCGGGACCACCAGGTGGCGAGAGAACTACCGTGGGAGGTGGAGCTACTACTGAATACTGCGAAGATGGAATGCCTGCTGGCTCAATTACTTCTGTGTTCTACAGTTACGAGGTATTTGTTGTTGGCCTTTTTACCCCCGAAATGTTTTGGCCTGTTTGTTTTCTTGCTAGTGTTTTTAAATGAGGTTTTTTATTAAGACTACTTAGTTGTGATCAATGTGGTACTGATTTTTTATATGAAATATCGGAGCACGTTCTTGCAATATCTAAGATTTTCTGTTAATTTTTTGTCGAACACTGTTTGAGTGCAAGGAATTTCCACAAATTCTTAATTAATTATTTTGAAACTGTTTGAAATCCAAATTTATCCTTCATTTCTAGTTATTTGTCGTTTCTCTATTTCTACATTCAAGGTATTGGCTCAATTTTTGTAAAGTCTTCAACAAATCTTGCATCAACTTTGAAACAAGTTTTGTAGTAACTTGAAGAAAGTGTTATTATGTGTTAAAATTTGATAGATTCAAAGATCAATTGGTAAAAATTATTGAAGCATTATAAAGAGCTGGCTTCTGGCATCACTAATTAAACCGCGCTAATCGCTAACTTGCGAATTCTGATAACAATATGTGAAAAAAATAGTAATACTCTCTGAAGCAAAATGGTCAGTAGATATATTTGCGATTAGTGGTCTCGCATTGAGATTTTTACCAGGGGTGAGAATATGGTGGGGGTGCTGACCAGTCAATGTTTTTGAAAATTTTTACTATCTCTATTTTCATAAATTTTCATCTAAGTTATGCTAAAATCTAAAATTTAATGTGATCCGAAAATGGGAGGGAAGAAACTATGGGTAGGGTGTTTTTTGACCATTATTAAGTTCCTCAAAAAATTGTCGGAATCGAGTGTCGTATCAATTTAACGCCCTGTTCAGCGATATTCGAATTCCAAAAAAAAATCAAAAATCACAAATGTGTCTCGGCAATTGTGTCGAGAAATCTGGTCTGAATACATTTGGCTTCTTCTGTGTTACTTGTACAGCAACTGGCTTTCCTTGTGCTTTTATATAAATATTTAAAATTTATATAAATTTTATAGGACCCGCAAACAGTGATGGAGATCTCTGTTGATGTCATTGAAAGCGACCCTTCGATGGAGCTGTCAATCACATTCTCTGACGGATTCAACGAGTTCTATCTTGTCAGAGCGAGCGGTGTCGTCTTCAAGCGAGTACCCAAGGATGATGTGGTTAGTTTTGAAAAAAGTTCAGCTGGTACTTCTTAATTTTATAAAAACTTTAAAGATTTATTTAGCTATTCGAGTATTGTAGAGTAAAAGGTTGATTACACTTCTGTTATAGTAAGAACTATCTTTTTTTCCAACCTAAGTCGCAAATATTGTTGCGACGCAAATATTGTCGCGATAAATTGTGTTCATTTTGAGAGTGTTCATTTTAATCAACAACCAGCTATTAAGTACAGCCAAAGCTAAGGATTTTAAAACAGACTATTATTGTTCCGACTATCGTAACGAACGTAACGGAGTATTTGTGCCCGGGGTGGGTTTTTTCTTCAGACAATTTTCGACTTTTTAACTAGCCATTTTTGGTGGGATATTTGTTATATCATTCAAAAAGTATTGTTGTCCTGAGCTTAAATTTGGAAAGATATTTCACCTGTGATCATTTTTCGTATAATTTTTGTTACGTTTAATTTTTTCATGTTATTACTGCTCCATAGACTGCTCTATAAATTGGGGCATGTTAGTTGGTAAATTTCTTTTTTTTTTTTCAATTTGACTGGTCCTGCTAATACGTCATAATTGGCGTGCGTCACTTAATAAGTTTCGTAGACTCAAAGTTTTACTCATTCAGTCATTCTTGTCAGACATTGGTAAATTTAGTACTCTGTCATTTTGTGAATTTTTTGTATTTTTTTCTCCCTCAAAACAAGTTATTATTATGATTTTAGGATGATGCATGTGTGAATCCCTTTGTATAATTTTGATAATGTAATTAAATTCAAATTCCTCAAGTTTTCGAGTTTTAATTATCACGCGTGTTTCTTCGTAGGATTCTGTGCCATGGTTCCCTGCATCCGAAGTGGACACAATCATGTTCAACAGTGATGATGCGCCTGAACTAGAAATAGAGGTCGCTTCTCTCACCCTCAAGGTCAAGGTCGAGGGCTGCGTGAAACCAGAGGTCGAACTCAACTTCATCGGATGCTACAGTTAGTCACTCTTTACCATCAAGATAAATGTCACCCAAAAGGTTTTAATGTCACGTAAAAAGCTTGTTTTCCGCTTTCGTTTTTGTTTTATTCACTGAAGAGAAATGTTTTGCGAGCGAACGATATAAGTCACTATTTAGAAAATGGTTCGGAATCTTTTGAGAAATAGCTGGATCCACCTTTTCCCACATCATTTAAACTAGAGATCATTCAGCTCTCGTGATTTAAAAAACATATTTAGAGCATTCATGTAAAGAAATTGCACTAGTGGAGTTTTAGAATTAAAAAATGACCTCTCGATCGATTCTTACATAATTGAAAAAAGGTGGAAGGCAATGAAAAGTTCTGAGCAGATGAAGTTTTTCGCATTGCTCTTTTCGCTTTTCATTGATAATCTCGCATATTTTTTTCAGAACCGACACCTACTACATCTTTCACTTCTAGCCCAACAACTTCCTTCACCTCTACGAAAGTTACAACACCAGGTAATTCGAAGCAAGAAATCACATCAAACCTTCTTCTCAAAAACTACATACCTTTTTGGAATTCTACACAATGCTTAAATCTCAATTCTTTCTGTATGCCCTTAGTTTGTTCGATATAGTCTGTTTGATCACATTGAAAAGAGTATGTGAAGTTAAACTAAAAACAAAACTATAATTTGATCTAGTTTCGAGGTTTCGCAGTTTTTTCCTTCGATCCTCGAGAAAATCTTTTTTTTTTCTTCTAAATCGTCTTCTGAGGATCTGTCGTTATCAATTCTTTGTTTTGTTTTTTTTGTAACTTTTAACCTTTATTTTCTAAATTATTAACCGATTTTTTTTTCATTTTACTTAACAATTTTTCTGAAATACTTGTCGTTTGCTTGCACAATTTAATGAGAAGAGTTTCATGTTGCGACATCCTCTCTATTCTGCGCACATATTACGGCAAAACACTGGGAGAGGCTTTGTGCAAAATACAAACATTCTTTTAAAAATCAGGCTCTGTTAAAGAAATCCGTCCTTGATAAATGGTTTGATGTATCCTATTTTGCAAAAATGTTTAATAAATGTTTTTATGTGTATATAAGGATAGCAGTTATTGGGCAAATAGCGCAAATTGTTCTGTACCTTGGTCTTAAAAAATGTCTATGCTAATTTTGGAAATCCCCTGTTTTGCGATATTGTATGCTAATTTCAAACGAGGATAGCTCAGAATTTTCCGACTATAGTCTTAAAAATTTATATATTTTTTTAATAATTAGTGTGGTGTGATTATTCTGTGTAGCGTTATCAGTCATACTTTTGCTTGTGTATGCGAAATGTTATGCGCCGAAATCTGAACGGAAAACTAGAACCGAGGCAAATTCAAAATTCATACTAAAATAAGCAAATTCGACAACATTTTTTTTGAAAAAAAATGAGTAGAAAACCAAAAATGTCATAAAATGTTTTTCTAATTAGAACTTTATGATTCCCAAAATGGCGTCAAAAGTTTTGCAAAAAATAATTCGACTCGAGTAAGACTAATTTTGAGAGGCTTAAAATGAGCATAAATAAGCTATTATAAGCCCGCTTTCTCGCTTTACTCGCCCGAAATTAGACAAAATATTAACAAAAAATGTGAACCGCTTTTTAAATTTCTTCGATGTCATTCGAATCACAGCTAAAAAGGCCTTTAAATGATATGCACTCAGCTCACTCCAATGATTTTTTCTAAGCTGATTTGGCGTAGAAAACAAAAAAAAAACAAAAAAAGAAAAACAAAAGAAAACAAGGATAGCCGGTTACAGTGCAAGTGGCACAGAATGTTCCGAGACCATAGTCTTAAAAAATACAACAAAGTTTTTTCAAATCATTGTCGTTTTTTTTCAGCGTAGTGTGATAAAAGGAGCTGAACAACAAATCGAAGATTAGGTATATTCGACAGTCATAGTAAAATAAGAAAATTGAAAACCAATTTTTTTTAGAAAAGTTACTTGAAAAATAAAATATTTTTTTTTTCAAGCTTCGCAGTTTTTTGAATTCTTTAAATTTTGATTCCTAAAAGGGCGTTAATATACTCAAAGTAAATTAACCTTACTCAAGTAAAACTAAGTTATACTATTTAAATTAAGTTATTCTAAGCTTTTAAGCAGTTAAAATAAGACTGCTCGCTCGCTTTATTCGCTCGAAATGAGACGCAAAATCAAAAATTTCAATCCGGTTTTTCTCGACACGGGGAAAATTTTTTTGAAATTTTCAATGTGGTTCGAATAACCACTGCAAAGGCTTCAATATGATACATCATTCAACCCACTCCGGTGATTGTTTGTGGCACCTGATTTTTCGTGGAGAACAAAAAGAAAAAAAATAAAACACATCCGAATACAAAGTTCCTCCTTATGTTCTATGTTCGGAACAAAAACTTAAGCACATCCGAATACAAAGTTGCTTTCCCTTTTCAATGGTCGGAACAACAGCTCTTTTTTTCTGGGTAAATTTTTCGTGTTAAACCAAGAGCTCCTCTCGTTGGTTAAATTTAGTTTACTAATGGGAGAAAATTCATTAATTGAGCAAGGCTAGAGTTTTTCCTGTCCCTCTCGTTCGGTTTTATTTGCCTCAAAAAATGGTAGTAGCGTCAGTAGCGTGGTATCGCATTAAATTCAGTTGTGATTCGAGTTCCAAAGCAATGAAAAAATTGCCCCAGTAATGAGAAAGAAAAATTAGTGTATTTTTTATATTAAATCACTCAAAGTTTGTTGGAAAATGAACGCATTACTCTAATGCTCGCTGAAAGTGGTTTTTAGCTATAAGTAATTGTCAACTTTAAAGTTTTATTACTTATTTTAATTGCACTTTCTCAAAAACAGCAGAATTTTAAGTTAACTTTAAATGAAAAACATTTCCTTATTTTCGAACTTCTATACGGATCTCGGATGAATTTATCTATAACATAACATGCACCTAATTGATCAAAGCCATCTTATTCTAGAAATCACTGGATTCTCAACTATCACGCCATGCGGCGAAGATGAAATGGTGGAGCTTCCACCTCCAACACCCACGTTCACAACAACGCCCTCAGGAGCTGCCAAAACAACTCCTAGTGGACCATCTGGCGAAGGAACTACTGCAGGACCACCCGGTAGCAAAGGAACTACAGTGGGACCACCAGGACCACCCGGCAGTAAAGGAACTACTGCGGGACCACCAGGATCACCCGGCAGCAAAGGAACTACTGTGGGACCACCAGGATCACCCGGCAGCGAAGGAACTACTGCGGGACCACCAGGAACACCCGGCAGCGAAGGAACTACTGCGGGACCACCAGGAACACCCGGCAGCGAAGGAACTACTGCGGGACCACCAGGAACACCCGGCAGCGAAGGAACTACTGCGGGACCACCAGGAACACCCGGCAGCGAAGGAACTACTGCGGGACCACCAGGAACACCCGGCAGCGAAGGAACTACTGCGGGACCACCAGGAACACCCGGCAGCGAAGGAACTACTGCGGGACCACCAGGAACACCCGGCAGCGAAGGAACTACTGCGGGACCACCAGGAACACCCGGCAGCGAAGGAACTACTGCGGGACCACCAGGAACACCCGGCAGCGAAGGAACTACTGCGGGACCACCAGGAACACCCGGCAGCGAAGGAACTACTGCGGGACCACCAGGAACACCCGGCAGCGAAGGAACTACTGTGGGACCACCAGGAACACCCGGCAGCGAAGGAACTACAGTGGGACCACCAGGACCACCCGGCAGTAAAGGAACTACTGCTGGACCACCCGGCAGCGAAGGAACTACTGCGGGACCACCAGGAACACCCGGCAGCGAAGGAACTACTGCGGGACCACCAGGAACACCCGGCAGCGAAGGAACTACTGCGGGACCACCAGGAACACCCGGCAGCGAAGGAACTACTGCGGGACCACCAGGAACACCCGGCAGCGAAGGAACTACTGCGGGACCACCAGGAACACCCGGCAGCGAAGGAACTACTGCGGGACCACCAGGAACACCCGGCAGCGAAGGAACTACTGCGGGACCACCAGGAACACCCGGCAGCGAAGGAACTACCGCGGGACCACCAGGAACACCCGGCAGCGAAGGAACTACTGCGGGACCACCAGGAACACCCGGCAGCGAAGGGACTACTGCTGGACCACCAGGATCGCCCGGCAGCGAAGGGACTACTGCTGGACCACCAGGATCGCCCGGCAGCGAAGGAACTACTGCTGGCCCACCAGGATCGCCCGGCAGCGAAGGGACTACTGCTGGACCACCAGGATCGCCCGGCAGCGAAGGGACTACTGCTGGACCACCTGGATCGCCGGGCAGCGAAGGAACTACTGCTGGACCATCCGGTGAAGTGACGACTACAGAAACGCCAGACGTTGGTTTTCTGTGCGAAGAAATGGCGCCAGGAGAAGAATATATGACTTCTTATAGCTATGAGGTAAGTCAGTGAGGCTACGAAAAGTCCGTCGTAGTTTTCACACCTAAACGTCAGGAAATTATCTCTTAATCCTTTAAGATAAACCCAAACTAGTCTTTATAGTTAGGAATCTGATTAAAATCAACAGCAGTTTTTGAGAGACCCTCATAAGTCCAGTTTGTTTCCCAGGAAGCTCAATCAGTCATGGAGATTCAACTGAGTGCAACTGGGCTGTCACCTAAATCCCAGCTGTCAATCAAGTTTACAGATGAGTCTGGAACCGATTACGTACTGGAACAAGTGTCAGGAAACATCTTCAAGGCCTCGCCGGCAACTGAAGAAGTGAGTTTCAATAAAAAGTTGGCGATGACTGTAAAATAAAAACTAACACGTAAAGTTCGCATGTTACCTATGTTATTCATGTCAAACAGCATTAAAATGACCAGATGATTTTTATGATTATGAATTTGCCGTTATGGTAGTCTGTCTCTACCTGGTTGTGATGATAAACAAGTTCTAGTTTTCTCCAGGACAGCATAGCTGAAGCCTACTGCATCATTTCGCAATTATATTACTTTGAACGTAAACATACACTTTGTTTCAGCCTTCGTGGATCGACGTTGCGCCTTCTTCAACCGATGACAATGACGAGGAGACCGCAGTTGTTCCTGAGGTCTCTACTACTAGTATCATGTTCTCAAATGATAAGGAACCCTCGGAGGAGATCTCGGTTCAGACCCTCACTCTCACCATCAAGGGATGTCAGGAGGGATTGATTGACTTGAATCTGATTGGATGCTACAGTTAGTACTGTTCATTTATTTCCCAATAATCACAGGGAACACATTTTGAGAAGAAAAAGTGTTTCAAAAAGGTGGAGATTTATCCAATTTGTGATCGGCCATTAAAGCAGAAACGTCTTCAACATTATGCTACATTTTCTGCAAATGCCGATGTTTCCAACTGTATGTGCCGATCTATAACTAATGCGCTGAATACCAAATCTTGTGTTTAGAATCGACAACACATGCGTCAACAACTCGTGAGTAGCGTTTGTGCTTCATTGTCAAATTTCGCCTCTTTTGAAGGTTGAAAGCCCAAGTTAGATGAAAATTTGAATAGTTTTCTATGAAAGACTACTAGAAAATACTGAGTCATGCATACAAACTATTATTAAACCAAAATGGAAGTATATTACTAGAGGAAGGAAGGTCATAACTGCCATGTTTGCAGGTCTATGCTTTACATAAGTTAATGAACATGAATTGGTAGATGACAGATGAAAGTGGGTGTATCCCTCACGAGGATCGAATGCCACTGGGGATCGAATGCTCAAAGTTTATTTTAGCCAATCAGAATTCAGTTTTGAACGATGGGAATGGGATGACTGTGAATTTCAGTCACTTTTGATAGTTTAATTTTGACGTTGATTTGCTGAACGTTCTTACGGATACGGTCCTTATGTAATGCGAATAGACGCAGACGGAAGCATTCAAATGTCTCGTCAGCATGTTAATCAAATTGTGGTTGGTTTGATGTGATGATTGTTTTAGCTCATGAGTGCGTGGATGACTTGATCGAGCTGTCTGTGTCTGAGAGTGAGCACCTGTTCGTCTGCTCCAAGATAGATGACACCATCAATGCTGTAGAGGTCAACCTTCCCGGAGGAGACGAAGGAGTGAGTAGTGATAGCGTTTCTTTAATTAAAATTATTTAATGATCATTTTTACAACCAAGAGGAAATCTATTTTATAAGAGTCGATGAACGTAGTTCAGATTCTTATGTAGTTCATGATGATTTTTTATAGTAGGTCGTAATGATTTTTAGTTTTCAGATTTCTAGCTAAATGAAAAAATTGCCTATTGATCCAGTTTTCTCCAATTGGGTTAATTTTATCAAAAGAGTGCCAATTTTAAATTTTTCTAGAAATTTAATGAGCTGTTGGGTCATCTATTTTTTTTCGAAATTCGAAAATTGAGATTTTTTCAAAAAAAAACAAGTCGGTATTTTTTTATTTACTTTGTGTTTTTTTATAAGTCTAATTGTGAACTCATCTGTTGTTATTTCAGACGCGAGTGTCCAGCTTCGCAGTGTCTCTCTCCTCCCCCTCCGGCAGCAGTCCTTTCTCCCCTCCCCCCTCGACAAAGTTCGCAGTCCTGTTCAAGACGCCCTCGGAAGAGTACTATGCACAGTACAAGTACGACACAGATGACTACCTGCTTGTCACTTCTCTCGTCGCTTATGTGACCTCAATTGGAACCAGTGCCGTTCCGACACCTGTGAGTTTTTTTCTTAAATCGGTTTGATATGAAATTATTTTGGCGCAAAAAGGGCAGTCAGTTTTAATTTGAAAGAAAAACTATTTAAGCTCAAACTTTGCCAATGGAATTAAAATAAAAAGCATAACTTGATCCAATTTTGTTCAAGTTTGACCGTTTTTGATGAAATTTAGGCTAAAAGGTGCCTATGAAAAAACTAAATAACTTGGCATCTATTTATTATAACTTTGATTGTTGAGATCTGAGACGTTTAATTTCTTTTCTGTAAACTTGTTTTTTCAGCAACTCTACACGCAGTCTGAGCTCTCAGCAGGCATTTCGGGTCCGGAAGGGACTGGCCTGTTAGGAGTTGAGTTCTCCTCTATCCTGCTTGTGCCCTCTTTCTCCACTGACCTCTCCTGCTCAGAAGATGAAGTGCTGGATGAAGCATTCGAAATGACGTCACTAGTTGGATGCATAAGTTAGTGATCTTTAGTTTAACAGCAACAAAAAAAAAACATTTGACGTATCTCATCATTTTCATACCTCATTTGATTTCATCATTGGGAATTTAAAAAATTTTCTTTATAGTAGGTTGAAATTTGTGTTTATTCGCGTACTTACTGTGTGTTTATTCGTAATTGTGTGAGTCATTTTTAATGAGGTTCGTTTAAGTGTTAACTAACCAGCCCGTCTTCAATAATTAATCGGCTCGAAAAAAATTATTTTTTATTTTTATCAAGCTATTCAAGCAATGAAAAATCGAACAATTTCAAGTTAAGACATCGGTTTGAAAAATTTTAAATTTCAAAGAACGAATCGGTCCGGGAAAAGTTTTAGTTTTTCTAGACAAGCTGTTCCAGCTATAAAACTTGGAAATAGTTTTTTTAACCAATGTATTCAAGTATGAGTTTTTGAATTATTTCAAATTATGTCGTGATGGAACCGGTAGCGAAACAATTAAGTTTTTCTCTTGGATCCATTGAACCGATGAAATTTTGATAAAAAAATTTCAACTTGTTTCATACACTGAATCGGTTTGCGGGAAATTTATGTTTTTCTAAACAAACTAATCAAGTAATGAAACTTTGAAATATTTCAAGTTATTTCATCGCGCGAATCGGTTTGCTGAAAAAAAAATTCTAAGTGTAAAGGTTACTATTTTTAATTGATTTCGTTCAGACTAAAATGAATCTGCAAACGGAAAAATTTGGACAAAAAGTGGACGTGTTCTGTCTAGTCTGAAAGTTGAATCTAGTTCCTGGATCGATGAAACTTCTTAAAGACTCTAGACTGATTGAAAGTTCTAAAAAAAATTCTTGTCTAAACGCCTCTCAAACATTGAGCTCGATGGTTGCTCTGAATGATTTTTGAACATTCTGATCCAAGCTTTTTAAACGTTATGTTTGATGGAAAAACTTTGCGTTCATAGCGCCTAAGGACTTTCATTTAATATATAAGATGAACGAAGAGATTTTTTTGTTTTTCTCAAATAAAGAGTCTTAAATCTTCTTGTTCACGCTCAATTTTTTTGCCTGGTTTGAATTTTGATTTTTGTCACTTTAATTCAAATTCAATTTCTAAATGTAAAATTCATCAGTATCTCCCCAAAAAATTTAATGGGACAAAAAATTGTGAATAACTTTTAGTTTCAAAAGTTGAACTTAATTATCAGATTTTCCAGCGGAATGAAAAATTACCTATTCATCCAGTTTTTTCGAATTGGGTTAATTTCGTGCCAAAAAGTGTCCTTATAAAGGTTCTTAAAGTTAAAAGACCGCTAACTGATGTTTATTCTCCAAAATTTGTAATTTAAAAAGTGTGCAATGAAATCATTTGAGTTCTATGACACTTTTCCAACTTTCTGTTGCCTATGTTTTATACTTTCTGATTTTTTTACGCGCAAGTTCAGTTACCACAAGCAAACCTCAAATAGGGTTGAGAAATAGGTCATACAAAAGGCCTTTATTTTCTAATTTGATTGATACATCAAAATTTCGAAAAAGATTTGTTTGCTTTTCAGACGAGTTTAAAGTGAAGCGTTTCTCTTCACATATATTCTTGGTTTTGCTGCCTGCTTTTGACAAATTCAAACAAAATTCAAGCTCTTAGGGGGTCGCCGCAAATTAGAATCTGAATAGCAAAAATGCAGATACATTTTTGATGGACACTGGAAAGGCTGTTTCGATTTTTTTATGGAAATCGAACACTTGAAACAGATTTAATACAATAAATCCGTTTCACTTATTTGGCTTCCATAAAAAAAGGCAAAATAAAAAGTCCATAACAGAGCTGTGCAAAATAAATAGTTAACTTTCTAAAAGATTATTATTCTCAATTTTTTCGGCTGCAGGTTGATAAAAAAAACTTGAAAATGTTTGATTCCCCATTTTTTTGCTCTTTTTTCCAAAAGTTTCCCAATGATACTATTTTACTGCAGATATTTCTCAACCAATCTTTAAGTTTTCAAAAGACGCCTCGCCTCGCAATTAAACGAACTGTGAGCATGCACCAAAAAAGAACTTAATCGCATTTTCTACAAAAAAAAAATGACAGGATTTGTACACAACAAAAATGGTTAAAAAAGTTTCTTGTTTTAATTTTTTTTGAATTTTTCTTGTTAAATCAATTTGAAACTTCATGTGCTAGTTATTTGATGTTCGATAGAAACAATTTACTTGGCGAAACTAGGAATCATGCATGATGTGGTTGATTTTTATTATCTATTTTGCTAGAGCCGACAACGCCAAGTGAGGAATCGACTACGAGTGTTTCAACAACAGCGGCAACAGAAACTACACCATCTCTCACGACGACTACTACGCGTTAGTACACACCAATCAAAAACGACCAATCATTGAAATATAACCCGATAAAAATCCATTAATTGTACTGAGCTAGCTGAAAAAAATCTGTTTCGAAAAAAAGTTTGAACAAGCTATGTAAAATAGTCTCATGATATTTTGATTTTCAGCTGTGCCATGTGTGAAGGAGTATCCATTGGAACCGACAGCATTGACTGTAAATGGACAACCCACTTCCACCGCAGCCGGTCTGATCCAAATTAACACTGTAAGAAACTCTTAGTGACAGTTACGTGAGGCCAAATTTTTGTGCCAAATGCGCTCCGTAGAAATATCTGAGATATAAAAATTAAATTTTTATAGACATATAGACATAGTGCATAAGCTTTGCAGGAGTTTCTTTCGCGACAGTAATTGAACGTTAATTGGATTAATTTATCAGGACGATAATGTGGTGATGGAACTCGGAGAACCCTCTTACGTGAATGGGTTCTCTCTCACCTTCACCGACCTGGACAGTGGGGATGCAGTTGAAGAGGGAACTGAAGTGTACATCTCTGCCATGTTCCAGTAAGTACATTCTATTCACACAAAAAGAACATTCGATCATTTGAAAAAAAAAGTAGCAAAAAAATTGTCAAAAGTTTGCGTACGTGTCACAAAGCATAAACTTTTATAACCAGTGTATGGAATTCATGGTGAATCTTCTATTCGTTGATTGTTCTATCAAACGGATGTTTTTTCTTAATTCAGGATGACCGACGAGTCACCAGCTCTGAGTTTCGACAACCTATCTGACCCGACACAACTGACATTAAGCAATGGACGACCCAACTTCGCCAAGTTCACCACTGATGAAGACGGTCTGGTCAAGGTACAGTTCAATGAGTCCTTCGTCCTAGCATCAAGGGTCGTGCTCGACATCGAGATCGCTGCTGAGGGCGTCGAGGATCTCGCTTTGACTTTGGAGTCATACGGCTGTGGATCAGGTAAAATATGCTTCTTTTTCTTGTCGCAACTTAAGAATCTTCTGATTCTTATGCGTATAATTTTTGGTGATCTCTAAATTTAATTCGTGTTTAAGAAAATATGTTTCCTTGTACTTTTTACATCTGAATACGTTTAATTGTTGTGTTTCAATAATTAAGTGGGCGTGGTTGCAGTAATCTCAAAGGTTTATTGAGCCACATTAAGTTTTTCCTCATTTTTTTCAGTTTTTGGAGTGTTTTTTTTTGTCTTCAGGTGTGTGTGAAGAACGCGTACTGTCAGCTGGTGGCGATCCCGAATCTTCGCCCTCCGGCGAAGTACCAGTGACACCTTTCGGATCCGATGGTCAAGTCTACTATATCCTCACCAACTCCTCGATGCTTCTCGAGACGATGCAAGTGGACACCTCATCTGGTATCGTCGGCAGTGACTCCTCAGTAGCGGAAGAGGGAACCGAGATCTGCCTGAAGAACCAGTCGTACATCACTTTGGCAATGAGCTTCACAGACGAAGACGAAACTGATGTGTCTGACATCGTGGTGCAAAGAGGGTAAGTGATGATGGAACTAGGCGACATATGAACACATCATAACAAGCAGGTGTCTTAAAAAATCTGCTATTCTTAAAGCTCGCGAAGTCTTATCATCTAGCTTACATGTTAACCACGATTCGCTTTTGTGTTTTGCTTTTTTGACTATTCCAAACATTATTCGTTTCCATTTTTGAGTCGAACTGTCTCCCTTATGGTACAAGTAAATATTTTCGACCATATGAAAGACTAATTGATTGCTTAAGCATATGCAACTTTTGTACCTAGCAATGACTTTTTGACTTGTCTTAATAAGATAATAGTGTTAAAAAAGCTCATTTTTTCATTTTATTTTTTCAGCTTAATGTTTGTCTGATTTTATTTTGCTTTTTCTAGCGAAGATTAATTGTCACGTATGGAAGAAGTTGATTGACATATTGATATTTTCCTTGTTTTTTTTGAAAAGTGACATTATCGTTTCCAGAATGGCGCCGAATGATGCTTCCGAGTACTCTCCCGGAACCTTCGTGGTCCTGATGCAGCTGCAAACTCTCGAGGAATTGTTTTGTGTGAAAGAGGATCCCGATTCGGGCAAACTGGAGTACGCAGTCGTAGAGTCCGCTTTCATCAGTGAGAGAACCACAGTTGAACCAAAGATCCAATTGTGCAAGGTATGCTGAATTGTAAAGTTATCTTTTAAAGACCAAACTCTCTGTTTCAATAATAAAATAACCCAGGAAATAGTTTTCAGAGAAAAAAAAGGAAACTAAAATTCAGTAAGAAGCTTGAAATGAAAAAACAATTGCCATATGATTGACTGACAAATTTCTATATCATAATTTGCTTTGCAGCACTTCGACTGGCCGAACCCTTCAAGTGACACGGAGTCTCCCTACACTACCATCTCACTGCCTCTGCTGAACAAAGGTAACAGAGAAGCAGTTTATGACAAAAGTATTGAACTTTATCAAAAATTCATTTTAAAACGTATTTTGAAGTAACAATTAGTATAATTGTTGTTTCGACCTGTCAAGAGTTTTTTGTCCGATTTTCGGTACCTCAGAGAAAGCTTACCAGGGTCAAGCGCAGTTTTGCATTAAAGTCATTTTAGTCATGATTCGGATTCCATGAACAAATTTTTGAAAAATTGTTTCAGTGTCGAGAAAAAATGGTCTGAATTTTTCCGTTTTCTACTATGTTCTTAACGTTTCTTTAACCCTAATCACCCCAACCTTACCGATTACTATGTACTGGAACCGACTCCAATCGCCCAAACAAATTTTTTTTTACTTGGTTTGATTTTTTTTACGTGGTTTGCTTTTTTAGTTCTTAAGTACTCGACGAAAGGATACTGTCTAAAAGTTCTGTCGTATTTCCGAATATATATATATATATATATATATATATATATATATATATATATATATATATATATATATATATATATATTATATTACGGGGAAATTAATTAACGAGAAAGAAGACTTATTTTTTTGCAGATGACCTGTCCTCTCAGTTCTACCTGGCCGACCGGTACTACTACATCTGGATGAACGGAGACAGCGTGGATTACACATCTGAAGATGCAAACAAGCCAGCAGATGAGTGTTTCCATGCCAGTTTCACAGCCCACCAGTGTGTGAAGACAGACATTCCAACTCCATCTACTGAAAAGACCACACCAGGGCCAGAAGAGACTACAAGCGAGACTACCTCGTTCATTCGTGAGTGATTTGACCTCTGATAGTTTTAATTCTCAGATCATCAAGTTCTGTTTACTGACTATCAGGACAAAAAAAAACATTAAGTTTAGTTGTTAGATTTTTTTTCTTCAGTTTTAAGATGCCACAAACTTGATAATACATTTTACGCTGCATTTTACGTTTAATTTAAGTCCGCGGAAATTATCTTCAATTTTTGATTTCGACTAAATAATCATAGCTCGAATCATCCTTAAAATTTTTTTTTGGGTGTCAACAAATTGTATGCGTAAAACTTGAAATGATACTTTACCATTTTTTCCTCGAAAAATAATATTTATATAATTACAGTTTTATTTAGTTATGACTTAATCCTGTTTATGATAGCTACATGAAACAAAATCAAAGTTATTTCCTTTGTTCAGCTCCAGAAGAGGTGTGTGACTACCCTATGAGTGTGGACATGGATGCGTATGGGTACTACAATGAGTTCGCCAATGGAGGCGAAGATGTGGAGTTGACGAGTAATTTGGGAGTAGACAGACTCACTGTCGGACCTAACCAGCCCATCATCCCCATATTCCTCCAGTACAAGGTCAGAAAAAATCAAATTCGAAACCTTGACTGGAGTACTTGACGCAACAACAGAAACCTCCGCAATCTCATAACAAACTTTTAAAAATATGTTAATGATTTACAAACAGTAATTGGTCTTTAACTGAAGTAGTTTTTTGAAAAGTATGATTGATTTCATTTAGTTAAGCTCATTAAAAACATGAAACTAATAAGTTAAAATTTTACATCGGAATAAATGGCTGGATCTTGCGTCCACATTTCCTCTTTGATCTTGCGTCCAAGAAAGACTCCAATGTATCGTCCTCATTGCATGATTGAAGAAACTTTGCTCTGCTTGATTTGCTTTGAAAACCTTGTATATTTTAGTCGAACATCTCTCTGATTGAGCTGATAGTTAATGGGGTGGATGAGTTCAAAGTGAAAGCCATCTTCAAAAACGAGGATGGTGAACTGCTCTCCATCGACCAGTACGGAAACGTCATCGATTTAAGCGACGAGACCGCAACTCCAGTGGTGTTCTCAAAACTCTCAGGTAAGTTCTTCGTCAAATCAAATCCTTGTAAATAACCCGAAACATACTTTCCCAGCACAAGAAAATAAACGCAGCCTAACGCTGTTCAGTGTACCTTTTAAGTCAATGGCGCCAATGCGTACTAATTTTAAGGGGAACCGGGCGCAAAAACTTTTTGGGTCAAACTTTTCCCAAAAGGTGCCCTATAGCGACTTTTTTGGCTTGTTTTTGACCTAAAAAAAAGTCGGCGAATTTTTCTTTAAAGCTGCGCCGTCAAAAGTTCCTGCGCTTGCCACTGCCAACAGAATAAGTTTTGGGTCATCTGGTACCATTGTATAGTATTTCATATTGTAATTATACATTATATAGTACCATTATATCAGGTACCATTATATTGCTGAGCATTAAAGATTTTCAATGTGATGAGTTCTCTGAATGTATTTTAAACTTCAAAGTAGTAAACGTGTGTCTGTTTAACAGGAACATCCGTGGTTCTGATTGCGACAGATCTTGACCCTGTAGACACCATAAACGACATTGTGGAGGTGTGGCTGGAACCAGTGGCTCCTCTGGAAACCACAGTCTCAATTGCTGTCAAGGTCAAGGGGTGCACGGAGGAAGAGCCGTATGTCTGTGATGCACTCGAGAATCCAGATGAACTTGAGCCGGCAGAGTCACTGGTCTTGTATTACGACGGTTAGTAGTATTGATTATCATAAGTTCGCTTTCAAAATGAAAAAAAAATTGAAAAAATGAAAAAGTTAAAATAAGTAATTATTTTCTTAATCCTTCTTAGAAGACCATCAAAAGGCGAGATTGCTGCCTATACAGCGATATTTTTGATCTGTAATGTCAAATAGCGAAACTTAAGTGGACATTTCCTTCTTAGACGGAATGACAATTAATTTAAAGTGAAAACTTCTCTGAGACTTTATTACTTTATTACATATTTGATACATCCTACTGAAGCATTCCCCCTTTCATGACAAGAGAACAAATCATATACTCTTAAATTGAAAATATATAAGTAAAGTAGTTGAAAAAATGCCCATTCTTTCTAATTGGTTTTTCTAGTTCATTAAAAGTGTCCATTTTTCTTGTTAATTGTTTTACGATCTCGCAATTGATTAAGTCTTTTTGTGTTGTCCAGAAAGCGGAGAAGAATTGGACAAATACAACGTGGTCATCACTGACGAAACTCTCGGAACCGAACAATCCACAGATGTTGTCGTGGAAACACTTGTCTTCGCAGTAGACCTCCAGGTATGAAATAAAATTATGATAGTTGGCCTCAAATTTCCAAAAGAATATAATGAAAATAAGCAAATGATTAAAACATCAATGCATTTTACAATTGAGTTTTAAAAACTGAGTTTATACGTAAGGAAACAATGAAAAAAAAATCATTCAAGTTGAACCTATATTTTCATACATATCCCGAAGTTTCAACGTGTTAATTGTTTTTAATGCTTTGCCTATTTCAGACGTCTGATGAATTCCCGGAGCAAGGCGAATTCTCGCAACAATTTGTTGTTCCGAAACTGACGATCGCCAAGCCATCTTCGTCTGAAGTTTACGTTTCAAAAGTAAGAGTCGCGTTCGACAAGGGATTCCCGAAGGCAGGAGAGGCCGAGAACACTTTGCTCGAGATTACTGAGGACGACGAGGAGCGACTGATCAAGATCGGAAACTTCGAACCGCCAGAAACAACAACGCTGAACAACGATAAGGTACATTTTAAGACTTGCCATCATTTAAGACCTTGCCAATAATTTATCACAATTTTCTAGAAGTCTTGTTCATTCGAATAAAGAAATAAAGCGATTCTAAACTCTATCAGAAATGATATGCATCATATGATAGTCTGGGATTGTTTGAATCCAACTTATATGCATAGACCTATAGTAATATCTAGTTATAATTTCAGCTCGCACCAAAAATGAGTCAAAAACTTTTGTCATTTTATCCCCTTTTATGTTTCAAATACGGTTTTACCAAATCGAGGTGAAAGTTTTCATTTTTTCGCTGCAGTCCTTTTTTCTTCTCATTTTTAAAAAAAATTCAAATCATATAATTTGTTTTTGTTGGTGTCATAGCAGGATTGTTTTTATGTTTTCCCTAGGTAGTAAATGCATTTGTTGTATCCAGCAGTTTAAGCTATATTATCATTTTAGAACCCGAAAATATACACAGTTGACTACTCGGAAGACTTGGGAGTCGGCTTCGTGGACCTCGGCTACTCAGACAAGGATGCCGTTGAAGCCAGAGTGTTCTACGTCATCATCGAAGAGGTCAAGAGGGTTGAAAATGGAATAGTTGTGGCTGCTAATGACATCACGTGAGCATCCTTTAAAATATATTGAAATACTTAGAAAACATTGTTAGACAATCAGGCAAGAATCTGAGATTTAACTTTTGTCATAGTTTATCAGTCGTGCTACTCTCCGTCCCGGCATGTAAAATCTCAGAGGCTATTTTTTAAGCCAAAAAATTGGTTGAATTGAAGAAAAAAACGATGAGCTGATACTTGCCAAGTGCACAGGCGAAGTGGTACTTGCATCACTTTCGACACAAAGAAAAATAAAAAAGAATTTGTAATAGCATTGGGAACTTGTGTGTGAAAACAAAATTGAGGAAAACTGTTTTGAAAAAAATGACGAGATCAAAAAATCTATTTCATTTTATTGAAAGCTGCAGAAGAAATCATCAAGTATTCTTTCTACCTTCAGAATAGCATCCTTGCTCAAAAAATTCAAAAAAACATTCCCTCAACAATCCCATGCTCTTAATTATCTTAACCAGCAGGAGTATGTTGAAAACATATATCTTTTGAAAACTTCAGACCATCAACTCTTCCCCTGGGTGACCTAGTGAGCTTCCATGGATGTGTCAAGTGTACCGATCCTTCCGATCCCGCATGCAGTAAGTAGTCATTTCTGTTTTCAGATTCCAGAACTAATTTTAAAAATTTTTAAAATCATACATTCTAAAACGTGTCAGAAATCAAATTTACATTTTGAATTGATTTTCTACGCGTAGCCTCCTAACATAGTTGAGAATTTCGTGGTCAAACCCGCTCTTTTCTTTGCATTGGAGCAGCTGATGAAAATTTTATTTAATATTTAAAAAAATCAAGTTTCAGTTACTTATCGAATTGCATTATTGCGCGATTTTAGTAAAAATTCTCGAATTTTTTATTATGCTTGCGATAACCTAGAAGAATGCAGCCGGGATCAAACTTTTTTCCCATTACAACACTTTATCCACAGGACTATCTCCTGAAGCCTGACGCTTCTAACAGGCCTAACTTTACCTTTTTTTGCATTAAAAGTTCTCTCCAGCTAAAAGTTTTTGGCTTATTTTTTGGCTTAGTTACACCATAGTGCGTCGTTTGAATAGAGAAAGCCGTTCTTATGCCTTTTTCTAAGGGATTGAAACTTAAAAAAAATTCGGCCCAACTGGCGTCTGCCTAAGAATTGTCGGCTTAGTTACAGCTTCGTAAATTTTCTTCTGCCTTTTCAAGGCTGAAAGTTGTCTTTCTTGATATTTTTTCCTCAAAACGATTTGCATTTGAGTCAAACGTGAGAAACTAATTACAATTTTTGTAGATCTAGTTTTTGATTGTTTTTTTAAGCAAGCAAGCCTGGGTTCTTTGTGTTTTTTATGCAACATTTTTCTACTACATCTCGCATACAAAAGTGCTCTTATTGGTAATTTATTTTGCTGCTTAGTATTGGCAGTTTAATAGCACGTGTTGTCCGCTTAATGAGTGGCTGGTTTTTTGTGAAGTTCAAAAAAAATTGCGCAGATGGGAGGAAATTGGGTTTTTAACCTCCATATTGGGATTTGACCCCGGCCGATGGCCCAAATTTTTTATTCCGGCACAAAGTTTTTTTTCAAGGCTTATTTTGCTATTTCTTTTTTTTGTGCCTGTTTAACTTAACGCAGTTTCGCCTCTGTGTAATTGTTTTTTTTTTACGATTAAGTGGCTTTCGTCTTATTTTTTTGCCGAAAAGTTTGCCATGTTTTATGTCTTTAACCTATCATAAAAGATCAGAAGCACTGCTTGCCTCTATAAAAAAATTTTGTCAGAATGTTTTGTTTTTTGAAAATTGTTTTTAACAGTTTTTGGGGTTTTAGACTTCAATACCAGCGGCTTAGCTACTAACCGGTTTGCTAAAAGAATATTAGTTTCGTAATTGGTGCGAAGATTCATTTCGCCTCTGTGTTTCTTATAGACCAGCAATGGACAAAATGAACCAACACAAAGTTCAACAAGGATAGCCGGTTACTGCGCACGTAGCACAGAATGTTCCGACAATGGTCTTTCGAAAACTACGGTTTTGAATGTTTTTTTTTCCAAAATAACGTAGTTTTTTCTGCTTGGTGTGATAGAAGGATCTGACTGACGTAAAAATTATGTTTTGAGCAAATTAGACAATCATCGTAATATAGGCAAATTGGACAAAAAATGGTTGTGGAAAAATCACTAGAAAAACTAGAAAAAAATTTTAAAATGATTTTTTTTTTCAATTTTTTTTGATTCCCATAATGAAGCTAAAATACTCCAAAAACTAGTTTTTCTTGCTTAAAATTAAGCTTCAATGTCTTATATTAGGCATAATTCAGCTTTTCTAAGCCTCCTCGCTTGCTTTGTTCGCTCAAACCGGTTTTTCTCGACACGGGTAATTTTTTTGGAAATTTTTTTAATGTGGTTCAAATCACGACTGAAAGGGCTTTCTAATGATATATCACTCAACTCAGTCCGATGATTATTTGAGGTACCTGATTTTGCATGGAAAACCAAAACAAACAAGGATAGCCGGTTATCCTTGTTTGTTTTTGTTTGCACATTCTGTGCAAGTAGCACAGAATGTTCAGACCATAGTCTTAAAAAAATACAACAAAGTTTTTTCAAATTATTGGCGTTTTTTTTAGCCGTGGTGGATTAGATGCTTTTGCTACGAAAAATTGGAGGCCAGGTATAGTAGACAGCCATTCTAAAATAAGCAAAACGAAAGACAATTTTTGTAGAAAAATAACTAGAAAAACGAAAATTTTCTAAATTTTTGAAAATTTCAAAAAAAGTTAAGATTCTAAAAAGGCGTTAAAATACTCAAAGTAAACTAACGTCATCCAAGTAAAACTAAGTTTTTGTTCCAACCATTGAAAATTGGGAGTAACTTGTTATTAGGGTATGTTTCAGTTTTTTTTTGTTTTCCACGCAAAATCAGCTAATAGGGTTGAGTGATATATCATATTAAGGCCTTCTTAGTCGTGATTTGAATGGCATTTGAAAATTAAAAAAAAATTAAAAAAAATTCACAGTGTCAAGAAAAACCGGTTTGAAATTTTTGGTCTAATTTCGAGCTAATTAGTAAGATAGTTAGTAATTGCAATAAATTATTTGAGCTTAATTAAGCCGTGATAACTTAGTTTTACTCAGCTAATAAAGGTTTTTGGAGTTTTTAGTGCAATTTTGGGAATCAAAAACTTGAAAGTTCGAAAAACTTCCTTAAAAAATATGAACATTTTTGAATTTTTTCATTTTTTTTTTTCGTTTTTGTAGTAATTTTTCTTCAAGAACTGTTTTCCACTTGACTTATTTTACTATGACTCTTAAATATGCCTAAGTTCTATGATAAGTTTGTGGTACCTAAAATTGTGGTACCTGATTTTGCTTGGAAAACAAAAAGAAAAAACTAAAACACACCCGAATACAAAGTTTCTCCCCATTTTCAATGGTCGGAACAAAAACAAAGTTGTTTTTTATTCGCGTGATATTTTGCTAATTTTGGGTTAATTTTATGTACGAGAAACTACTTGCAGCAACGCGACTAAAACTAAAAGAAAATAGGAAGACATAACCACAAAATCGATAATTGATAAGGTTTTTTCCGAATTTTTCAAAGTAAACAATAATGCCAAAACTGGTCAATAATGTCGAATTATATCCCAAAAATTTGTTTTGCGATTTTTCACTATAATCATTTTTTTTGCTTAACTGAACTGAAAATCCATGTAGTTACCGATTAGAACCGAACCGACATGAAAATTACTGAACCGCCAACCCTTAAAACTAGTTATGAAGAAGCCACGAAGAAATATCGATATAAAGTTTTCGATAAACGAGTTTTAGAGCATCTATCAAAGACAAACAATCTCATCTAAGAATAATCATATTTGTTACTCGTATACTTTATTGAGTTATTATATTTAGCGAAGCCTTTTTTGCGACAAGAAGTTATTTTTTTGACCATCATTTAGACGAAGTAACGTTTTTATCATTATGTTTTTTCAGGCTATGCTAATTTTTAATCAAATTTTGATTAGTTTTAATCATGATCGCTACATGGTTCTCCACAAATAGCCGAGCTGCTCGTTGTTCGTTTTTTCTCGTAATGGGTAATAGGTCCATTCAATCGTATATTTGCATATTTTCTACAGGAAGCGAATGCGGCGGCGGCCAAGAAGAGGTCTGCTCCTTGACCCTGGACATCGATGATTGCATAAACAGGTACTGTGACCTGGAAGAGACAAAAGCGAGAGCCCTGGATAACAATGGAACAGTGGAGTGTGAGTCATACATGATGAAGTGCACCAAAGCATACAGCTGTAAATGCGAAGGCGAGAACCAAGTATTCGATTACGACCAAAACTGCATCGAAAAACACGTAAGTCACATATTTAGCTGTTTTTGTTTTTTCATGCAAGATTGGAAATTAGACAAATATGTTCAAGTTTGGATAAACGATGATCAGCTCACGTCTCTTTTTTTGCTTTTTTTATGACTTTCCATGGAAATTTGGAGACTAGACAAATGTTGAAGTTTGGATGAACGATAATTATTACAGTTCTAATTATTATGTTGATTCGCTTGCTACAAATGCACGCGTTTCCAAGTGAACCATAAAAATTGCATATATACATTTTTCAATTTAAAAACTATATTCTGTACAAAAAGTTAATCGTTTAGATTAATTTTTATATAGAGAGTTTAGCTTTTAATTTGAATACATAGAAAGGCTAAAAACTGGGAAAACAAGCAGCAGCTTGGTTATAAAAACAACTTGAACTTCGGGTTCGATACTTATTGAACTACGTGTTGCAACTGGCGTTAATAATTCATAGTCAATAAAGCTCTTAAAATTATTTTGATTAAATTCAGATCTTTAAAATTCTGATAATGCTTAAATACAAAATTTCGATAAAGCTAAAATACAAAAATGCTAAATGACAAAAAAATCAAATAACAAGGTTGGTTTGTGCGACTAAGCTTATGGTTGCTCAATGAGGCTCCACTCGACAGTTTTTCGGAAACGGCTTAGTTTTTCTCCTGTTTAGTTTTGCCACTGTAAGAAGAGCGTAACTACAACATCAGCTTCAGTGCCGCCACCTAGCACTTCTACATCTGCGCCAAATGCAACAACTGCTTCAGCTTCAACAGGAGCACCACCAACCACAACCGGGCCACCTCCAACTGGATCTTCACCAACTACAACTGTGCCACCTACACCTGGATCTTCACCAACCACAACTGGGCCACCCCCAACTGGATCGTCACCAACCACAACGGGGCCACCTCCAACGGAATCTTCACCAACCACAACTGGGCCACCCCCAACTGGATCGTCACCAACCACAACTGTGCCACCTCCAACTGGATCTTCACCAACCACAACTGGGCCACCTCCAACTGGATCTTCACCAACCACAACTGGGCCACCTCCAACTGTATCTTCACCAACCACAACTGTGGCACCTCCAACTGGATCTTCACCAACCACAACTGTGCCACCTCCAACTGGATCTTCACCAACCACAACTGTGCCATCTCCAACTGGGTCTTCACCAACCACAACTGTGCCACCTCCAACTGGATCTTCACCAACCACAACTGGGCCACCTCCAACTGGATCTTCACCAACCACAACTGTGCCACCTCCAACTGGATCTTCACCAACTACAACTGGGCCACCTCCAACTGAATCTTCACCAACCACAACTGTACCACCTCCAACTGGATCTTCACCAACCACAACTGTGCCACCTCCAACTGGATCTTCACCAACCACAACTGTGTCACCTCCAACTGGATCTTCAACAACCACAACTGTGCCACCTCCAGCTGGATTGTCACCAACCACAACTGTGCCACCTCCAACTGGATCTTCACCAACCACAACTGGGCCACCTCCAACTGGATCTTCACCAACCACAACTGTGCCACCTCCAACTGGATCTTCACCAACCACAACTGGGCCACCTCCAACTGGATCTTCACCAACCACAACTGTGCCACCTCCAACTGGATCTTCACCAACCACAACTGTGCCACCTCCAACTGGATCTTCACCAACCTCAACTGTGCCACCTCCAACTGGATCTTCACCAATCACAACTGTGCCACCTCCAACTGGATCTTCACCAACCACAACTGTGTCACCTCCAATTGGATCTTCGCCAACCACAACTGTGCCACCTCCAACTGGATCTTCACCAACCACAACTGTGCCACCTCCAACTGGATTGTCACCAACCACAACTGTGCCACCTCCAACTGGATCTTCATCAACCACAACTGGGCCACCTCCAACTGGATCTTCACCAACCACAACTGTGCCACCTCCAACTGGATCTTCACCAACCACAACTGGGCCACCTCCAACTGGATCTTCACCAACCACAACTGTGCCACCTCCAACTGCATCTTCACCAACCACAACTGTGCCACCTCCAACTGGATCTTCACCAACCACAACTGGGCCCCCTCCAACTGGACCTTCACCAACCACAACTGTGCCACCTCCAACCGGATCTTCACCAACCACAACTGTACCACCTCCAGATGGATCTTCGCCAACCACAACTGTGCCACCTCCAACTGGATATTCACCAACCACAACTGGGCCACCTCCAACTGGATCTTCATCAACCACAACTGTGCCACCTCCAACTGGATCTTCACCAATCACAACTGGGCCACCTCCAACTGGATCTTCACCAACCACAACTGTGCCACCTCCAACTAGATCTTCACCAACCACAACTGGGCCACCTCCAACTGGATCTTCACCAACCACAACTGGGCCACCTCCAACTGGATCTTCACCAACCAAAACGGTGCCACCTCCAACTGGATCTTCACCAACCACAACTGTGCCACCTCCAACTGGATCTTCACCAACAACAACTGTGCCACCTCCAACTGGATTTTCACCAACCACAACTGGGACACCTCCAACTGGATCTTCATCAACCACAACTGTGCCACCTCCAACTGGATCTTCACCAACCACAACTGGGCCACCTCCAACTGGATCTTCACCAACCACAACTGTGCCACCTCCAACTGGATCTTCACCAACCACAACTGGGCCACCTCCAACTGGATCTTCACCAACCACAACTGGGCCACCTCCAACTGGATCTTCACCAACCACAACTGGGCCATCTCCAACTGGATCTTCACAAACCACAACTATGCCACCTCCAACTGGATCTTCACCAACCACAACTGTGCCACCTCCAACTGGATCTTCACCAACCTCAACTGTGCCACCTCCAACTGGATCTTCACCAACCACAACTGGGCCACCTCCAACTGGAACTTCACCAACCACAACTGTTCCACCTCCAACTGGATTTTCACCAACCACAACTGGGCCACCTCCAACTGGATCTTCATCAACCACAACTGTGCCACCTCCAACTGGATCTTCACCAACCACAACTGGGCCACCTCCAACTGGATCTTCACCAACCACAACTGTGCCACCTCCAACTGGATCTTCACCAACCACAACTGGGCCACCTCCAACTGGATCTTCACCAACCACAACTGGGCCACCTCCAACTGGATCTTCACCAACCACAACTGGGCCATCTCCAACTGGATCTTCACAAACCACAACTATGCAACCTCCAACTAGATCTTTACCAACCACAACTGTGCCACCTCCAACTGGATCTTCACCAACCACAACTGTGCCACCTCCAACTGGATCTTCACCAACCACAACTGGGCCACTTCCAACTGGATCTTCACCAACCACAACTGTGCCACCTCCAACTGGATCTTCACCAACCACAACTGTGCCACCTCCAACTGGATCTTCACCAACCACAACTGGGCCAACCCCAACTGGATCTTCACCAACCACAATTGTGCCACCTCCAACTGGATCTTCACCAACCACAACTGGGCCACCTCCAACTGGATCTTCACCAACCATAACTGTGCCACCTCCATCTGGATCTTCACCAACCACAACTGTGCCACCTCCAACTGGACCTTCACCAACCACACCTGTGCCACCTCCAACTGGATCTTCACCAACCACAACTGTGCAACCTCCAACTGGATCTTCACCAACCACAACTGGGCCACTCCCAACTGGATCTTCACCAATCACAACAGTGCCACCTCCAACTGGATCTTTACCAACCACAACTGGGCCACCTCCAACTGGATCTTCACCAACCACAACTGTGCCACCTCCAACTGGATCTTCACCAATCACAACTGTGCCACCTCCAACTGGATCTTCACCAACCACAACTGTGCCACCTCCAACTGGATCTTCACCAACCACAACTGGGCCACCTCCAACTGTATCTTCACCAACCACAACTGGGCCACCTCCAACTGGATCTTCACCAACAACAACTGGGCCACCTCCAACTGGATCTTCACCAATCACAACAGTGCCACTTCCAACTGGATCTTCACCAACCACAACTGTGCCACCTCCAACTGGATCTTCACCAACCACAACTGGGCCACCTCCAACTGGATCTTCACCAACCACAACTGTGCCACCTCCAACTGGATCTTCACCTACCACAACTGGGCCACCTCCAACTGGATCTTCACCAATCACAACTGTGCCACCTCCAACTGGATCTTCACCAACCACAACTGTGCCACCTCCAACTGGATCTTCACCAACCACAACTGCGCCACCTCCAACTGGATCTTCACCAACCGCAACTGTGCCGCCTCCAACTGGATCGTCACCAACCACAACTGGGCCACTTCCAACTGGATCTTCACCAACCACAACTGTGCCACCTCCAACTGCATCTTCCCCAACCACAACTGGGCCACCTCCAACTGGATCTTCACCAACAACAACTGGGCCACCTCCAACTGGATCTTCACCAACCACAACTGTGCCACCTCCAACTGGATCTTCACCAACCACAACTGTGCCACCTCCAACTGGATCTTCACCAACCACAACTGTGCCACCTCCAACTGGATCTTCACCAACAACAACTGAGGCACCTCCAACTGGAACTTCACCAACCACAACTGTGCCACCTCCAACTGGATCTTCACCAACCACAACTGTGCCACCTCCAACTGGATCTTCAACAACCACAACTGGGCCACCTCCAACTGGATCTTCACCAACCACAACTGTGCCACCTCCAACTGGATCTTCACTAACAACAACTGGGCCACCTCCAACTGGATTTTCACCAACCACAACTGTGCCACCTCCAACTGGATCTTCACCAACCACAACTGGGCCACCTCCAACTGGATCTTCACCAACCGCAACTGTGCCACCTCCAACTGGATCTTCACCAACCACAACTGGGCTACCTCCAACTGCATCTTCACCAACCACAACTGTGCCACCTCCAACTGGATCTTCACCAACCACAACTGGGCCACCTCCAACTGGATCTTCACCAACCACAACTGAGGCACCTCCAACTGGAACTTCACCAACCACAACTGTGCCACCTCCAACTGGATCTTCACCAACCACAACTGAGCCACCTCCAACTGGATCTTCACCAACCACAACTGGGCCACCTCCAACTGGATCTTCACCAACCACAACTGTGCCACCTCCAACTGGATCTTCACCAACAACAACTGGGCCACCTCCAACTGGATCTTCACCAACCACAAGTGGGCTACCTCCAACTGGATCTTCACCAACCACAACTGTGCCATCTCCAACTGGATCTTCACCAATCACAACTGGGCCACCTCCAACTGGATCTTCACCAACCACAACTGGGCCACCTCCAGCTGGATCTTCACCAACGACAACAGTGCCACCTCCAACTGGATCTTCACCAACCACAACTGGGCCACCTCGAACTGGATCTTCACCAACCACAACTGGGCCACCTCCAACTGGATCTTCACCAACCACAACTGGGCCACCTCCAACTGGATCTTCACCAACCACAACTGTGCCACCTCCAATTGGATCTTCACCAACCACAACTGGGCCACCTCCAACTGAAACTTCACCAACCACAACTGTGCCACCTCCAACTGGAACTTCACCAACCACAACTGTACCACCTCCAACTGGATCTTCACCAGCCACAACTGGACCACCTCCAACTGGATCTTCACCAACCACAACCGTGCCAACTGCATCTTCACCAACCACAACCGGGCCACCTCCAACTGGATCTTCACCAATCACAACTGTGCCACCTCCAACTGGATCTTCACCAACCACAACCGTGCCACCTCCGACTGGATCTTCACCAACCACAACTGGGCCACCTCCAACTGGATCTTCACCAACCACAACTGTGCCACCTCCAACTGGATTTTCACCAACCACAACTGGGCCACCTCCAACTGGATCTTCACCAACCACAACTGGGCCACCTCCAACTGGATCTTCACCAACCGCAGCTGGGCCACCTCCAACTGGATCTTCACCAACCACAGCTGTGCCACCTCCAACTGGATCTTCACCAATCACAACTGTGCCATCTCCAACTGGATCTTCACCAACCACAACTGGGCCACCTCCAACTGGATCTTCACCAACCACAACTGGGCCACCTCCAACTGGAACTTCACCAACCACAACTGTGCCACCTCCAACTGAATCTTCACCAACCACAACTGTGCCACCTCCAACTGGATCTTCACCAACCACAACTGGGCCACCTCTAACTGGATCTTCACCAACCACAATTGTGCCACCTCCAACTGGATCTTCACCAACCACAACTGGGCCACCTCCAACTGGATCTTCACCAACCACAACTGTGCCACCTCCAACTGGATCCTCACCAACCCAAACTGGGCCACCTCCAACTGGATCTTCACCAACCACAACTGTGCCACCTCCAACTGGATCTTCACCAACCACAACTGTGCCACCTTCAACTGGATCTTCATCAACCACAACTGTGCCACCTCCAACTGGATCTTCAGCAACCACAATTGTGCCACCTCCAACTGGATCTTCACCAACGACAACTGGGCCACCTCCAACTGGATCTTCACCAACCACAACTGTGCCACCTCCAACTGGATCTTCACCAGCCACAACTGGGCCACCTCCAACTGGATCTTCACCAACCACAACTGTGCCACCTCTAACTGGATCTTCACCAACCACAACTGTGCCATCTCCAACTGGATCTTCACCAATCACAACTGTGCCACCTCCAACTGGATCTTCACCAACCACAACTGGGCCACCTCCAACTGGATCTTCACCAACCACAACTGTGCCACCTCCAACTGGATCTTCACCAATCACAACTGTGCCACCTCCAACTGGATCTTCACCAACCACAACTGGGCCACCTCCAGCTGGATCTCCACCAACCACAACTGGGCCACCTCCAACTGGATCTTCACCAACCACAACTGTACCACCTCCAACTGGATCTTCACCAACCACAACTGTGCCATCTCCAACTGGATCTTCACCAATCACAACTGTGCCACCTCCAACTGGATCTTCACCAACCACAACTGTGCCACCTCCAACTGGATCTTCACCAACCACAACTGTGCCACCTCCAACTGAATCTTCACCAACCACAACTGGGCCACCTCCAACTGGATCTTCACCAACCACAACTGTGCCACCTCCAACTGGATCTTCACCAGCCACAACTGGGCCACCTCCAACTGGATCTTCACCAACCACAACCGTGCCACCTCCAACTGGATCTTCACCAACCACAACTGTGCCACCTCCAACTGGATCTTCACCAATCACAACTGGGCCACCTCCAACTGGATCTTCACCAACCACAACTGGGCCACCTCCAACTGGATCTTCACCAACCACAACTGGGCCACCTCCAACTGGATCTTCACCAACCACAACTGTGCCACGTCCAACTGGATCTTCACCAACCACAACTGGGCCACCTCCAACTGGATCTTCACCAACCACAACTGTGCCACCTCCAACTGGATCTTCACCAACCACAACTGGGCCACCTCCAACTGGATCTTCACCAACCACAACTGTGCCACCTCCAACTGGATCTTCACCAACCACAACTGTGCCACCTCCAACTGGATCTTCACCAACCACAACTGGGCCACCTCCAACTGGATCTTCACCAACCACAACTGGGCCACCTCCAACTGGAACTTCACCAACCACAACTGTGCCACCTCCAACTGGATCTTCACCAACCACAATTGTGCCACCTCCAACTGGATCTTCACCAAGCACAACTGGGCCACCTCCAACTGGATCTTCACCAACCACAACTGTGCCACCTCCAACTGGATCTTCATCAACCACAACTGTGCCACCGCCGCCAACTGGAACTTCACCAACCGCAACTCTGCCACCTCCAACTGGATCTTCACCAACCACAACTGGGCCACCTTCAACTGGAACTTCACCAATCGCAACTGTGCCACCTCCAACTGGATCTTCACCAACCACAACTGTGCCACCTCCAACTGGATCTTCACCAACCACAACTGGGCCACCTCCAACTGGATCTTCACCAACCACAACTGTGCCACCTCCACCTGGATCTTCACCAACCACAACTGTGCCACCTCCAACTGGATCTTCACCAACCACAACTGGGCCACCTCCAACTGGAACTTCACCAACCACAACTGTGCCACCTCCAACTGGATCTTCACCAACCACAACTGTGCCACCTCCAACTGGATCTTCACCAACCACAACTGGGCAACCTCCAACTGGATCTTCACCAACCACAAGTGTGCCACCTCCAACTGGATCTTCACCAACCACAACTGGGCCACCTCCAACTGGATCTTCACCAACCACAACTGTGCCACCTCCAACTGGATCTTCACCAACCACAACTGTGCCACCTCCAACTGGATCTTCACCAACTACAACTGTGCCACCTCCAACTGGATCTTCACCAACCACAACTGTGCCACCTCCAACTGGATCTTCACCAACCACCACAACTGGGCCACCTCCAACTGGATCTTCACCAACCACAACTGTGCCACCTCCAACTGGATCTTCACCAACCACAACTGGGCCACCTCCAAGTGGATCTTCACCAACCACAACTGTGCTACCTCCAACTGGATCTTCACCAACCACAACTGTGCCACCTCCAACTGGATCTTCACCAACCACAACTGTTCCACCTCCAACTGGATCTTCACCAATCACAACTGGGCCACCTCCAACTGGATCTTCACCAACCACAACTGTGCCACCTCCACCTGGATCTTCACCAACCACAACTGTGCCACCTCCAACTGGATCTTCACCAACCACAGCTGGGCCACCTCCAACTGGAACTTCACCAACCACAACTGTGCCACCTCCAACTGGATCTTCACCAACCACAACTGTGCCACCTCCAACTGGATCTTCACCAACCACAACTGGGCCACCTCCAACTGGATCTTCACCAACCACAAGTGTGCCACCTCCAACTGGATCTTCACCAACCACAACTGGGCCACCTCCAACTGGATCTTCACCAACCACAACTGGGCCACCTCCAACTGGATCTTCACCAACCACAACTGTGCCACCTCCAACTGGATCTTCACCAACCACAACTGTGCCACCTCCAACTGGATCTTCACCAACCACAACTGTGCCACCTCCAACTGGATCTTCACCAACCACAACTGGGCCACCTCCAACTGGATCTTCACCAACCACAACTGTGCCACCTCCAACTGGATCTTCACCAACCACAACTGGGCCACCTCCAACTGGATCTTCACCAACTTCAACTGGGCCACCTCCAACTGGATCTTCACCAATCACAACTGTGCCACCTCCAACTGGATCTTCACCAACCACAACTGTGCCACCTCCAACTGGATCTTCAACAACCACAACTGGGCCACCTCCAACTGTATCTTCACCAACCACAAATGTGCCACCTCAAACTGGATCTTCACCAACCGCAACTGTGCCACCTCCAACTGGATCTTCACCAACCACAACTGGGCCACCTCCAACTGGATCTTCACCAACCACAAGTGTGCCACCTCCAACTGGATCTTCACCAACCACAACTGGGCCACCTCCAACTGGTTCTTCACCAACCACAACTGTGCCACCCCCAACTGGATCTTCACCAACCACAACTGTGCCACCTCCAACTGGATCTTCACCAACCACAATTGTGCCACCTCCAACTGGATCTTCACCAACCACAAGTGTGCCACCTCCAACTGGATCTTCACCAACCACAACTGGGCCACCTCCAACTGGATCTTCACCAACCACAACTGTGCCACCTCCAACTGAATCTTCACCAACCACAACTGGGCCACCTCCAACTGGATCTTCACCAACCACAACTGTGCCACCTCAAACTGGATCTTCACCAACCACAACTGGGCCACCTCCAACTGGATCTTCACCAACCACAACTGGGCCACCTCCAACTGGATCTTCACCAATCACAACTGTGCCACCTCCAACTGGATCTTCACCAACCACAATTGTGCCACCTCCAACTGGATCTTCACCAACCACAACTGTGCCACCTCCAACTGGATCTTCACCAACCACAACTGGGCCACCTCCAACTGGAACTTCACCAATCACAACTGTGCCACCTCCAACTAGATCTTCACCAACCACAACTGTGCCACCTCCAACTGGATCTTCACCAACCACAACTGGGCCACCTCCAACTGGATCTTCACCAACCACAACTGTGCCACCTCCAACTGGATCTTCGCCAACCACAACTGGGCCACCTCCAACTGGATCTTCATCAACCACAACTGGGCCACCACCAACTGGATCTTCACCAACTACAACTGTGCCACCTCCAACTGGATCTTCACCAACCACAACTGGGCCACCTCCGACTGGATCTTCACCAACCTCAACTGTGCCACCTCCAACTGGATCTTCACCAACCACAACTGGGCCACCTCCAACTGGATCTTCACCAACCACAACTAAGCCACCTCCAACTGGATCTTCACCAACCACAACTGGGCCACCTCCAACTGGATCTTCACCAACCACAACTGTGCCACCTCCAACTGGATCTTCGCCAACCACAACTGGGCCACCTCCAACTGGATCTTCATCAACCACAACTGGGCCACCACCAACTGGATCTTCACCAACTACAACTGTGCCACCTCCAACTGGATCTTCACCAACCACAACTGGGCCACCTCCGACTGGATCTTCACCAACCTCAACTGTGCCACCTCCAACTGGATCTTCACCAACCACAACTGGGCCACCTCCAACTGGATCTTCACCAACCACAACTAAGCCACCTCCAACTGGATCTTCACCAATCACAACTGTGCCACCTCCAACTGGACCTTCACCAACCACAACTGTGCCACCTCCAACTGGATCTTCACCAACCACAACTGTGCCACCTCCAATTGGATCTTCACCAACCACAACTGGGCCGCCACCTCCAACTGGAACTTCCCCAACCACAACTGTGCCACCTCCAACTGGATCTTCACCAACCACAACTGTGCCACCTCCAACTGGATCTTCACCAACCACAACTGTTCCACCTCCAACTGGATCTTCACCAACCACAACTGGGCCAACTCCAACTGGATCTTCACCAACCACAACTGTTCCACCACCAAATGGATCTTCACCAACCACAACTGGACCACCTCCAACTGGATCTTCACCAACCACAACTGGGCCACCTCCAACTGGATCTTCACCAACCACAACTGTGCCACCTCCAACTGGACCTTCACCAACCACAACTGTGCCACCTCCAACTGGATCTTCACCAACCACAACTGGGCCACCTCTAACTGGATCTTCACCAACCACAAGTGTACCACCTCCAACTGGATCTTCACCAACCACAACTGGGCCACCTCCAACTGGATCTTCACAAACCACAACTGTGCCACCTCCAACTGGATCGTCACCAACCACAACTGGGCCACCTCCAACTGGATCTTCACCAACCACAACTGGGCCACCTCCAACTGGATCTCCACCAACCACAACTGTGTCACCTCCAACTGGATCTTCACCAACCACAACTGTGCCACCTCCAACTGGATCTTCACCAACCACAACTGGGCCACCTCCAACTGGATCTTCACCAACCACAACTGGGCCACCTCCAACTGGATCTTCACCAACCACATCTGTTGCAAATGAGACAACTACACGTATGACTTTTAGTACGCAATTACTTCAAACTTTCAACTACATTTTTATCAAGTTATGTGGATAAATGTCAATTTAGGTACACCAAAGATAAGTACAACAACTTCGATTTCGACCACTTATAGTGGTACCACGAAGCTGTCGACAAAAGTAACAACATACACTGCTGCTGAATCAACTACCAAGGTTGTGACGACCACATTCTGTGACTACAACCAATCGGCTACCATAATTTTAGACGACATCAATGATCGTAAGTTGTTCATCTGACTCAATGCCCGCAAAATTCGACAGTGCAAGGAAGGACTGTGCAATCAGCCTATTTCCTTGCTAATTAAGGAAAAACAACGCTAATTAAGGAAAAGTTGAACAAAAATTAAACTTGCTAAAATCATAACTCGTGTTGACCTTCGGGTATTCTCCGATTGGTGCAAAATTTCAATTGTTTAACTTTAAACACGGCTTTTGCTTGATTTCATTAGAGCAAAAGCGCAAATAAGACGATTCGCGCTGATTTTTTTTAATGATAATTAGGCCGAATTCTTGAACAATGTGCATTAAAAACATAGATGCAGTCTTTTTCCGAATTAATGGCAGCTGATTGAAAAAATTTCACCGAGAACTAGAACATTGGTACGCTCATTTAGTGGCCCGACGTACAATCTTTCTCTAGAACTAAAATGAAAATAACCAAAGGTATCAAATAGGCATTTTAAACCAATCGCAGGAACGACAATTATTATTATTATTATTAAATTGACCTTCAAAATTTTGGATATGAGATGGCGTATGAATAGATATATCCATAAGTCAACGCTCCCATTTTAGCGACAAAATGTTTTCATTTTGAAAGTTCGTTTTGATCCAGCTATTAAGTACAGCCAATGCTAAGGATATTAACGCAGACTATTAAATTACACAAAGCATTTTAGTTTCAATGGATCGTGGATCTGTAGCGTAGAGGTAGAGAAGGAGACCCGCAATAAAATAAGAGGGTTCGAACCTGGGCAAGGTCGGATGTTTTTCATGAACTTTTTCGTATACTAGTTAAAATGCGTCCGTTCTATAAATTGAGCTAGTTGGTAATATTTTCTTATCAAACTGACTGGTACTGCTAATACGTCATAATTGGCTCACGTCACTTAGCAATTATGTAGACTCATCAATGGCTTGCGTCACTTAAGAAATTTTGTAGACTCCAAGCTGTACTCATTCAATTTTTCCCAGTAGCGTTATCGGTCAGATTTTTGCTTGTGTATTCGAAGTGCAACTTCGCCTCTGTGTTGATGTTTGCAGTTAAAATTGCACTCTGATGCCTGGCAAATAAATTGACATCTGTTAAGACATCAAAAGTATTTTCGGTACATTAAGAAGACATTATAATCTGCAAAATGTCTTAATTTGCATAAAATTTCCATTTTACAGAATTTTGAAGCTTATATGTGAGCTTATATTGCGCTTAAAACATTACTTTGGATGGTTCTAGGACAACAAGCTGACAGGATTTCTAGCCGAAGGGACTTCAGGCCGAAATTTAAAGTTTAATAAGCACCTAAAAACATTATTTTTTCATCTGTAAAATAGTATTTTTAAGAAATGAGGCAAATTTAGTCCATAATGAGCTTTATTCTTGACAATGCACCCTTTAGAAAAAGCATCCATAATTTATATCAGCCGGATTTTGAAATGAATAAATTATAAAAAATAAAATGCAACTTTAACGGTATTTTAGTTTTACCTTCCTGAACATCAATTGGAAATTTATATTTTATGAAAAGCCAAAAAACGTCAGCAAATTCAAAATTTTTTCAGACCAGTTCTCAGTTAAATCTTATTTCATGACTTGATATCCGACACCCACTTTGGATAGCTTCAACTTTGTTCGGACATAATTTTCGGATATTTGATTCCATGGAGTGCGGTCAAAAACTAGGCAAACTTTATTTCATACCGGTAAAAAAAGACAAATACTGTATTAACCAATCAAAATTGAGAAGAGAAAGCAACCTTAGGAACTAAATAATTATAAAATAATTATTTCTTAAGTTTGTTGTTCTCGATTCTGATTAGTTAATATAGTAGTTGTCTACTTTATGACGTTTTTTTTTACTTGTCTACTTTTTGTTACGTTACTGGATTCCTTGTACTGGGGTGGTATAGAAACCAGGCAAAGTTCGAACCAGCTGCCATATGATCCAGTCAAAAATTATGGATCTTACACAATAATTTTGTGTTTTGTTCTCAAGTGCTGATGTAAATTATCCGGACGAAAAGCATAAAATATGAAACTTAAAACAAGTTTTTCTCAAATTTAGTTGACAGCAGGTGAAAAAGGATACGGACAAAATTTGCTCAAAATTTTAAGGAAATTTTTTATCATACAATGTATTTTGCGAAATTCGGGCCCAAAGTTGTTTCTAAAAACGGATCATTTGTAACTTTCTTAGTCAATCAAAAATTACGATAAAACTACTACTGACAAAAAATATATCAAAGTGAGCCTCTTAAGTAGCCTAACAAAATTTAAGAAGAGTATAACATCGAAAAATTTGTATAAAGAAAACTAGTTTTCTTTGATAGCCAAAAAGGTCATTTTCTTGTATAAAACTCGTTTTATTATATAAAACTCATTTTATAATTTAAAAGTAATTTTTGAACGTTTTGCGCAATTTGTCAGGAGAATATACCCTTCTCATACTTTGTTGACCTACGTAAGGGGCTCATTTTAATATATTTTTGTCAGTAATTGACCCAGTAATTTCAGCGCAATTTTTGATTGACTGAAAAGGTAAACTGATCCGCTTTTGGGGTAAAGTTTTTGGGCCCGAACCTTGCAAAGCAAATAGCACCATTTTGCCAAATTGCCAAAATTTAAAGCGAGTCAACCAGTTTTGACAAAAAGGCATTTAAAGATTCAAGTTTAATGCTTTTCGTTTCGTCCAGACAATCTAAATCAGCACTGTTTGATGTACTCAGTTCGTGTTTTTGTTTCGTCCAGAGATACCAAAATACTGATGGTTTATTCGTGTGCTCTAGCAAGACTGGATAGTCTGTCGGAGGATGAGAGACAGATGTTGGACAGTGAAGAGTGGGGGGAGGCCATGGCCAGCTCCCTCGCCAGTTCCATCCCCGGCTGCTCCTGGGTCTGCTACAACTGCACCTGCTGGTACGAACTATATTAATGGAATCGTTACAAGTAATAACTATACTACAAGAAAAAACAGCTATTTATATACTAATTGGTAACTTTAATTCAGATGTACTTATCAAAGCAACCACTGGTATTATATATTAGTCAGTACCAAATAATAGTGTATTAGGCATGCATCACATACCATCTAGGGTCATCAGAATGTGCGTGCCCACAGAGCCGCTATCCCGGATAGCCGACAAAAACTAAATACCTCCGATTGTAACTAAATTAAGTAAAAACCAAATTGAAATTCATTTTAATTGGATAGCCTGATAGCTAACAAATTTCCGAAAACCTTTAAAGAGATTTGATTGGCTGATACGTTTTTTCTCAATGAATTAATTAACAAGAAAAGTCCGGCTACTTTCTTCCTAACAACAAAACTCCGGTTTTTCCTGATACAGTTAACAATTACTAACACCCCCCTCTCATTGTATTTACAAAAGAATGCCTTGCTTGAAAGGGGAATAACTTCTTCAAACAGGGAGTGTGGAGTTGGGGGGAGGGTCTGGGGTTACCACCCTCTCAACCTCAACAATTAAATTACATCATAAGTTTGGGACCTCATAATTGTTTCTTGGCCGGGAGAGCTGAATATATTGCTGGAGAATTTTTTATACCGAATACCTATTTTATCCTGTTAATAGCGTAAAATATTATTCATAATTTGATATCGAGTATTTTTTTTGACTAAATAGACCACTTTTTTTGCCCTCGAAGTCAGCTTCTGAAAAAACGGTAATTAAATCCCCCCTAAATCGATTAGGGGTGATTGCGGTTGATCCAAGTAAACAATAAGAAAAAAAGTGTATTGATTAGTACTTGTTGGTTATAAAGTATGTTTTTAATATGCAATTTTATGGTTATTGTAATATTGAACGGCTGGGGGAGCAAAATAAATTCGGCTTTTCGGGATCGATCTTATTTTTCGACTATCCGGGAACGAATTTAGTTTTCGGCTATCCGTGAACGAGTTTATTTTTCGGGTATTCGGCTCCGTGACACGCAACCCATCAGAAGAGCTCGTCAGTTGAGGCCCCTTCTAACAATCTAAAAAAGAAGCTTAATTGGTAATTATGATAATGGCTCTTATAACAACACAATTGTGAATCCATAATTACAAGAGTTGCGATTTGCTGTGCCAGTAGCACAGAAAGTTCAGACCACAGATCATCGTTGCATAGTTATTTTTTTGAGACTTTTTGACACATTTTTTGAGAAAGATAAAAATATCAACTTTTGAACAGCTACTTTATAACAAATTATTTAATTTAAAAGTCTCAATACCAGGGCTGGGAGGTTGTCGCCAAAGGATGCCCAAAACTAAAAAAACTGGTCAAACTTGAAAAAACAGCCATCAAAATGCGCTTTCAATTACAACTTTTTCGAATTTTTCTCAGAGAATTTTTGACGGAAGTCATAATTTTCAAAAAAGCATTACTTTTTCTTATTTTATTAGGCATTCAGTACGAAATATGCGCTTAAAGAGAAGGTCTTATAACAACTTCTCTGTTTCTCCCAACCCAGCTCGTTACTTGTTCAACAAGGTAAATTTGTAAACGTGATGAATAGTCTAAAAAATCCATAGTTTTAAATTAGTTTTCCTCGATGCTGGAAAAACTGTCGATGAACGTGGTTCAGACTCTTATATAGGTCGTGATGTTTTTTTTTCAGGAAAAGTCCTTAAATTTGTCCACGCTAAATTTTAACTATTGATTTCTTTTAAAGTTCAGTTCATTTCCGTTGTTTAAAGAAAGACGTACTCCACTGTCAAAAGCAAAACTGTAGAAGTCACGCAAAACGAAATCAACTTCTAGTTTCAAGAGTGGATTTAATTGTTTAGATTTCCCAGCAATCATAAATTGTGCTCGAAATTGTTTTGATTTCCCACCAATCATAAATTGTGATTGAAATTCAAAGAGTTTTATGGAAAATTAATTTCAGTCATTTCCCACTTTCGAGGCGATTAATAATTCCTTTTTGCACTATAAGATCGCGTAGAATATGTTGTTCCGATCACATCGCCGAAAGTAACTGGAAGGAATTATGGCGTATGGTTCATTTTTCCAGCCAATTTTGATTACCTCGCACGGGATCAACGTTGATATCTTTTTGAAGCACTTTTGTTTAAGATTAAGACTCTTAAAAGTGTCCTTATTGTTTCTTTATTCCTTATTATTTAAGTGTTTTTAAAATGTTTTTTTTTTCCATAAATTGTCCACCGGTAAAACATAATATCTAAAACCATAGTTTGATCAATTGCATCATTTTAAGTCCTTTTTAGACCTTAATTTGTTGTGGAAATTAAAACGAAAATTAAGAACTTTTTGCTTTTTAATTTGAGTTTGGACTTTTTTGGCATTTATTTAGGCTATCCTAAAAAAAATAATCCGTGAAAAATTAGCTTTTGAAGCTTTTTGGATCTAATTAACAATTCTTCCTCCATTTCAAGAAAGGGGAAGCCATTGTTAAGTAGATTAGACGGCGAATTTTTGATCAATCAGATTGCAGCAAAACTCGAATTTAAAATACAAGGCATTAGTGCTAATTTAATGCTTTTATTTATAGGGGTGGCAGTTTTTTAATAGGTACCAAAAGAAGTGTGATTGTTGAGTAGATCCAGTTTATTTTAACGATTCAATAAAATGGTTTTAAAAAGGCAGAAAAAAGGAATTATTAAGAAAAATATAGTCGAGTATGGCTGGTTAGTTTTTATAAGTTTTCCTTTTCTTCCTCTCACTGTAGTCGTTGGAAATTTCTATTTTTGTGATTGGAACAGTTGGTACTATATGCACAAAATCCGTCTACACGTTTTCTAATTGCAATTTTGTCTAAATATAGTTTAATCAGGACGTTTGTAAGGGTCAATAAACGTAGTGAAGACGCTTATATAGATTTTTTCTGTTGCCTCAAAGCCCTTTAAATTTCAAGAACAACTTATGATTGACCTCTTAAAATTTGTTCGTGCCAAATTTGAACTATTATTGCAATTAAATTTTGGAAGAACACAAACTGTTTTTTCCAATTGCAAAATCGGAAATGGCGCAAAAAAAAAACGTGGAATAAAATGCTCTTTAATGATCATTTGGGGTTAGTTTTATCAAAAAAAGATCAATCATAAGGTGTTCTAGAAATTCAGAGAGCTTGAAAGCCATCAAATTTTTTTCTTTGAAATTTGGAAGTTTTTTTATTAAACAAGTCGGTCATTTATTTCCGGTTTTCTTGCAATCATTAACACTTTTTCAAGTGACTGTTGGCTTTTTTTTTTCATTGGTAACGATCAAAAAAAACATACGAGTAATGTTTTTCTTTAGCTACTGCATGGCTGGATCGTTCCAGACTTGCTTGGAATTCGAGGACTGTGTCGAGGCACGAGACTCTGGGTCTGATTCCAAAGACTGGATCTGTACCGACTTGACAACATACACGCCCTCTTACTCCACAACACCCGAGATGACTACACCCTTCACGACTCCACCGACCGAGACCACGACAACTGAACCCGAGTGCATGTTCTGCGAGAAGATGGTGTCAGGTCTCTCGATCAGGTAAAACTCGATCACTTCTTTCTAAGTGATGTGCTTATATACAGTCAATGTTAGACCGAGTCAAAAACGAACCGCTCAAACGCTCAAAAAATGATGTGACTGCTTTAAAACTTTAAGTGAATTTTTTGCTCTTATTTAAGACTTTTTTAAATTAAAAAAAGTTTTTAGCGTTTGCATGAATGTTCGAAATTGTTTCAAATGATAAGGCAATGGAAATAATCTAAGAAGAAAGTAAATTTGCTTCATTTCTACTTCTTATTTATCAAAATTTCCATTATGAAAACTTTCTTACGCTGAGTTCATTATTTTAGTGGAATTGGTGACAGCTCCGCGCCTGGAACAGTGGATGACTCGCCCGTCTTTTTGACCTTGACCGAAGGCGGAAGTGGCCTGAGCCGACAATTCATTCACGTGGCACTAGATGGCAAACAGATTGTAAACACAGTGAAACTCGACCTTGAGGACCAGACTGTGAGGCTGAATGCATTTACAGTGTTGTACTATGATTCGGATACTCTGGAAGAAGGAACAACTCTTAAGGAGTTTAAAGAAGATGGGGAGGAAGTAACATATACAGTGAACCCGCAGTTCCCATGCAGTCTCTACGATGGAAGCTCACCTGATTTGGAGGTATGTTCTGTGCTTGTGCTAATTTAAGAATTTCCTCAGAGTCAATAGGTGGTAGGATCGATCCTATTTGTCGTACAGAACTATAAACCTCATTTAGAAACTGAAATGTCTTTTAATGGATATAAGTAAGATGTTGTACAACTTTTGAAATTTAAATCATAAAAAGACCTTTTTTTGCTTTTAAAAGTGTTTTAAAGATTTGAAATTTTCTGGTCAAAGTGGATTACACGTTTGATATATGGTTTATATTAAACATAGCAGTGCAAAATATCAGAGGTATAATTTATAACACTATGGGAAATATATCTAAGAAAAATATAATTTTTAAAATTAAGACTTGAACTAGTTTTGTGTTCCTTTAGCCGACAGTGTTCAGCTCCTTCAGCAGTGACGTGATCGAGTACATGGTTCCAGCTGGAGCGTATGTGAAGGCAAAGGGTCTGCTGTTAGTGCCATCTGCCGAAATGTGCACCACATCTTCGACGGACAGTGAGAGTATCCTGGTTGAGATCAAACCAGACACAGTCAAAGTTGGCCAGAATGAGTGCAACGAGGACGAAGACCAGTGCATGAGTGAGTTATGTAACAATTACATAATAAATTTGTTCTCAAGAAAAGAAAAAGAAGATAATTTGCTTGGTTAAGTGCCTGCTCAAAGCGGTGTTATGATAAAAACTATAAGCAAATTTATTTTGATGTTTTTTAAAAATGTATTTGCCCCGTCTCGTAAATCAATTTATCATGATTATCACTTAGTAATCACGTAATCCCAGATTGTGCAACACCAAATCGGGCAGTTTGCTGCCTATTGTGTGGTGTCTTCTTCTGTTCAATGGAAATTTATTACAAGCGAAAACGAAAATGTAAAGTAAACTATTTTAAATTGTTGTTATAGAATGAAAATAGACTTTAGGAGAAACTATAATCCATGAACAGTGATTTTCAAGTTCATTGCTACCATAATGATGAGGTTATATGTCTCATAGATGCCCAAGGAACATGAACCTTACTGAACACATATAGGGATTTTAAATATGTTGATATCATTATTCAGGGTAACATTCAGTTGCTCACGTATTAATTAAGTTCACCTAAATTAGTTCACGCTGTATTAACATCGAATGACCTTGACTTGACAGGTGCCGAGGAGCCAGAACCCTGTGCGGAAGAGATGGAGGAGGCTAGTTTGGACAGTGTAGTGGTGACCTCTAAGACCTGTGAGGAGAGTATGATTGATGATGTCCTACCAGTGGGCGTGTTGATGAAGACCGACTTCCAAGTTGGACAAGGACAACAGGACGTGAGTAATCATATCTTATTCACAGTTTTTTCACTACTATTGAAGTTTGTCAAAAGTATTTGCTCAAGTGAAAAACTTGGCTCCCTCCCCTAAACTTGTTTTTTTTTCATATACGGCAGTGAAAATGGAGCATTGCTCTTCTTAACTTGTGCGTCAAGTTTTGTCGCTTGAACCGTTGTTTATTGTCATTTAATTGAGTCAACGCAAAATGACAACGGAACCTTGTTGTTCTAGGCTCAGCTCACCGGTTTCTCAGTAGTGTTCGAATCCGATGACTCACCGAGTGAACTGAAGGTGGCGATCGTATTCCGAACTTTGGAAGGCACCGAGTACCAACTGGGAACTTACTTCGGACCCCTGGGAGTTGCTGAGAAGCAATTCAACTCCACCGTTGACCCGACAAACGAAGACGTTAAAGTAAGCAGTGGTCTGCAGGCTCATTCAATCAAATTTTTGTGTGATGATTTTGGTTGTACTGCAATACTACTACTTATTTATCCATGAAACTATAGTTTCTTGAACAACAGCAACGTCATGTTTGTATTTTTTTGAAAAAGTTTTCTAACGGATTATTTTAACTGAAAAAGCCAATGGCATATAACCGAAATCTTATATGTAATATATGTAAGAAGTGCAATTTCTATGCAATTGAAAATCTGGGATTTTACAGTTGTTGTTGGCTCCCTCGAGGAGGGAGGGGGAAGGAGTGTTGAAGACATTTGCTTTGTTCGATTTTGGTTTTCCGGTTGCAACTCTTGGAATTCGTCTTTTTTGGAAACTGTGATTTGCCACTCATAATATCCGGTTGTTCAGATGTGGGATGTGTTGGCCGAAGATGGAGAGGCCTCGATTGAGTTCACCTTCAACGACACTGGCTCCTTCCCCGCCACTTCTCTCTCAGTCTACATTCTGCAGACAGACTCACTCGACTCCTGCAACAAGTTCGACACAGCTGGAGACAGCAGTGCCATCACAATCACTGTAGAGGGATGCTTCAGTAAGTTTTACTCATCGTTTTTATATTTAAAACCAAATTGTTGGCAGTATTTTTTTCAGCAAACCTAAAACAGTCAAAAATCTACTTAATGTCAAAAAATTAAAATATGCTTCAAAAATGGCCTAGATTTACTTTAATCAATTTCAGAGCCCTCAACTACAGCCCTGACTACGGGACCTGTTAGCAGTACCACTTACTACTGTGAGGAGAACCCCCTGACCAGCTACACGAAGGCTGTCTCCTTCAAGGAAACAGATTCGGGAAGACAAGCAGAACTCATCAACTTCGTCAGTGCTTTTTTCTTGATGTTTGAATAGATGGCAATTATGAAGTGAAGTTCCCAAATTCGTACGAGGGATGTTTTCTAGGGCAGTTTATCAAAGATGAATTTGTTTCCCGTCGAGTTTTTCAGCTTATATATTTTTTTGGATTTGCATGGAGGGTTCACTGTAATGTATAATTTTCTGCATAATTTTTTGGATTTTTTGATGAATGAAATAACCCCAAATAATCGTAGAAAATCACCTGTAGTAAAATTGTTCTAGGAAATATTTCGAAATGTGGTTTTTGTTTAAATTGTAGCTTTATTATAGTTTGATAATTTCAACTTTTTTCTATCCAGGGTATCGACCAGAAACTTGTGCGCCTGGTGGTTGACCCCACTGGAGATGTGTCCCCTGGATCCCCAGCATCTCCAAAGAGGTTCACCTTCCAACTCGTCTTCGTTGATGATAATGGAGTAGATGTGACCCCAGTTGACCCCAACAAACCAACTGCAGACATCACAACTTTGGTGAGCACGCAGATATACTCCATCTACTTAAAAAACTGTGGATTATTATAGTCTGCTCATTTTTGTTCCGACCATTTGAAAAATGGGAGGAGCTTTTATTCGGGTGTGTTTTAGTTTTTTGTCGTTTTTTGTTTTCTTTGCAAAATCAGCTACCACAAATAATCATCGGAGAGAGTTGAGTAATATATGAAAGAATTTTCAATCATGATTCGAACTACATTTAAAAATTTCAAAAAAACTTTACCAGTGTCGAGAAAAACCGGTTCGGAATCTTTGATTTTTTTGTCTTAATTCGAGCGAATAAAGCGAGCCAGCAGGCTTGCAGTAACTTCTTTTAATGGCTTAATAGCTTACAATAGATTAATTTAATCCGTGAAAATTTAAGTTTACTCGAGTGAAGTAAGTAGCTGTTAGTGACAAATGTTGTGAATGAAATTGTAAAAATGTAAATAAAAAAACTAGTTTTATGTAACTTATTTTAATTCGGTCGTCTCGGGATTCCATACTAGAGCGTTGTTTTTCTTGATTGCGGACTTGTTTCGAAATAAATTTTTAATCGAATTTTCTCTTTTCTGCACAGGTCCTGAAAAGCGGAAGTGCAAGCGAAGTGAAGAATGTGAGTTTCGAAGAGGTGGGTGTGGCCACAGTGAGTGTGAGGATGATTGATGTGAGTGGACCCACTTCACAAGAGGGAGATGACGAAATAGCTCTCGTCATCACACCCGTCATATGCTCAGGTAAGTTCCCAAGTAGTTGCATTGAAAAAACTTAAATGTCGCCTAGCGAGTTATTTTTAAAAATGAAATATTTAGCCCGCTTTTGAAAGTTTAAAATTTTAAATAAGAACCTCAAAAAGATTTTGAACATATACCATATCATCTGTCAATTTTAAAAGAAATTGTCGAGAAACTACCAGAAAAATAAACAACTTCAACCAGTTTTTGCTGCCTTCTTGATTTCAGCTCGCAGTTTCAACTGTAGTTAAAGCTTCCGAGATCTTATTTTTGAAGGAGCACATTTTTAAAAAGAAAAATATATTTTCACTGTCTAGAATTCATGACCACGAGTGAAATAACGAGCACTGGAATGACCACTACACAGACCACAGTGCGAACATCTACATCCAGAAGCACTCAGCAGTCCACAACCACAGTCATCACTACTCAGACAGTCACTCCTTGCGCGGGCATGACAAATGACACCGAGCCAATCGCCGTCGGAACCATCGAGGAGAAAAATTGTTCCGACTCAGAAATGAACACCGACACTGAAGAGGAGCTCATACTCTCCGACGACTCCGAGGTACGCATCGGAGTTTTAAAAAAGATTTCACGGCCAATTAACTCGAAATATTGCACTGAGGGTGTTTCAGTTTTTTTGCGAGGAAATTTGGCTTTGGTGGAAAAGATGAAAAAATAAAGGTTTCTTATCTAAAAGTTTTGGCTTGCCTCGTGTACTATCTTCTTCATTTCTGCATTTTTAAAATCACTATTAGACTACGCCTCATGGTTTTATGATAATGTCTTCAGGATCCCATATACTTGGACTCCATCTCCCTTGGCGGGATCCCTGCCGACCTTGAGGAGTTCGAGGTGTCAATCACTCTGGTAACACTGGATTTCGCTGGTGTCCCCGTGAACATGTTCCTGTCGTGGGACGAAGCCAGTGGAAATTTCAAGGAAGTCGAAACTAAAGAAGAACAAGTTAGTCATTCAAACATAATTACGTAATAAATTACGCAACATACGTTACAACTAATTAAGATTTCAGATTTATAGTAATGGTCAACAAAACGCTATCAATCTTTATCACCAATTTTAAATGGATCATTTGAGCTTCAAAAACTACAAAAAAGAATTCTTAAATTAAACTTAAACGCAAATTCAAAACAAAAATTTTAACGAAAGTGTTTGCGTTCTAAATGAAGTCAGTTTCAATTGTTTCCTAAATTTTACTTCGAAATTAACAATTCACTTTTTTTTCATTTCAGGTTGCTGTTGTGGTTGACATGACAGAACTCGTCTCTTCATCGCCCTCTAGCGACGACAAATCAACACCCTACATCACCGTCAGGAATGACTCATCTGTTCAAATTGCAGTGGGAAGCAACTTCGAGGGAGAGAGGGTGACCTCGTTCCCAGCCAACAGAGTCGTAATCTCTTTCGACCAATGCATTGAGTCTGACGTGGAGGTCAAGGCTTGCATGTGCGAAAAATGTAAGTGCTTTTTACACTGAATGTACACTATTCTCACATTTCTAACTTTTGTATAAGCGATCAGCAGCTGCTGTTTTTTGAAATTTTCGGAACTGTTGAAATTTTGAATGAAATTCATAAAAAATATTAAACCGATAGATATGCTGCTTTGACGATTAACGATAAAGACGAAATTTTTGAAAATGATTTGATTCGAACCGTCTATAGCTTAGGCATTTAAGAAATCTGTTCAAAAATGTTAGAATTGCGTGAGTTAACATACATCAGTTCATGATAATAGTAGGTATTACTGAACTGCTTTGAATTTGAAAAAAAAATAATAAAAATCTGGTTCAATTTTTTATTGTTCGTTTGCAACTTTTGGATGATACACCAGTTCGTAATTGGTGAAATAAAGTATCATCAGCCAAATAAAGTATCATGAACTTTAGCTTAAAAAATCTAGAAAAATTGCAATTCTGTCTCTTTTTTTTCAGACGAGACAACAACTGGCACTATGCGATCAACAACAGTGATTACAACTCAATCTACACCAACAGAGACCACAGTGATCACCTCATCCTCCACCACAAAGTCCACTTCTGTGACGTCATCTACAGTTTCCACCTCACAGACAACTGTAAGAGAAAGAAAAACTACGAAGCAAACATTTATTTATCTAACAATGTTGACACATCACATTTTAGAAATGCAAAAACTCTTTTAAACAAAAAAATGTATGAGAAGGGTATGAAAGCTGCTAAAAAGGTTTGGAAATCACAGACAAAGGCGAGGACGCAGCAGTTCAAATAGGAGATCTCAATCTCTTAAGAAATCGGGGGTTTTGGATAAAACTTTAGAAATGCGTGAAATAGTGTAATACATCGTGTTCAAATTAAGCATCCAGGAATGCGTTTCAGGCAATTCGTTTCTTAGGCATTTCGCTGCGACCGAATGGTCCTCTTAGGATCCCCTCTGGTTCAATGTTACCTGTAAATAAGTTGCATTTGGATCGGACAGAAAATACTGGTTACTTTCTTGTTACTTAATTGATACTCGACAGTTGAGAAAAACAAGGTAGTATTTTTATTTTTGTTTACTTTCGTTCATTGACTCTTTTCCCACTGTCTTTTGGCTATGTTTTTAAGTTTAAATCACAGCTAAATGCTGCATTAATACGTCTATTCAATTCTACTGATAATTAGGTGTACACGAGTAGTTCAGTTGAGCCGACTACAACAGTGGCACCCACTACCTTTAAGACGACAACTTTGGCACAGACGACATCAGGCGAAGGTACTTAACTTGTTCTCATCTCGATTCTTCTATTTGGATTTTGATAGGGCTTGGATTTTTGGGCTCATCAGAAGTTGAGAGTTTTTTTGGTTCGACCATTTGCCTCTTTCCTCCAAATTTCTTTTTTGAAAGATTGAAAATGTCTCTCTGGGTCTTACATGTCTTAGTAATCTATGGTAAATTGGATGATTGCATGCATGGTACTTCTAAATGAGTAGCATTTTTCAGCATTCGATTTTTTCGAGTTCTTAGAGCTCATATTTGCCGTCGTTTTTTTATTTGCTAAAAACAGTTTGGGTTTATTGTAAAAAATTTGTATGGGTAAATTAGACTTATTTTAGTTTCATCTACAACAATAACAACAACCCTACCTGGAGAAACAACAATGCCAGGAGAAACAACTGTGCCTGGAGCAACAACCGTGCCTGGAGCAACAACCGTGCCTGGAGCAACAACCCTGCCAGGAGAAACAACCGTGCCTGGAGCAACAACCGTGCCTGGAGCAACAACCGTGCCTGGAGAAACAACCGTGCCTGGAGCAACAACCGTGCCTGGAGCAACAGCCCTGCCAGGAGCAACAACCGTGCCTGGAGAAACAACCGTGCCTGGAGCAACAACCGTGCCAGGAGCAACAACCGTGCCTGGAGCAACAACCGTGCCAGGAGAAACAACCGTGCCAGGAGAAACAACCGTGCCTGGAGCAACAACCGTGCCTGGAGAAACAACCGTGCCTGGAACAACAACCGTGCCAGGAGAAACAACCGTGCTTGGAGCAACAACCGTGCCAGGAGAAACAACCGTGCCTGGAGCAACAACCCTGCCAGGAGAAACAACCGTGCCTGGAGCAACAACCGTGCCAGGAGAAACAACCGTGCCCGGAGCAACAACCGTGCCAGGAGAAACAACCGTGCCTGGAGCAACAACCGTGCCTGGAGCAACAACCCTGCCAGGAGAAACAACCGTGCCTGGAGCAACAACCCTGCCAGGAGAAACAACCGTGCCTGGAACAACAACAGTGCCTGGAGCAACAACCGTGCCAGGAGAAACAACCGTGCCTGGAGCAACAACCGTGCCTGGAGCAACAACCGTGCCAGGAGAAACAACCGTGCCAGGAGCAACAACCCTGCCAGGAGAAACAACCGTTCCTGGAGCAACAACCGTGCCTGGAGCCACAACCGTGCCAGGAGAAACAACCGTGCCTGGAGCAACAACCGTGCCTGGAGCAACAACCGTGCCTGGAGAAACAACCGTGCCTGGAGCAACAACCGTGCCTGGAGCAACAACCGTGCCTGGAGCAACAACCGTGCCTGGAGCAACAACCGTGCCAGGGGAAACAACCGTGCCTGGAGCAACAACCCTGTCAGGAGCAACAACCGTGCCAGGAGAAACAACCGTGCCAGGAGCAACAACCCTGCCAGGAGAAACAACCGTTCCTGGAGCAACAACCGTGCCAGGGGAAACAACCGTGCCTGGAGCAACAACCGTGCCAGGAGAAACAACCGTGCCTGGAGCAACAACCGTGCCTGGAGCAACAACCGTGCCTGGAGAAACAACCGTGCCTGGAGCAACAACCCTGCCAGGAGAAACAACCGTTCCTGGAGCAACAACCGTGCCAGGGGAAACAACCGTGCCCGGAGCAACAACCCTGCCAGGAGAAACAACCGTGCCTGGAGCAACAACCGTGCCTGGAGCAACAACCGTGCCTGGAGCAACAACCGTGCCAGGAGAAACAACCGTGCCAGGAGCAACAACCCTGCCAGGAGAAACAACCCTGCCAGGAGAAACAACCCTGCCAGAAGAAACAACATTGCCAGGTTTTTTGAAGATCAACAATTAAGTTTCAAAAATATGTTACTGTTCGAACAGTCAATTCTGATGTAAGCGTTTTGTTATTAGGAACAACTGCTCATGTCTGTATGGAAGAAGCTCTTGAATTAGACTCTGATGCTTTGACATTCTCTTTGTCAGACACCGATTTCATAGAAGTCTTCAACTTCGGAGTGAGTACTCGTTACTCGTTTTGCGAAGAGTTTCAAGTTATCTTAAAAGGATATGAACCAAAGCACACTTTTTTGAGGCGTTAGGCTAATCTCCTCCCTCAATATAAATGGCAAGATCAAGCAGTAAGGCCTGCATGTACTATGCTCAATTTTGATTGGCTGATAAGTATCTCCTCCCTAAATTGATTTAGGGGAGGGATTGTTCATTGGTCCTAAATTGGCGCTCGAAACGGATTTTTTGAGTTGCCTGATGGGAAAAAAATTACGGCCTTTTCTGATTGCAAGGGTAAACATTTTCAGTTTTTTACTCCTGTCTGTGACTCAGAAGTACTCATTTCACGACTTAAGATTCGGCGAAACTTTCGTTTGAGCAAAATTTAAACACCAAATTTTATCGTTGAAATGATTTATTATAATTTTGAGCTCATTTCAACGTTCGTTTTAAACAACCATTGAGGCTATTTAGGACGATGAGAAAAAACTGATGAGACTAGACTTTGAGTCTTCGGGAGATTCTGAAGGTACGTTCGCATTCAGCTTCCAGCTGCTCGACTCCGAGGGAGAAGTTCTGTTCGCTGCCGATACCGGATCAGGAAAAGACGCCGGCCCTGTTGTAAGTTCTAATTACACAACTCATCGCTAATAATTTATTTTCAAGAAGGGAACAGACACGTTTATTATTTACAAAACTCAACAATGAAAAAATCCCATCTTGGAAGAACCCCAAAAAGGCCAGTTAGCTGCCCAACGAACAGGTCTCTTTATATATATTTTTTCTTTCAAATGAATTACTACTACAGATATTTTTTGTATACATTAAACAATCAATAAAAAATCATTCTTTTTGCCAAACCACGTTGATAAGCCTTGCATAAAAAGAATTGGACTTTTCTTTCAGAAGGTTGCGTTATTTGGTTTTTTAGCAACAAATTTACTTAGCAACAAACTTTGAGCAACAAAATTTGTTGCTAACAAAAGCCTCTGTTAGCAACAAATTTACCGCTACAGATATATTTTGTGCATGTTAGCATTATAAATATCTGTCGTATTCAAAATTTTCTTTGTTGTATCGGTTGTAACTTTACTGACTCGATTTGTTAAAGTTTCATTTTTTGTTGTTTTTTATTTTTCCTTTTTCTTGGCTTCATAGGTTTCAGCCTATATTATCTGGGCTTAGTGGCCTCATATTGCGTTATACCGGTCGACGAGTGAAAATTTTGTGTGCGTGTGTGTGTATTTGTGTGTTATGAGGGTGAGAGGAACTATTGCCCTAAACTATTTTTGCCCTAAACTATTTCGACTTATTGGCATAATATTGCGTTGATTGGCGATCGATTTTGTTTGTGTGTGTTCTGAGTGTGAGAAAGATTTAATAACTTTTTATTAGTCATAAATTTTTTTTCGGCTTTTTGATTTTAGTTTTTTTTTCGGCTCAATAGGTTTCGGCCTATATTACATCGGTTAAGTGGCCTCATATTGTTTGATTTGAGGCTTGAATAAAGTTTTTGTTTCTGTTTGAGGATGAGGGGGACTGTTTAACTTTTTATAAGTCTTTTTGAATTTTTTCGGCCGTTTGAATTACTCGTATTCATTTTGATATTTCTAATTTTTCCGACTTTCGTATTGCGGTTGATTTTTTTTCGACTTAGCGGCTTTCTTGTTTTGTATCAGAAGTGGTGCTTGGCCTCTATGTACAATCATTCCTTTGCAATATAAATATTCAATTTCAATTCTCTCCCTTTTTTGGATATTCCAATAAATTCTAGTCATTATCTTGTTTTCGGTATTACACATCAATCCTAGCCATTGTTTTAAAAGTTTGAATCTTTCAGGTGCTCAAGCCCAATCCTACGAGACCATCGCAGTCGGCAGATAAAAGCGTAGACTTTGATGAATTGATGGTGTCGGTTCTCAAGATCAAACTTCTACGAGTCACGCCTGTTGCTAGTAATGGAGATGACATCACGCTCAAAGTGGCTCCGGTCGTCTGCGCAAGTAAGCAAATAGCTTGTCTCAATAAAATTTTTGTCGTTTTTTTGTATTTATTGATAGTATCTTCGGTTGAAAAAATAGCAAGGAGAATTTTATAAGCCAGAAGACATCTGAGATTTTGCAGAGGCTTCTCTTACTTAATAGCAATTTTTTTTCTGTTTATATCACGAAATGCTTGAAAACCTGCTACTGATATTCAGTGCAGCCTAATTGTTTTTTAAAAAATTTTAATTGTACTTTTTTCCAAAAATTTTTAGAACCAGTCACTAGCACCGAACCACCAGAAGTGACCACCGCTCCTCCCGAAGTGACATCAGGACCCCCAGAAGTGACAACTGCTCTTCCAGAAGTCACAACAGGACCCCCAGAAGTAACCACCGAAGAGTCAGAAACAACTCCAGGTTCGTAAAATTCAATTGTTCAACAATTCAATGTTAAGCAAGGGTGTTGAAATCGGGCATTAGGCGTGATGATTTTTTTTGTATTTTTTTTCAGGAAAAAGTCTTTAAATTTAATTACGCTCAATTTTGATTGTTCGTGGTTTGACTTTCGATTTATTTTCAATTTTACTTCAATTCATTTTTTTAAAAGGAAGGCAGACTCCACTAGCGAACAGCAAAAATGTAAAGGTCACAAAAAGCATGATCGACTTTAGTTGCAAAAGTGTACTACCAATCTTAATTTTCAACAATTCGGTCACATTCAGGGACGGATCTAGGATTTTCTCAAGGAGGGAGGGCAGATTTTCAAATTTGTCGACCTTTTTTTTAGTCTACCAAATTGATTTTCCGAGCACTTACAGAATACTATGAAGACCCTATTTTGTTCTGCGCCGCAGGCAAAATTTTGAAAAAAAAAACATGACAAAAAAAGCACTTTTTGAAAAATTTTGACCAAAAAATTGCGTTTTTTGGCGCACGCTCCTCTTCAAAATAAGTATATATTGGCGCCAAAGGCGCTTTCAGAACAATTTTAGGTTTAGTCGAAATGGATGTCATAAAAAAATACCAAAGATTGGTTGGCAGGTCGAATCCCTGAAAGGCGGGTCCGCCTCCCCTAAATCCGCCCCTGGTCACAGTCAATTTTTCTATTTTGTTCGAAACATTGTTGCAATATTTTGTATCTCACTAAATGTTTGTTGCCAGGAACAACAATAGAAATGACGAGCACTTCTACAATCACCCCTTGTGCCGAGGACGAGGAAATGAACGCATTGCCGCCTCCGACCAAAAGGCAACCATCCTCTAGAAGCACCGCATCATCTGGAACAACTGGACCAGTAGTCACTGAATCCGCTGGACAAACGCCTGTCAAACCATTTACACCAGCAACCGCGGGGCCAACAACTACCGGACCCGGTGGACCAACAACTACCGGTTCCGGTGGACTAACACCTGTCGGACCCGCTGGACCAACACCTGCAGGACCCGCTGGACCAACAACTGCCGGACCCGCAACTGCAGGACCCGCTGGATCAACAACTGCCGGACCCGCTGGACCAACACCTGCCGGACCCGCTGAACCAACACCTGCAGGACCCGCTGGACCAACCCCTGCCGGACCCGCTGGACCAACAACTGCCGGACCCGCTGGACCAACACCTGCCGGACCCGCTGAACCAACACCTGCAGGACCCGCTGGACCAACCCCTGCCGGACCTGCTGGACCAACACCTGCGGGAACCGCTGGACCAACAACTGCCGGACCAACTGGACCAACAACTGCAGGACCCGCTGGACCAACAACTGCCGGACCCGCTGGACCAACACCTGCAGGACCCGCTGGACCAACACCTGCAGTACCCGCTGGACCAACACCTGCAGGACCCGCTCGACCAACACCTGCAGGACCCGCTGGACCAACACTTGCAGGACCCGCTGGACCAACAACTGCTGTACCCACTGGACCAACAACTGCCGGACCCGCTGGACCAACACCTGCAGGACCCGCTGGACCAATACCTGCAGGACCCGCTGGACCAACACCTGTGGGACCCGCTGGACAAACAACTGCTGGACCAAGAACTGCCGGACCCACTGGACCAACACTTGCAGGACCCACTGGAAGCACAATCGTAACATCCGCTACTGCACCGGGATTTACAGTTTTAACGGCAACAGCGATATCCGGGAGCTCTGAAGCAACCGTTGCTACAGCACTTGGATCTACAGAAGTAACAGCCGCGACTCTGTCAGAAAGTACGGGCGCAACATTCGTCACTGGAAGCACAGGCGCAACCGCCGCTACTGTACCGGGAGTTACAGTTGTAGCGGCCACAGCGATATCCGGGAGCTCTGAAGCAACAGCTGCTACAGCATTTGGATCTACAAAAGTGACATCTGTTACTCAGTCAGAAAGGACCGGCGCAACATTCGCAGCTGGAAGCACAGGCGTAACCGCCGCTACTGAACCGGGAGTTACAGTTTTAACGGCCACAGCGATATCCGGGAGCTCTGAAGCAACAGCTGCTACAGCATTTGGATCTACAGAAGTGACATCTGTTACTCAGTCAGAAAGGACCGGCGCAACATTCGCAGCTGGAAGCACAGGCGTAACCGCCGCTACTGAACCGGGAGTTACAGTTGTAGCGGCCACAGCGATATCCGGGAGCTCTGAAGCAACAGCTGCTACAGCATTTGGATATACAGAAGTGACATCTGTTACTCAGTCAGAAAGGACCGGCGCAACATTCGCAGCTGGAAGCACAGGCGTAACCGCCGCTACTGAACCGGGAGTTACAGATTTAACGGCCACAGCGATATCCGGGAGCTCTGAAGCAACAGCTGCTACAGCATTTGGATCTACAGAAGTGACATCTGCTGCTGGAAGCACAAGCGGAACAGTCGCTGCTGCATCAGTAAGCACAGGGGCTACTGCTGCAACGGTTTCTGGAAACATGGGACCTACGGCTGCCATTCCAATGGAGTCCACGGAAGGCATAACTGCACCTCAGTCACGCAACACAGAAGCAACATCAGCTATCGGATCAACTGAGCCTGCTCAAACAGAACCTACTGGATCAACAGCTGTCAGACCCATTGGAATAAGTGGACCATCAACTACAGCACCCTCAGGATCAACACCTGCAGGACCCGTTGGACCAACACCTGCTGGAACCACCGGACCAATAACTGGTGGACCAACCCCTGCAGGACCTGGTGGACCAACCCCTGCAGGAACCGCTGGACCAACACCTGCTGGACCCGCTGGAGCAACAACTGTGGTAACCACTGGACCGACAACTGCAGGACCACCAACTGCAGGATCTGCTAGACCAACGCCTCGTGGACCCACTGGAGCAACATCTGCAGGACCCGCTCGACCAACAACTGCTGGAATTGCTGGGCCAACACCTGCAGGACCCGCTGGACCAACAGCTGCTGTGCCCTCCGGAACAACACCTGCAGCTCCCGCTGGACCAACAACTCCAGCACCCGCTGGACCAACAACTGCCGGACCCGCTGGACCAACACCTGCCGGACCCGCTGAACCAACACCAGCAGGACCCGCTGGACCAACCCCTGCTGGACCAACACCTGCGGGACCCGCTGGACCAACAACTACCGGACCGACTGGACCAACAACTACCGGACCGACTGGACCGACACCTGCCGGACCCGCTGGACCAACAACTGCCGGACCCGCTGGACCAACACCTGCAGGACCCGCTGGACCAACACCTGCAGGACCCGCTGGACCAACCCCTGCTGGACCAACACCTGCAGGACCCGCTGGACCAACACCTGCAGGACCCGCTGGACCAACCCCTGCTGGACCAACACCTGCAGGACCCGCTGGACCAACACCTGCAGGACCCGCTGGACCAACCCCTGCTGGACCAACACCTGCAGGACCCGCTGGACCAACACCTGCAGGACCCGCTGGACCAACACCTGCAGGACCCGCTGGACCAACACCTGCAGGACCCGCTGGACCAACACCTGCCGAACCGAGTGGACTAACAACATTATTTACACCCGAAGAAACAGGAGAAACCACAATCGTACCTGATGTCGGGTTTTATTGTTCGGAAGAAATGACAAGTACTGTAGAGTATGACTATGAAGTAAGTTCATCAAAATCGTTTGTTCAACGGCGGTTTGTTTTACTACGGCTGATGACGAATTTTGAATGTTTTTGAAAAAGAATTTTTTTTACGCATAGTTTCAACTAACCCAGTGAACATGGTTTACTCTACGTGTCTGTGATCGTTCCCGGCTAGTTTAGCAAACTGAATAGCTCATGTGTTCAGATTAAGCCAAAAGTTGGGCTAAATGAGCTGGAAAAGTCTTTTTTTTTTAAATGTCAGCTACTGAAATAAGTAGGCACTGAATTACAAATTTGAAGATCATAAAAAGCGAAAAGCACGGTAAAAATGGAATCAGGAAAACAAATTTATTCTAAATACTAAGAGCTGCAAAATTTTTGACTTTTGACTGCAAATTTGGTTACTGTGATCAATCTATAAATCGATTTAATGCTCTTGTTATTTGAAACTTGGTAAAAAAAAATCCTGGTACGTAATCATTTGTAAACTCGAAAACGGGAAAGAGTTCTGTTCAAAGAATACCGTGTTCATAATTATTGGTAAGCTCAAAGCCGGGAAAAATTGATATTCAAAAAAGTCATTCACATAGTCATTTGTGAACTCAAAACCCGGAAAAATTATGTGTAAAAAACGTGTACATAATTAATTGTAAACTCAAAAGCGGGAAAACTTGAATTTCAAAAAAATGTCGCGTACATAATCATTTGTAAACTCGAAACTGGGAAAAATTGAAATTCAAAAAAGTTGTTCACATAGTCATTTGTTAGCTCAAAACCCGGAAAAAAATTATGTTTAAAAAATGTGTACATAATTATTGGTAAACTCAAAACCGGGAAAACTTGATTTTTAAACAAATGTCACGTCATAATCATTTGTAAGCTCAAAACCGGGAAAAAATTTATGTTCAAAAAGGTCGCGTACATAATCATTTGTAAACTCAAATCGGGAAAATTTGATATTCAAAAAATGTCGCGTAGATAATTATTTGTAAAATCAAAACCGGGGAAACTTGATATTCAAAAATTTGTCGGGTACATAATTATGTTTTAAACCTAAACAGTTTTTTTAGCGCTTGAGACGTCTGAAAACAGACATAATTTGTCTAATGAAGATCTTCCTGGGATGATTTTAGGATGATTATGTATAAAATTATTTGTCGAGTGTGAAGCAATGCTGGAAACAATTTATTATGATGATGATTAAACCGTTTTGAGTGTTTCTTGTTTGCAGGAGCCAACAGCAGTGATGGAGATAGTTCTGTCAACTCCTGGAGTGTCTAAAGACACTGAGTTGCTGATCGAAGTGATCGACGAGAGTGGAGCTTCCTCCTTCTTAGCTCCAAGTGGAAACACAGTCCGAACTGTGGCTGCTACTTCAGCCGAGGTGAGTTGTAACAAAAAACGATGTCAAACCGTCAGTCATGAAACTTTCTGTTGCAATTGCATACAATTAGTACCTTCTGTAGTTCTATTTTTTATTTGGTCATATTACACCTTGACGTTTGGTTAGGTTCGAAAGAGTTTTTTTTAATACAGTTTGGTTCTTTAAATTTATAGACCCCATACAGTGATTTTTGTAGTTGGTGTGGCGGGGGGGGGGGTATTTGCTTTTTTATTTTTTTTATTTACCGAATAAGAACCAGTAAACAAAAATCATAAAAAATGGAATACATCGTTAAGAATTTTGGGTTTTTAGGAGGCATGGTTCTCAGTGGCCGCTTCTGGATCTCCCTCTGAATTCTTGATCAAGAACGACGACGACTCTCTGGAAATTATTGTGCAGTCACTCATCCTCCATGTCAAGGGATGTTCTGAAGGAATCATTGACATCGACCTCATTGGATGTTACAGTACGTTCAACTTCAATCAAGTTCAAAGTCTTCAATTAGAAGTTCAATTAAGTTCATGTGCAAAAAAAAGAGGATGCAACTAATTGATTCTATTAATTCTGCAGTTAATACTGGTGACGATGAGCATCCGAATCAGTCGAAAAACGGTGCTTTCCAAGTTAACTAAGTTTGTTGACACGTTTCTTACAATTTTACACTTGCGAGGCAAAGTGTATTAAGACGAACTTTAGACCAACCTAACTCGCAAATAAAAGTGCTACTTTTGGTAGCATGTAAATAACGCTAGGTGCAAGTAATCAATCGGAAAGCATAAAGCCACATTATGTATAAATTATTCATTTAAAAAATTGCGAGTATATTGAGTTAGAAAATTTCTTTTTTCGGTTCATTTGATGAATTAAAAATGCATCAAATGTGTTCACTTTTTACTTATCAAATGTCCAAGCACATATGACTTTATACTGCTATCGGAGCCTACCAATTCAAAAGTGCTACCAAAAGAAACGTGACAACAAACTTAGTAACTTTTGAATTGGTAGGCTGCGATGGTTCCCCCCTTTTAACTCTAAACAACTTAACACCCTACAGTTTCACTCCCTGCTTTTTGTTGCCTTAGCAATATAACATCGCTACATTTTAAAACAATTTCTATGAATTAACACCGTTTTAATCCAAAATCAAAAGAAAACTTACTTCAAAGGGGATTTCGGTAACCATCAAAGAATTAAACGAGAGAAATTTTTGCCATTTAAAGCCAGACAAATTTGCGCAACATAATTCGCGTAAGTTTTGAATAGAAATGACCTTGCAAATGATTTCAGTGAAACGTTTCAAACCAAAATGAAATGGCCTTGCCAATATTTTCAATGATTCATTCCAAAATGAACCAAAAGCAAGCAATAGTTCAATGAACTTCAAAAGCCCGCAAATAATTAGACGTCCTTTGACTAATATGGCCTAATTTTCTAGACATTTTCAGCCGGTGTAGAAATTAAAAAAAGGTTTAACCAATGCCAAAAAACTTAAAATCATTATTTTTAGAATCATTCTCGAACTTAAACTTATGACCTGATCGCTTTGTCAGCTTTTTTGAATTGTTGGCACATAAACGCAAAGCTAAAGGGTTTGCCAGCCCGTAGTCCCAACCTAGCATCCCGAAAATAAGGGCGATTGTCCTGGGATTAAATTGCTAAGGCACGAGTCATGTTCTTGCGTTTAGTTACGTTTCCGGGAGTCTGCAAGGAAACGTCTTTTCAAAAAAAGCTGACAAAAATTTCAGTAGGATTAAAATTTGAATTTTAATAGTACGAAAGAATAAACAAAAATGAAATAAAATTTACAATAGTTTAGCACAAGCTAGATAACGCTCTGAAAAAGTACAGATCAGTTTTGTCTTCGTAAACGGACATTATGTTTTGTACTCTTTCATTTAATACTCGATACTTTTTCTTTTTTGTGAACTTATGGCCACTCGATGCATCAAAAAAGTTGAGTTTTTGTACGGAAGCGTCTTTTTGCAGGCTACCCACTACTTTCCACATATTTGGGTGGGCTCCGCTGAAATATGATTGAATCCCGAAATGCCATCCCTTGACAGCATTTGTTGTTCGAGCAATCCCCATCACGGCCGCATCTCGCTGGTTCCAAAGGGAGGGTGGGAATGAAACTTCACGGTTTGGCACCAAGCTGTTTATATAAGTAGAGCCGAAGTACAGACACAACTCGTCAATTTTCTCAATTTTCTCGGGTTCTAAGCAACTTCTGTCGCATACATTTTGATTTTCCTGAATGATCATGTCATAGGAATCGCCGATCTTTTCTTTTTCTTCAAATGCAAGGGATGGCAGCATTTTTAAAGCCAGCGCTAAGTCGTGATTCGTTTCGTAGGTCACTTTCAGACCCAATTCAATAATTTTTCTCATGTAACTCTGAGTGAGATGGATAAAACAACCCGATAAATGTGCTTCGGGGAATGTTTTTTGGAAGGACTGAAGAGCAGCTTGCTCAAAATCGAACAAAATTTTTTCAGGCCGGCAGTTGGGTGCTAAATCAATTAAAGCCTGCAAGAAGCGATTGTAGGTTTTTTCGGTTTTGTTAGAGAGGAAGGCGTAAATGAAAGCTGGCGCAATGCCAGATACACTAACATGAATTTAATAAAGCTGATAGAACATTTTTGGAGTAATTTTGAAAGTTCCATCGGCTAACCAAAAAGATGACTTCTCCAGAACTCTCACCATTTCGGGGTCGCAGCACAAAATGATTCGCTCATGATCATTTGATCCACTGTCATACCGGATAAAATTTTCAAAAATTTCAGGGATCTCGAAATTTCGCGCAACGGGGATGGGCGGCATATTTACATCTAGCTGCTTACGAGTGCGAGCAGCCGTTCGGATCAGTTTGTCTTTACTTGGGAGAGCAAACTGAGTAGCCAAATCGTTTGTAATTGGCAAAACCGCACTGGCAACTGCAACAGTCGGGGTAAATCTCTCGCTGAGGTCTTTTATATGCTTTATGACATTTCGGGCCTCCGATTTTCCCGCTGAAATGTCGTGGTTATGCTCTCCACGCGTCTCGATTAGTTCGTTATTTTCAGTAATGGCAGTTGCTCGACATTTATGTGTTTGATATTTTGAGCAAATCCAGTTTTCTGTAAAACTTATTCTTTCGCTTGAAATAAAATTCGTGGCCGGACGCTATAAGGATTGGCTTGCTTTTAGATGAAACTGTGAATTCGAAAGAAGCCTCAATCATAATGTGTTTATTGTGTTTGCGTATGTTTATCACTTGAGTAAAGTATAAAGTGACTGTCAGAATTTAATTTTTGTCAGAATTTTTACGTCAAATTGTTTTGAATTAGCACAAGCAGCTTTTTTAGTAATCATAATGGTTTAGCGAAAAGTCTAATTGAAAATAAATTACAAACTTGTAGATAAGATTCTTAAGTAAATTAGGAAGCCTCCTTTTAGCATGTATAACTAAGATAAACCAAGTTTTTCATTATGGTGCGTGTGTTAATTGCAGGATTAACTTTGGTGTGATAAGAGTTAAGATAAGGAATTCATATAGCATTAGATTTAATAGTGAAATGACTAGGTGTTAAAATGTACTGTATTAAACTGGAAAATAGGCGTTATATTGTTGTCGATTCAAATTGTTTAGTAATGAAATGACTAAGTGTTAAAAAGTACGGTGTTAAATTGTATGTCATTAAACTGTAGGACACCGGCTGCGAAAGCAGTATAAAGTCTTATGTGCCTGGACATTTGATAAGGAAAAAATTGTTTCCAACCACATAACAATCACTGAAACTTGATTTCAGAAGCTTTCTAACTCAATATATCTCGCAATTTTTTGATATGAACAATTCATACATAATGTGGCTTTATGCTTTCCGATTGATTATATACAAAGTTGTGTCTTTTTGTATTTGATGCTGCTACTTTTGCTGCATCGAATTGGCAATTTATTAGCATACGTAGCTGTGTTATTTGTGGCTAGTTTTTGGGGATTTTAAGCCTCCGTGGCTGAGTGGTTAGTGCGAGAGACTCTAATTGGCTAGATCCTATTTTTCTTATTGGCTAGTTTTTTCTACTTTTTCTACTAATTAGGCCTTTTTCTACTTTATCTTATTTCACTTGATAGAGCTGCTTTTTGGTCGTGTTCTTGCAATTTTTGCAATGGGCAACTTCGCCTGTGAGAATTAAGTAAAAAATTGGTTTTTATTGTCAAAATGAGCAGTGTTAAATTAACTAATTTCATTCAGATTCATTGATTATTGTTTAAGAGTAATTCACGTGGTGGAGACTCTTATATAGGTTTGGTGTTTTTTTTTCAGGAAAAAGTCTTAACATTTTTAAAGCGAAATAAAAATTTACCCATTGATCCAGTTTGCTCAAATTGGGTTACTTTTATCAAAAAAGCACCAATCATAAATTGTTCTTGAAATTCAAAGTGCTTCATGTGCATGTTTTTTCTTCAATTTTCGAAAAATGAAGTTTTTTTTCCAACAAAAAGTTAGTTTTTTGTGTGTCCTTGCGTTGATTACTATTTTCTAGCTGTCATTTAGCGATGTTTATTGTTTTCCGAAGAGGATATTGAATATTTGATTACATACTAAAAGTTTTTATAATTTGACTCCAGGTAAAAAAGAATTATATTTGAATGTAAAAGAGAGTGCAGGCACTAATGATCAAAAGCGTAACTTTACAATGGTTTAAATGTTTCAGAACACAAACTTGGGGTTGAAACAATTGAAATTGTTCACTACTGTGGTCAATTCCGTACTCCGTCAATTTTTCAATGCCTTAGTCTTCTTTAAAGACTGCTGGATGTTTTAGAGCCAACAACGACATACGAGCAAGAATTCACAGAGACGACTGGAGAAACTATAACTGAAGAAATGACAACAACTATCACTGCAACTATCACACCATGCGAGAATGGAACTATGGAAACATTGCCACCTCCTACAAATGATTTCACTACAAGGACTCCTAAAGCTCTAAAAACTACTCCGTCATCTGAAGCCGAAGAAGGATCAACTGCTGGATCATCTAGGCCTACAGAAGGACCGATTGAAACGGCAACATCCGGACCCACACCTGCAGGACCAACGCCTACAGGACCCGCTGGACAAACAATTACCGGACCAGCTGTTACAACACCTGCCGGACCCGCTGGACCAACACCTGCAGGACCCGCTGGACAAACACCTGCAGGACCCGCTGGACAAACATCAACCGGACCCGCTGTACCAACACCTGCAGGACCCGCTGGACCAACACCTGCCGAACCCGCTGGACCAACACCTGCAGGACCCGCTGGACAAACAACTGTCGGACCCGCTGGACCAACACCTGCCGGACCCGCTGGACCAACACCTGCAGGACCCGCTGGACAAACAACTGTCGGACCCGCTGGACCAACACCTGCCGGACCCGCTGGACCAACACCTGCGGGACCCGCTGGACAAACAACTGTCGGACACGCTGGACCAACTTCTGCCGGGCTCGCTGGACTAACACCTGTCGGACCCGCTGGACCAACACCTAGAGGACCCGCTGGACCAACACCTGCAGGACCCGCTGGACCAACACCTGCCGGACCCGCTGGACCAACACCTGCCGGTCCCGCTGGACCAACACCTGCAGGGCCCACTGGACAAACTATTGCCGGTTCCACTGCACCAACTACTGTAGGACCAGCTGGACCAACGCCTGCTGGACCATCAGCAGCCACTGCTACAGAACCCTCTGGAACAACACCTGCTGGACCATCTGAACCTAGTGCAGTAGAAACATCTGGACCCACTGCTGCAGGACCTGTTGGATCTACGGAAGTAACAGTAACTCTACCAGAAAGCACTCGGGCGACTGCCGCATCTAAAGCTGGAATAACAGGACCTACACTTGGTACTCCAGTTGGTTCCACCGAAGGAGCAGCGACTCAACCAGAAAGCACAAGAGCTGCGGGGGCTACCGTAAGTACTGGTGCCACATTTGCAACTCAACCTGAAGGCAATGGTGCAACAGCAGTTTCACTATCTGGAACTACCGGAGTAACAAGCGTTACTGAAGCAAGCGACACCGCGCCAACTGCCGCATCTGTAGCTGGAAAAACGGTGCCTACAGCTGGTTCTCCAGTTGGTTCTACGGAAGGTGCAGCTACTCAACCAGAAAACACAGGAGCTACGGGGGCTACCATAAGTTCTGGTGCCACAGTTGCAACTCAACCTGAAAGCACTAGTGCAACAGCAGTCTCGCAATCTGAAATCACAGGAGTAACCAGCGCTACTGCATCAAGCAATGCCGCGGAGACTAAAGCATCTGTAGCTAGAACCACAGGTCCTACATCTGGTACTTCAGTTGTTTCTACGGAAGGTGCAGCTACTCAACCAGAAAGCACAGGGGCTTCGGGGGCCACCATAAGTTCTGGTGCTACAGTTGCAACTCAACCTGAAAGCACTAGTGCAACAGCATTCACGCTATCTGAAACCACAGGAGTAACAAGCGTTACTGAAGCAAGCGTCACCGCGCCAACTGCCGCATCTGTAGCTGGAAAAACAGCACCTTCAGCTGGTACTCCAGTTGGTTCTACCGAAGAAGCAGCGACTCAACCAGAAAGCACAGGGGCTACGGGGGCCACCATAAGTTCTGGTGCCACAGTTGCAACTCAACCTGAAAGCACTAGTGCAACAGCGTTCACGCTATCTGAATTCACAGGAGTAACAAGCGTTACTGAAGCAAGCGTCACCGCGGAAACTGCCGCATCTGTAGCTGGAATCATAGGACCTACAACTGGTACTCCAATTGGATCTACGGAAAGAGCAGCGACTCAATCAGAAAGCGTTGGAGTTACTGAGGCTACCGTTAGTGCTGGCACCACAGTTGCAACTCAATCGGAAGGCACTGGTGCAACAGCAGTTACACTATCTGAAATAACAGAAGTAAGCGGCGCTACTGGACTAACTGTCGGACCTGCTGGAACAACAACCGTCGGACCCGCTGGACCAACACCTACAGGACCAACAACTGCTGGACCCGCGGGCGCAACTCCTGCAGGACCCGCTGGGCCAACACCTGCAGGACCCGCTGGACCAACAACTGCAGGACCCGCTGGACCAACAACTGCCGGAACCGCTGGACCAGCAACTGCAGGACCCGCTGGACCAACAACTGCCGGAACCGCTGGACCAGCAACTGCCGGACCTACTGGATCAACACCTGCAGGACCCGCTGGACCAACAACTGCCGGAATCGCTGGACCAACAACTCCCGGATCGACTGGATCAGCACCTGCTGGACCAACACTTGCAGGACCCGCTGGACCAACAACTGCCATACCCGCTGGACCAACAACTGCCGGACCCGCTGGATCAACACCCACAGGACCCGCTGGACGAACGACTGCCGGAATCGCTGGACCAACAACTGCCGGACCGACTGGATCAGCACCTGCTGCACCAACACTTGCAGGACCCGCTGGACCAACAACTGCCATACCCGCTGGAACAACAACTGCCGGACCTGCTGGATCAACACCCACAGGACCCGCTGGACCAACGACTGCTGGACCCGCTGGACCAACAACTGCCGGACCCGCTGGGCCAACAATTGCCGGACCCGCTGGACCAACAACTGCCGGACTCGCTGGATCAACACCCACAGGACTCGCTGGACCAACAACTGCTGGACCCGCTGGACCAACAACTGCCGGACCCACTGGATCAGCAACTACCGGACCCGCTGGACCAACAACTGCAGGTCCCTCTGCACCAACAACAGCCGGACCCGCTGGACCAACACCTGCAGGTCCCGCTGGACCGACAACTGCCGGTCCGACTGGACCAACAACAGCTGAGAGCGAGGGTACGACAAATGAAATTACTGAAGAGACAACGTCGGAGTCCTTGAGTGAGGGTAGTTCAACAGTAACTATGTGCGAACCAGAGATTGGATTCCTCTGCGACGAGGATATGAGCTCTGAAGAACTATCACGATACTCATACGAGGTTTGTTTCAATTGCATCGTTGTTTCTTTTTTTCCTCTGAAGAAGTTTATAGGCCAACTGTTGGAAGAAGTGTTTAGGTCAACTCTCCAACCAGAAAATTTTACCTTCAGTTTCGGTATCGGATATTGATTTTTCGCGGACAGATCCTGTTTTCTCAAAATCGAATTGTTTTGTCCAAAACAGTTTCAATTGTAAACAGTTTCTAATACTAGTTTGGGGCCTATTTTTTTAACAACTTCTCATACTTGAATTCACAATCACGAAGAGTTTTTCGCTTCCATTCATTTTTTGACATCTGTGAAGAATTGTGAAAAATTGTCCGTTTGGATTCAAGTTTAATTAAAAAATCTCTCTGTACTAACGCCATGCGCAAGCAGAGAATTAATTCGCTCGAAAGATCATTCCGAAATTTTGAAGCTAATATTTATCTCGACGGAAATTGTAATCACCAAGACTACCCGTGTCGAGCCAGATCCTTGATTTTCCAATTGGCCTTCAACCTGTGCGCTTGAAATGTTTATATGTTCCAAAAAAATTGAATTGGGGTCATGTTCCTATTTTGTTCCGACCACTTTGCGAAAGGGGAAGGAACTATGGCGTAGGTTGTGTTTTTTCAACGCGACTACCTCAAAAAAAAGCTCGTATTGGGGTCAAGCGTGGAATCATATCAAAGCTTTTTTGGCCACGGTTCAGCTGTTTTTTGTCTAATTCTTGTTATTCATTCAACAATTAGGTTTCCTTCCCACTCACTATTTAAAAAATATATATATAGCACCAAAAAATTATTTAGGTTTTTCTACTTTCTATATATTTTTGTTTAAAAAATAAAAGTAACGACAGAAATGATCTTTAAAACGTTAGATTGGGTCGAGTGATACATTTTTATAAATCTTTTTCAATGTTTTTCAGTGAAGAGCAAGCAGATCACCTTTTTTTGCTTTTTATTTTCGTGTAGAGAGAACTTTGCCATTTTTAATGTGTTTTCTTTTTTAAGATTTTGGTAGTTTTTCCAGGCTCGTTTTCAGTCCGTGTCCCAGTACGCAGAAAAAATTATGAACGATTTGCATTTCGAATTCGTTTTTTTAAGTGCTCGAAATTTTTTGTGATGCTTGCACATTAACCGGCTAAATTTTTTTTAGTTTAAAAACTTTTTATCGTGTAAACACGTCAAAAAAGCGTTAAGTTTGATCTTGCTCAAATTTATTTTTTCGAAGTTTGACTTATGGTTTGTTTTAAACTCAAATAATTTTCATTTGCTAAATAAAAGACAGCTTACGGTTTTCAATTATGCATGTGAAAATTGCGCGAAGAACTGAATGACTTTCCGGCTTTCTGGCGAAATCAGATTTTCTAACGCAATAAAAAAATGCCTTTTGACTGCCCATTTTTCTTTATTTTGGGTTAGTTTCATGAAAGAATTCCGACTCATTTTTACTTCCCACACATGTCCGTTTATTTTTCCGACTTTCGTAACAAAAGTAAAGGAATATTTGTGCTCGGGGAGGGTTTTTTCTTCAGACAAATTTCGGCGTTTTAACTAGCCATTTTTGACGGAATTTTTATATCATTCAAAAATTATTGTTGTCTTGAGCTTAAATGCGAAACCTGTAATCTTTTTTTTTAAAGTTATGGGGGGTTTAAAGAATGCCATTTTGGCCAGCTTGGGGCAATTGACGCGCGATATATTTTGCGCCATTAACGCTTAAGCCGAGATTTAATCCGTCGTAGAAATCGTTCTAAATTGGTTAAAGGAAGCTAGCTTATTTGTTAGTAGTACCGAAATCTATCACTATGTACTTTATATGGCGTGTGAGAGGATGATTTTCACAAAAGATATCAATTAAAATAATCTTTTTTTTTTACATTTAATATTTTCATGTTATTACTGCTCCATAGACCTTAAAAGGTTGTCGGAATATTCAGGGCTTCGCCCTGATACGAGCAGTTTTGTTTTTGTAGTTGTTTTTGCGTGTATTTATGGCTAAACGCGTAAAGTTACAATGCAAGGCATGAAAAGCAACTTGGTTTGCGATGCCAAATTTCATTGCATTATGACAAGATGGGATTGGAAAAGTGCCAATTATAAAATACCATTGAAATCAAAAAGCTTTAACGTGATGTTTTTTCTCTATATATTTTTTTCAAAACCAGTTCCACAAATACCTGAGATTGCTGTTTGTGCGTTTCCTGTATGCAAATTTGAGTTTGAAGCGATGGAAGGGATAGATTTTGAATAGATAGGAATTGAATAGATTTTATCCATTTTGAAGTTTTTACAACCTTCAAACGCTCATAACTTTCCAAACACTAATCACACGCAAATACTATCATTGTTCTTAGCTAAAGCCTTGAGCTTTTCTGTTGGTTTGAAAAAGTTCGTCAAAAATTATATTTTCTAGGATCTCTTTAACCCCCCCCCCTCTTTTGAGTAACGAATTGCCAGCTCTATAATGAAATAATTCAACGGTTGTAATATGTGAATTTTGTACCTTTTTCAAACGGCGCGAAACAGTTGAGTTGATGAGATCCATTTTCTATCACCAAAAATGGCCTGGAGAAAAAAAAACATTTCAAAGTTGAAGCAGAAGTTAATTAGCCTGAAATCTTCCCTGTAGCTGATATTCTCAAACTGGGAATAAAATATATCAAGGTATCTCGAAAAATTTCTTTGTTGTGTATCACATTGTAATCTTGAATTAAACACTGTCTCGTATTTGAAAGAATCAAAACCGTTTGATGCCAAATAAGCTAATGAACGCCAAAACGTCAAAAAAAAGGTATGAAAAAAGGTTCCATCTGTTTTCCTTATTTGAGCAATGAGTTTTGTACTAACTATAAGGGTTGTAACTGTTTGGTTATTTCAGGATCCACAACTAGTGATGGAGATCTCTTTGGCAGTAACTAACGTCACAGACACGACTGAATTGCTCATAACGTATTACGACGAAGAGGGAACCAAATTCTATCTCGACCGAGTCGGAAACTCTGTGTTTGAAAACATCGACGCATCTTCACCAGAAGCAGCTGCCAGCGTATGTGCACACATCATTTAATTGCCCACATTTTAATTTTTTTTTTCATTTTTACTCTTTTCTTGAAATTCTTTTCATTTTTTTAAATAAATTTTGTGACTATTATCAATATTGTGAGTGTTTGGTTAAGATTTAGTTTTCGTTTCATTTCAATTTTTTTAAGATGCCCTTACTCCAATGGTAAGAAATAATTGTTCAAGAATTGATGAAACTTGTTTTTTTATTATTATTTTCTTAAGAGTAATCAACGTAGTGACGACTTTATACAGATCTTGGTGATTTTTTCATGTTTTTTTTCAGGAAAACGTCTTTAACTGCTCCTATAACTAGAGATGTGAATTCATTCATAATAATTGCGTTTTTGAACGCTTTTAGGCAGGCGCGGATATAGGATTTGCTCGAGGGAGGGGGAGGATTTTCAAAAAAAAAATTTCGAAAATTTTGTCGACCTCTTTTTTTAATTCGACGAAATTTTTTTTTCTGAGCTCTCCTAAAGCAGTACAAAGACTCTGTTTTGGCAAAACTTTCTACGCCGCAGGCAAAATTTTGAAAAAAGAGACCTAAAAAGGCGTTTTTAGACACGTTTTGGAAAATTTTGACCAAAAAATCGCGTTCTTTCGGGGAGCGCTCCCCCCTTGAAATTAGTATACATTGGCGCCAAATGCGCCTTTAGAAAAATTTAGGGGTCCGACACCAAAATTGGATATCTCAAAATAGTACAAAGGGGGACCCTTTGGGTCGGTAGGGGGTCGAATCCTTGAGGGGGGGGGTGCGCCCCCCCCCCCCCCTAAATCCGCCTTGCTTTTAGGTGTATATGCACTTTTTGAGCTCAATTCAAATTCATCTGAAAAGTTTAGGTAAATAGCACTCTCCAAATACGAACGTGGAAGCGGCGCGAAAAAACGTGAACGACTTCTAGTTTCGAAAGTTGGATTTAATTTTTAGATTTCCCAGCGGAATAAATATTTTACCTATTAATCCAGTGTTCTCAAATAGCGCTAATTTTATCAAAAAGGTATCATACATAATTAATCTTGAAATTCAAGGTTATATATTTTTACTTTGAAATTAGAAAAAAAAATTCAAAATTAGGTCATTTTTTTTCTCTGTTTCGTTCATTACTCTTTTCCAACTGTCAGTTGGCTATGTTTTTTAAATTTTTTTGATGTTTCGTCCTCATCAGACGACCAAAAACATCTACAATTAACTAGCAGATTAGGTATTTTAATGTTCTGAAAAGTGCCCATTGAAATAAGATTGTTTCCGCCGTTTCAGCCGAAACCATGGTTCAGTATAGGAGGTGATGACGTTCCTGCTTCAATCTCATTCGCGAATGAGGAGAATACGATAGAGATCAAGACTCTCGTCATTGAGATCAAAGGATGCTCCGAGGGATTGGTGGAACTGAATTTGATCGGATGTTACAGTGAGTCGCATTTGCCTAGTTTTCCTCTATTTTTTTTGAAAGGAGAAATGGTGTTTTCAAATAGCGAAGCATGTTTTTAATTAATTTTTTTTTCGAGTTTCTTAAATTCTTTTACACTTTTCATACATATCTGTTGGCTCTGCTTCTTATTGCTCCGTAGCACCGAATGTGAGGAAGAACTTTGTGTTCTGTTTTTTTTTTCATGCAAAATCAGGTACCACAAATACTCGGAATGGGTCGAGTGATATATCATATTACAGCCCTTTCAATAGTGATTCAAACAAACGACAATAAAAAGTTTTCAAAAATTGCCCGTGTCGAGAAAAACTCAAATATTTGTAAAGTCAACTATTGTTGATCATGTTGAACTAAATAGTTTTATACTCGCTCGCATAGTTCTCGATTCACACCATCCGCTAAAAACTACACCAATTTGAAAAACAGGAAAAAAAAACTTTTTTCTATTTTTTTGTAAATTTGGTCTGAAAATTCTGAGCTACTTGCAAAGAAGCCGGCTATCCTTGAACGTAGTGAGGATACTTATATACGTCTTGTTGGTTTTCTTGTTTTTTAAGCTGTCACACTGGAACTTAATTGTTTGCTGTTTGACTTCTATTTTTCAAATTCAATTCACGTTCATTCACGCTTCCAGCTTGGCTTTCATAGAAAGAGTTACATCGCTTTCAACTCTTTCTAAAAATTATTTTTCTTTTTTTTGCGGATAAATTAACTAGATTAATTAAACAAGGGTAGGAATTGTCTTCACTTAAAGACTCTAAGGGTAGCACCAGGAATTTATGTAATGAAACTATTATTTTGATTGGGTTTCATTGTGAGATGAAGGAATGTCGTTTATTCTTTTATAGAACCTGGCACAACAGTTGCTGAAACAACTGAAGGACCTACTGAAGAAACGACCACACCTGAAGGTAAGTTGAAACCGTATTTTTTTAAGGCCATTACTGGACCACTTTTGTGACTAGTAACATCTATAGCTTAGCAGGGGTAGATTTAAAAGGGGATGCGAGGATTTGGCACCATCATCGCCAAAAGGGTATTGGTACAACGAAATCCATTTTTGGCAATTGAATTGAAATTTAGAAGAAACGACAATGACATCAACAATTACACCATGCGCTGACGAAGAAAACATGACGTCTCTTCCACCGCCTACTGTCATATATTCGTCAACATCTGCACCGCCTTCAGCAGTGTCCTCTCTGGAACCAGCTGAAGAAGTTGAGCAAACCACTACTGCCGCGCCATCGGAAAAAGAAGTACCTTCAGCAACCGCCCCTGCTGCACCCACAACGACTGGACTGGAAGGGCCAAAATCTTCCAAACCCGCTGAACCAACACCTGTAGGACCATCTGGACCACCCACTGCTACCGAACCCTCGGGAATAACAACTGCAGGACCATCTGAACCCACTGTTGCAGGACCTTCTGGACCCACTGCTGCCGGACCATCTGAACCCACTGTTGCAGGACCATCTGGACCCACTGCTGCAGGACCATCTGAACCCACTGTTGGAGGACCATCTGGATCAACTGCTGCCGGACCATCTGGACCTACTACTGAAGGGCCATCTGGTCCTACTGCTGCCGGACCTTCTGGAATAACAAATGCAGGACCATCTGGACCTACTGTTGCAGGACCATCAGGACCCACTGCTGCCGGACCTTCTGGAATAACAACTGCAGGACCATCTGGACCCACTGCTGCAGGATCATCTGAAACCACTGCTGTCGGACCATCTGGATCCACTGCTGCCGGACCATCTGAACCCACTGTTGCAGGACCATCTGGACCCACTGCTGCAGGACCACCTGAACCCACTGTTGCAGGACCATCTGGATCAACTGCTGCCGGACCATCTGAACCTACTACTGAAGGGCCATCTGGTCCTACCGCTGCCGGACCTTCTGGAATAACAACTGCAGGACCATCTAAAACCACTGCTGCCGGACCATCTGAATCCACTGCTGCCGGACCATCTGAATCCACTGCTGCCGGACCATCTGAACCCACTGTTGCAGGACCATTTGGACCCACTGCTGCTGGACCATCTGGATCCACTGCTGCAGGAACATCTGGAGCCACTGCTGTTGGACCATCTGGAATAACAACTGCAGGACCATCTGGAACCGCTACTGCAGGACCATCTGGACCCACTGCTGCAGGACCAATCGGATCTACGGAAGAAAGAGTGACTCCAAGAGAAAGCACCGGAGCAACTGCCGCATCTGTAGCTGGAATAACAGGACCTATACCTAGTACTCCAGTTGGTTCTACCGAGGGAGCAGTGACTCAAACCGAAAACACAGGAGCTACGGAGGCTACCATAAGTGCTGGCGCCACAGTTGCAACTCAACCCGAAGGCACTGGTGCAACAGCAGTTACACTATCTGAAAATACGGGAGTAACAAGCGTTACTGAAGCAAGCGTCACCGCGCCAACTGCCGCATCTGTAGCTGGAAAAACAGTACCTTCAGCTGGTACTCCAGTTGGTTCTACCGAAGAAGCATCGACTCAACCAGAAAGCACAGGAGCTACGGGGGCTACCGTAAGTGCTGGAGCCACAGTTGCAACTCAACCTGAAGGCACTGGTGCAACAGCAGTTACACTATCTGAAACCACAGGAGTAACAAGCGTTACTGAAGCAAGCGTCACCGCGCCAACTGCCGCATCTGTAGCTATAAAAACAGCACCTTCAGCTGGTACTCCAGTTAGTTCTACCGAAGAAGCAGCGACTCAACCAGAAAGTACAGGAGCTACCCGGGCTACCGTAAGTGCTGGAGCCACAGTTGCAACTCAACCTGAAGGCACTGGTGCAACAGCAGTTACACTATCTGAAAATACCGGAGTAACGGGTGCTACTGTATCCGCAGAAACATCTGCAACTACTGAAGGAATAACAGTCAAAACCGCTGCACCAGCAACTGCCGCAACCGCTGGACCAACAACTGCTGGCACCGCTGGACCAACACCTGCAGGGCCCTCTGGACCAACACCTGGCGCACCCATTGGAACAACTTCTGCCGGACCCGCTGGACCAACACCAACACCTGTCGCGCCCGCTGGACCAACACCTGCTGGACCCACTGGACCAACAACTGCGACACCCGCTGGACCAACAACTGCAGCACCCGCTGGACTAACCCCGGCAGGACCCGCTGGAACAACAACTGAAGGACCCGCTGCACCAACACCTGCAGGTCCCGCTGGACCAACCCCGGCAGGTCTCGCTGGACCAACCCCGGCAGGACCCGCTGGACCAACACCTGCTGGACCCACTGGACCAACAACTGCCACGCCCGCTGGATCAACAACTGCAGCACCCGCTGGACCAACCCCGACAGGACCAGCTGGAACAACAACTGAAGGACCCGCTGCACCAGCACCTGCAGGTTCCGCTGGACCAACCCCGGTAGGACCCGCTGGAACAACAACTGAAGGACCCGCTGCACCAACACCTGCAGGTCCCGCTGGACCAACAACTGCCCGATCCGCTGGACCAACAACTGCCCGATCCGCTGGACCAACGCCTGTTGCACCCGCTGCACCAACAACTGCCGGACCCGCTGCACCAACACCTGCTGGACCCGCTGAAATTACACCTGCCGGACCCGCTGGACCATCAACTGTTGGACTCACTGGACCAACAACTGCTGAACCAACACCTACTGGACCCGCTGGATCAACACCTGCCGGACCCGCTGGATCAACACCTGCAGGGCCCGCTGGATCAACCCCTGGAGGACCAGCTGGACCAACAACTGCTGGACCCGTTGGACCAACAACGGCTGGACCCATTGAACCAATATCTGAAAGACCCAATGAGTCCACTACTGCTGTATCTAACTTGCCAAGCACGATCTCTGCTCCAGATGTTGGCTACAGCTGTGATGCGTCAACAGCTAACAAACAGTATACGACCTACAGATACGAAGTTAGTTTATTGCTCTGAGGGTTTCTTTTTTCAGTTTTTTGGAGATGGCAATGATGAAAAAACATCATGGATTTCCATGAAATAAAGTATCCTGTTTTTTGTTTAGTGGCAATTTTTGTTTTTGGATGAGAACTTTGATTTGATATAGAAAATAAAAAGGTTATTAAGAGCCAATGAAAAAAGTGAAGATACTTAATCAGGTCTTATTGTTTTTTTTTCTGCAAAAAGCCTGAAGTTTATATTTCCAGTAAAAATTCCCAAATTTTGTTCACGCTCAGAATCATTTTTTGCGGTTTGATTGTTGATTTGAAATCATTTACTGCACGGAGTAAAGTTAAGCTCTCCAATAATAAAAAACGCAAGAAGAATGGCTCGAAGAAAGGTAAATAATTTTGCTTAAAAAATTGATTTTATTTACTAGTTTTCCTCAAATTGGGTTAGTTATTTCTAACAATGTCCAGCATCAAAAATTTTTGTTATTTAAAGAACATTTTTTTGTTAAAACAAATTGAATAAACAATTGTTTTTCTTTGATTTTTTTGAAATCATTAACAATTCTCCAGCTGTCTGTTGGCTATGTTTGGAATATTATATTTTGAAAAGTTGTATTTAAATTCTGTCTAAATGCAATTTTTTCTCAGTAATTTTTATGGGCCTTTGTGAACAATCTCCCACCTTAAAAGACCAAGTGGATAATCTCCCCCCTTAGAATTAAATGGCTATTTCAAACAGTAAAGCCTTCACGTGTTATGCGTCGGATGTGCCTTCATGGGTCGGATGTTTTTAAGGAACTTTTCCGTATACTTATTTTTTTAAATTGACTGGTACTGCTAATGCGTCATAAATTGGCTAGCGTCACTTATCAATTATGTAGACTCATAATTGGCGTGCGTCTTTTAAGAAATTTTGTAGACTCAAATTTTTGCGCAATCAGTGTTTTCTAGTAGCGTTATCGGTCATATTTTTGCTTGCGTATGCGAAGTGCAACTTCGCTTCTGTGTAAAAATTGTGTCTTAATGCTATTAATTTTTTAAGCGAATCTTTTATTGTTCCGACCATTTGAAAAATGTGGAGGAACTTTGTATTCTGGTGTTTTTTTCTTCTTTTTGTTTTCAAAACATTATCAAGTTCTAAAAACAATCATCGGAATGGGTCGAATGATATAGTATTTTACAGCCCTTTCAATCATGATTGAACGACAAAAAAGTTTTTTGAATTTTTTTCCAGTGTTGAGAAAAACCAGTTTGAAATTTTTGAGTTTTAGTCCAGTTTCGAGCAAATAAGACGATTTAGTCGAGCGACCGAGTAACGATCGTTATATTGAACTATTGGCCATTTAGGCTAAAAAACACTTAATCGTACTAAAAAAGAAAACCACTTTTGCAAGCTTCATTGAGCGCTTTCTTGGCACTAAAAATTTTCATGCAAGTTTAAAGTTTTTAGTGCAAAAAATTTGGAACATTTAGGAGATTTTTTGAATGTTTTTCATTTTTTCGCTTATTTTTTTGAAGACAATTGTAATTTTTATACCTAATTTACTAATTTTATACGCGCTTGTCTAGTTCTAGAATCACACCACGCAGAGGGAATGGCGGTAATTTGAAGATTTAAAAAAATGTTTTTTTTTTGTATTTTTTTTACGAATAAGGTCGGAACATTCTCTGCTACTTGCACAGCAACCGGCTATCATCGTTTCAAAATGTTTGTTTCAAGTTTCGACTTAACGTTGTTTTTTTAAATGAATTTTTAATTGCTTCGACCATTTGAAAGTTTTAGCTGTTTTTTTTTTGTTTTCCACGCAAAATCAGATACCACAAATAAAAACTGAAATGTGTCGAGTGATATAAAATATTGAAGCTTTTTTAGTAGTGATTTGAACGACATTCAAAAATGTTTAAAAAATTTTCTGAATGTCGAGAAGACCCGTTTTGAAGTTTTCGATTTTTGGTCTATTTTCGAGCTAATAAATTGAACGTGAAAGCTTAGAAAGCTTATTCAACCTTAAATTAAGCCGTGAAAGCTTATTTCTACTCAAGGGAAAAAAACTAAAGTTAGTTTTTGGAGTGTTTAGTGCCATTTTGAGAATCAAAAATTCAAAAACTAGAAAAAATTGTTAACAAGTTTTCAATTTTTTTTTCAAATTTTCCAACTGGCTTATTTGACTATGTCTTTAGCATTTGCCCAGTTTTTACATTTCAGTTCAGATTTTTTCACATCACATCGAAAAAAACGACACTAATTTGATTAAAAGTTTTTGTGTTTTTTTAATACTATGGTCGAACATTCTGTGTTTCTTGCACATTAACCGGCTATCCTTGCTTCTCTTTGATTTTTTTAAAATTTCGTCCCAATGCACTTATTTTTTTTAAGTGAACCTTTTTTTATGTTTTAAATGTTTTTTTTTGTGTCCAAATGTTTTTTTTCCAATTTTTCTTAAAAAAGTTATTTTGTCTAATTGAATCTTTTATTTCTTAATGTTTTCTTTTAACTTTGTTTTAATGCAGTTATTTTTTGTAAGTGAATCTTTTTGGTCTCATTGTTTTTTTAATTTGGTCTAAATGCAGCTTTTTAAATGTCTTTTAGGAGCCTGTGGCTGTGATGGAAATAGTGCTCGGCCTTTCTGAAGTGAGCGACGGCACGCAATTGATGATCAGTTTCACTGACTCGGACGGCAAAGTGTTCGTTCTGAATCCAAACAGCCCAGACTTGTCCTCATTTGAACCCAGACTTGAAGCTGATACTGCCGTAAGTGGAAGAATACCTCATGCGCGAAGGACTGGATGCGCAAAAATTTTGTCAAACAATTAGAGCTCAGTTTTCAAAATTCGAAAGAAATAAGCGATAAGTTCATCGATCAGATTTGCATAGTGTAAAAGGCGTTGATTGGTTAATAATTTTTGCGCAATCGGTCATTCGCGCATGAGAATGCCCCGCGTAAGTACAAAGCACATTCATGAGCTGCAGCAAGTTCTGAAATCTTTCTCACTACTGTCGTTTTTTCTACGTTTCTACAAAAAAATTGTTCAAAATTGATGTCACACTGCTTTGCGTATACCAAAAGTGAGACTACTGGCATCTCAAAATGATCGCTATTAATTCGCATTATCATGCTGTTTTTGTTTTGAGCAATCAAACTTCAATTATTAGTAGTTATCTTAAGAAAAATTCTAAGGTAGCAAAAATTGTATGCGACCATAACAGAACATTAACAGGGCCTTTGATGAGTCATGTTTTTGCTTGGAGTTTTTTGTTGTTATTATTCAGCTGGTAGCTGTTTTTAATGAGGATTCTTGCACGCCCCTTGTTGTATTTTTTGAACTCTTGCTGTGTTACAAGTATATGATAGTACGGTCTTAAGAAAAAGCAAGTATGAAAGATGGGTCCCGCCTTTTTTTGTGAAAATCTCCAAAACGAACGAAAACTATTGCAAACCCACTTTCAGAATAATTTGAACAACATTAATTTTTCTCTAGTGACCCATCTAGGTTTTATGGACCATCTGTCATCTATCATATTTGTACCCTTGCTTTCTCTGGCGACTTAGTTCGAGAAGTTTATATTTTTCCGATCCAGGTCCCACCTTTGTTCCCCGTGTCTGGAAGTGAGGATGTAAGCATCATGTTCTCCAACGAGGGAGCCACCATCGAAGTGTCCACTCTCACCGTCACCATCCAGGGCTGCTCCGAGGGACTAGTCGACATAGACCTGGTCGGATGCTACAGTGAGTCATCATTTTCCTCTCCTCTTTATCATCATTCTCATCATTCTCAATTATATGGAAGCTTTATTGATAATTTACTCAACAATAATAAGAGATTTGATTTGGTATAAGCTTGAATTAAACTCATAAACCAATAAGACAACTTCATTATTCCGGATATAAAATGTAAAATGTTTTGACGTCTTGGAGAGTTTATCAATTCCTTTCAGTCTACTGGAAAACTCATTGTAAAAACAGGGCAGGCCAGGGCCGAAAAATTCGAAACCCATAAAATAATATCAATTTATCTATAAGAAATAAAAGAGTCGCAAGTTTCTGGAACATGTTATTTACTTTCAGAAGAAACAACGACGACTAGTTACACCACATCCGAAATAACATCATCAGAAACTACAACAGAAAGCGGACCCTCTGAGTTCAGCTGCGAAAAGATCTCGCCAGCACCCAAAGAGGATATCGAGTTCGATCTCATGCCAGCCGACAACGATGATGACGAGGAATCCAATTCTATTTGCACCGAAGATATGTCTGACCTAACATCATTTGCAGAACTGTCTTTCACCGACTCTGCCGCAACAGCTGTCGAAGAGATTGTCATTTCTGGTCTGACTAACGTCGACGAAGATACCCTGACTGTTGTTTACGAAGATGTTGATGGTTCCTTGCAAGTCCTGGAACTGACTGTAGTTTCTTCGACGTTGGAATCGTCGCCAGGTTCTCCGAGCGTTCTCTATGTTGCAGTCCAACAAGATGCAACTCCGCTAGAAGAAGGATCAACAGTTAGTCAAACAGCAAATTATGTTACATATTTTCAGAGCAATGGGTGTTCGTAAAATTAAATAAAATTTAGTTATTTATTTGAGGTCAAGTCTACACGTGAATTAGTTACTTCAACCTTGTTGCTCTGTTCATGCAATTCCAAACAGCTATGGGTTGTAAGTTTTCTGTAGCTGAATGGCAATAAGTTTTTAAAATATAACAGCTTAATTAAAATGAGCTGATATCATCAAAGCTGATTCTCGGAGCTTGCTTATATATCATATTATGTTTTGTTCCAGCCACTGCCTACCTTTGTGGCCCCGATAAGTGAATCTGGAGACGTCCTCGTAATCCTTGGTCTTGACATCACGACATCCAAACTCTTCATAGCAGCTGACAACAAGGACTGCGGCGAACTTGACGTCTCTGTACATTTCTGCGGCAAAGGTAACTATTACGATTTATTCATTTTTCGTAATACAAAGTCTGTATCCACAATATTTCTTTGTTTATTTCAAAAATTTAGTCTCCTTTTCAGATTTTTTCAACCTGTTTGGCTTTTAGAAAAACCTGAAACGTTATGTGGTCTTCAAAATCAATCAATGCCCTCTAAAAGTAAATAAGCTGGATTTGGATATCAAATGAGATCCAATGAAGTAATTTCTGAACTATACGTTATTTAGGAGTATCAATAGATGAAACTCAGCGTGTTTTTTGTTCGAAAAGGCGTCCAATTTTTTTGTTTAGTATCAACTACGACAGCTGGTCCTACAACAACTGCGACAACTATATCCGAAGCTACGACGACATCTGAAGTTACGACTATTGAACCCGAGGAGTCAAGTTGCGAGAAGGTATTTGCATCACCAAGAGAAGAAATCGAATATGCTCTCACTCCAGCCGAAAGCGACGATGATGACGAGTCCGACACGATTTGCACAGAAGATATGTCCGATGTGACTACATTCGCCGAGTTGACATTCGCCGACTCGGTCGCAACAGGAGTCGAAGAGATTGTCATCTCTGGTCTTACAAACGTGGATGAAAGCACTCTGGCTATTGTTTATGAAGATGCAAATGGAGACAAGCGAGTGCTGCAGCTGACAGTGTTGTCGTCCATTTTGGAGGAGTCTCCGGTCGGCACTTCTGAAGTCCTGTATGTCACTGTTGAACAAGATTCATCACCGCTGACCGATGAATCACTGGTAAATTGGTTTCGAATAGATTTTTGCCTTATGTACTGCACGTTTTTTTAAATCATTTTCATGATGATTTGTTTGTTTAATCATCATTGAAATATTTCTCAAAAGCAAAACGTAAATCTGTGAATTGATAGATGTCAGTTAAAAACAAAATACTTGGACAATTTTGACGTCATTAGTTTGCGGGGAACAACCGAACGTTCATTGCTTACAGACGCATGGGTTGTTGCATCTTCTAGACAGAGTCCTGTAGCATACACAGCAGGCGCGGATCTAGGAATTTCTGAGGTCTTGCAAATCACTACAAAGACCCTAATTTGACCAAATTTTCTGCGCCGCTGGCAAATTTTTGACAAAAGGCCAAAACCGGCGTTTTGGGCACTTTTTGGAACATTTTGACCAGAAAATTGCGTTTTTTTTTTGACGCGCGCACCCCCCTCAAAATTAGTGTATATTGGCGCCAAAGGCGCCTTTGGAAAATTTTTAGGGTCCGTCACCAAAAATGGATATCTCAAAGTAGTACAAAAGGGGACCCTTTCGGTCGGCAGGGGGTCGAATCCCTGAGGGGAGATGGAAGGCGTCCGCTCCCCCCCCCCCCCCCTAAATCCGCTACTGATACACAGCAAAGTTTTTTTTTACATTTAAGACTTAAAACCAATGTAACTGATATAAAAAATCTTTTAGCAAATGGGAAATTAATTTTCTTGGGTTCCTCTAAAAATATAAAGTAAAAGTTTTTCAACGTTTTAGAGCGATTGATGTTTGAAATATTTCATGAAAAAAATTTGACGTATTAATATTCCCCATTAATGTTTTAGGCACAAGCCCTCTTTGTGGATCAGACTGGTGCCCCTATCGATACCCCAGTAACATCCGAAGTAATCCTAGCTATCAAGGGTCTCGATATCACGACGTCTAAGTTGTATGTGGGAGCTGACAACGATGACTGCGGAGAACTCTTTGTTTCTGTACATGTCTGCGGAAAGAGTGAGAAAAAGACAAATTAGCTCCAATTTTTTCCTAACATAAAAATGCCACCTATTAAAATCTCATTGATATTTTTCGGTACTTTTTCATTAGATTTAATATTTTTTCATAATTGGTTTAGTTATGGGGACGGATCCAAAGTTTTTCTCAAGGTGCAGCGGGGCTTCCAAAAAAAATCGAAAACTTCTTCGACGTTTTTTAAGGTAGGTCGACCAAGTCTACCAAAACACTATAAAGACCCTATTTTGTGCAGGCGAATTTCTTCCGTTTTGTGTCCAAAGTGCCCTGAAAAATCATTTTGGGCACATTTTTGGACGTCTTTGATCGAAAACGCCTGTTTTTGGTGCGCGCTCCCTTCTCAAAATTTGTATATAATAGCTCCCAGCAAAATTTTAGTGCTGGTTAACCAGAATAGCCGTCAAAAAAAAGTATCCATTGGGCATTTTTGGTTGGCGAGAGGGTCGAATCCCTGAAGAGAAAATATATAGACGACCGAGCTCAAAACTTAAATCATTTTTTTTCTAGAATCAACAACTACAATAGCATTGGAAACAACCTCCTTAGAAACAACATATTTGGGAACAACATCATTCAAAACAACATCATCAGGAACAACATCATCAGGAACAACTTCATCAGGAACAACGTCATCCGGAACTACATCCTTAGAAGCAACATCCTCAGAAACGACATCTTCAGGAACAACATCATCGGGAACAGCATCATCAGGAACAACTTCATCAGGAACTACATCCTCAGAAGCAACATCCTCAGAAACGACATCTTCTGGAACATCATCATCCGGAACAACATCATCAGGAACAACTTCATCAGGAACAACGTCATCCGGAACTACATCCTCAGAAGCAACATCCTCAGAAACGACATCTTCAGGAACAACATCATCGGGAACAACTTCATCAGGAACTACATTCTCAGAAGCAACATCCTCAGAAACTACATCTTCAGGAACAACATCATCGGGAACAGCATCATCAGGAACAACTTCATCAGGAACTACATCCTCAGAAGCAACATCCTCAGAAACGACATCTTCTGGAACATCATCATCCGGAACATCATCATCCGGAACAACATCATCAGGAACAACTTCATTAGGAACAACGTCATCCGGAACTACATCCTCCGGAACAACATCCTCAGAAGCAACATCCTCAGAAACGACATCTTCAGGAACAACATCATCGGGAACAACTTCATCTGGAACAACATCATCTGGAACAACATCATCTGGAACAACATCATCAGGAACAACTTCATCAGGAACAACGTCATCCGGAACTACATCCTCAGAAGCAACGTCGTCCGGAACTACAGCCTCAGAAGCAACATCCTCAGAAACGACATCTTCAGAAACAACGTCCTCAGAAACGACGTCTGCAGGAACAAAATCATCAGGCACGACTTTTTCAAGAACCACTTCCTTAGAAATCACATCAGTGACAACTTCTCTACCGGTCACCGGAAGTGAAGGCAGTACTCGTTTCACCACTGAAAGGTCATTCGCATCTACAACCTCTTCTCCTTGCAATGTCTGCGAAGTTGATATGGTCGAAGTCACGGAACAAATCTCTACCGCGCAGAACTCTTTCAAGGTTTGAGAACATTCAAAATGCTGGAAACCTCTTGTATTAGATCAAATGAATGTGAAACGGCGGTTCATTTTTTGATTTTTTGCATAGCAAGAGTTCATATTTGAAGTTAAATCATATCAGCCTTTAATTTGCTGTTTTCTTATTCATACCAGCGAGTAAAAGAACATTTTTTATTTCGACCATTAGAAATTGGAGAAATTCTTTCTTCGGATGTGTTTTTATTTTTTTCCACGCAAAATCAGGTATCTCAAATAAGCATCACAATTTTGCTTTTCTTAATGTTCTATTTTTCTATTCAGTTTTCGAGAAAAACTGGTGTAGAATATGCCTAAGTTAAAACTATTGTCGACGAATGTGCCTTAGTTCTAGTCTTTCATTAAGAACCTCTCATAGCACCACAGATAGAAAACGGCACAATTTGGAAAAAAAACAGTTTTTTGTTTCTAGTTTATATTGTAGTCGGAACATTTTGTGCTACTTGCAAAGTAACCGGCTATCCTTGTTTTTTTTGCATGCTTTTAGCGCAAAAGTGGAGACCATGAGTAATTTATGGTACTGTAGACTGCTAAATAAATCTCCCGGGTTGACCTCCATAGACCGAAAATGCTAATCATACAATTTCATAGACTTAGTCTATGGAAAAATGCTAGTCATACAAATTTCATACATTTTTGCAAAATGAGTATAATCGAATTTCAAAGGTATTTTATAGTTGTTTTGGTATCGAAATTGGTATCTCTTCATGAAAAAAAAGGAAAAAGAAAGGTATGAAAAAAATGCTAATCATACAATTTCCATATATGGAAATTGTATAATTAGCATTTTTTTTTTAAAATTTTTCGAAAAAAAAGCTTTGAACAATCAATCCAACTGCTGGCAAAACATTTAAGCGTTTTTTTGGCTGCTACAACTGAAAACTTTGATTTTTTTTTCTATTTTTGTTTTCTGAAAAAAAAACACTAGTCATACAATTTCCATATATGGAAATTGTATGACTAGCATTTTTTTGATGGCGACGACAAAATTTTTTCAAAGTAATTTTGAAATTGCCCCCAAAATTTTTTTTGTGTTTTTTTTCAATCGCAAACTGATTTTCGTATTCAAACAAACATTTTTTGAAAAAAAAAATTTTGCATGCAAAATTTAATTTTTTGTGTGTATAACGTAGTCCTGGATATACTAATATTGGATTTTTTTTCCTTTTCTCTTCATAATTTTTTTCAAAAACGCTTAAAACTCCTCTTTCTTTTGTATGACAAGTTTTTGTATGCCTGGATCAATGTCTGGTAATTTAAAAATTCTAATTTTAGAAATAATCATCTTTGAAAGTTATTGCCAAAGTTTAAAAGTTCATTACTTTCGTTATATTATTTGTGTGAGACAGAGTTAACAAATATCAGGCTGTTTCCAATGCATTTTTAATGCGAGACGGCCAAACCTTTGGTTACTACGTTTGAGTAAACAAAGTTTATGTCGTAACCGAACACAACCAAAAAATTTTGAGAAATTAAAATGTAAAAAATCAATCTTTTTCGTTTATGGAAAAATGCTAGTCATACAATTTTCATATATGAAAAAAATACTAATCATAGACCTTTCATGCAATTTTCTGTACGTATGGAATTGCATGGAAAGTGTATGACTAGCATTTTTCCATATATGGAAATTGTATGACTAGTATTTTTGGTCATCCCGGGCTAAAGCCCATTCAATTGAGATGCAAACAAGAGTTCCTGAAAGGATTCCGATTGCCGAGAAAAACTGCTTTAATTTATTATTATTTTTTAAATTTCCGTATTGATATAAAAAAGGCGAAGTTTTCGATTAATATGAATAGTGGATGAATAGCATAAGTAAAACGACTAAAATATCATCTTGTTGCATTATTGAGGCCTTAAGACACTATTGAGGAAATCTAAATTTGATTCCCCACCACCAAAAAAACGGTATTCACACATTTCGCCCCTCTTACATCTAGTGGCACATTTCGCCCCTCACACTTTTCGCCCCCCACACGTTTTGTCCCTCTTACATCTAGTGGCACATTTCGCCCCTCACACTTTTCGCCCCTCACACGTTTCGTCCCTCACACGTTTCGTCCCTCTTACATCTAGTGGCACATTTCGCCCCTCACACATTTCGCCCCTCATAAATTACTGGCACATTTCGCCCCTAAAATGTACATTAAGAAAGCGGCGTTAATTAACTGTGTAATAAGTTAGGGGCGAAACGTGTGAGGACGAAATGTGTGAAATTATTAGGTGCGAAATGTGCGACTAGATTTAAGAGGGGCGAAACGTGTGAGGGGCAAAACGAAATCCGGCGAAAAAATAACAAAAAATTAGGGTTGCGATTGAATTATTTTCCACTCTTTGTCTATCTACTAATTTTTTGCTTCAATTTGATATTTTTTGTGTTTAATAATCAATAATTTGTCAATTTTGTACTAAAATGTGCTTAATCATAGATAGCGACTTAAACGACTGGTTTTGCTTTCAGAGCTTCGCACTTGGCACCTGTTATAAGATAACTGAGTTCGAACTCGCCTTCAGTGGCGTTAATTTGCCAGACCCTGTCCTGGACCCGTTCGAGTTCCACCTCATTGTCAGAGACGTCAACGGAGACTTTTATGGAGTTGTCGAAGTTAACTTCGTCTACGAATACAAACTACTCGACAATCCAGGAGACGTTTTCAGCATGGCAACCAAAACATTCGACCCGGTCAGTACAACTGTTTATATTTGGACATTTGGCAACAACTTACTGTAACCTACCCAGAATCTTAAGGAAATGCTCAAGAGGAACAAAAATCGTATCGACTTACGCGATCAGGGCGCTTCTCAACTGCATTTTGGGTCTGCGCTTGAAATGCGACGCAACATTCATAAGTCGCGAACCTTCAAATAGTTTTAGCCTTAAATGGATTGAGTCCTATAATTAGTATATCTCTGTATTTCATGGGAAATGCTAGTTGTTATCTTGAAAATTCCGTCGGGTGTTTTCGGTTATACCCCCCTAAACGATAAAAAAATTAAATTTTTGTCACACATTTTGACTTATTTTACTTACAAATCCTGGGTTGACATCCCGAAGGTTAAATCGAGCTAATAAAAAAGAAAAAAAGTGCGAATTTAACGACTATTAAATCTGTGCATTTTCTTCCTTTTTATGAAATTTATGTGCATAAAACTAGTGAAACTATGAGAAAATGGAGAAAACAGTCAGTTTGAGGCTCAATTAAGTAAAAATTCTTCGTTTTTTTTTCGGCGCCATAATAGTAATATCGTGCATGTCCCAATTATATTATTTTCATTTCAGTTTTTCATCAATTAGGGGGGTTTTATCGAAAAGATCCAAACCGTCCAAGTGTCAATAAAATTAGGAAAAATGGTTTGTAGTTTAATCACACATATATCTCTGAACTAAGAGTGAGTTTATTCCGTTTCAGTTTGAACTCGAAGACAGTATGGATAATAAATTGGTGACGTTCACGACTGTCCAGAACCCCACTTCATTCTTCAAACGAGGCCCAGCTGCCCTGCCAGAGGAGTTCTTCTCTCTCAGCGAGACCAGGTAGATAGACTGCGCCTGCATCTTAGATCGACCACGCAGTGCAGAATTTAGTTATTTTCCTGCCATCTTTTGAGCATCATCAGATGATTTCAATGTTTGTTCATAAAAATTGAGACGCGCTGCAAATCCAATGGCTATTTTTTCAAAGGAAAAGAGCCAAATTTTTGGTGTATTCTGGATTTTTGGTCGATGCATGTTTGCGTTTTTTCTCTGCATTTTTCCTGCTTTTTGCCGACTGTTCGTTTTTCATGCTACCCACAAATTTGTTAGTTGTCATTTGAGAAGTGTTGGGGAAGTGGCTAATTTTCCGCTTCACATGCGATAGATTCGAGGTTTTAGACCCACTATGATCTGTGCTCCAAGTCCTGAAAAACAACCAAAAAAACTTTATGAAATTCTTAACCACGGCTCAACAGCGGCTCTTCGTAGTGTTGCAAACAACTTTGCACACGGACGGAGTTATTTTTAAAAAGCAATATTTCCATTTTCACAGATTTTTACATGATGTTTTGGTGTTTTCGAGGGCCTTGCGGCACTAAATCTGTCAAAAAAATGTAGCTTTTGCGTGCATAATTTTTCAAAATATTTAAATTGTTCTTTTTGACATATTTTTTATTCTTTCCGAACTAATTACATCTCTCTATATCTGTTGGTCCGCTCCCACGTGTAAAAAAATTGCGTTCATCATTAGGTATATGTGGGATCTACCATCGAGCAATGAGGCGATCAGCAACATGGAAAATGTGCAGTTCGTTTACCTGTTGGTGAAGAGTCCCATAGACTCTCCTCTCAACAGCCTCGAAGTGAATGTCGATCTGGGAGCAGTGGACTCCGATCTCTGCTACGAGGAATGCACTGAAATGCGAGACAGCAGTGAGTATTTACTCTTCTTTTTTCTTAGTCGGTGGTTCGAATCTCTCCCTCTGCTTGGTTTTCGAATGGCTTCATAATGGTTTCTTCATCTTAATATATTTTTTTTCAGAATCCTATATACAAACAAAAGAGCTCAGACTAGTTTTTACTTAGACCTGAAGCGGCCATTTTAAAGAAATATATCGTCACTTAAAATGTTCACAGTTTTTAGAAAACAAATTTACAGTTTTTACAAAACTTTGAGGGTATTCTGGTTCCGTTTAGTGTCGTGTGCGCCAACAAGAACTTCAGCGTCCACTGTTGAACAGAAAATTGAAACTCAAATTAACACAGTTGCCGGTATCACCACCGAGAAAATTAACACCGTCATGGTAAGTAATGGTTTATTAATGTATATGATTTATTCAAACTTCAGAAATTAACGATTTATTATATTGTAATGTACGACTAAGACGAATTTATTTTTGAGAAAATCCAAAAAAAAGCATCTCAAAAAATCACCAAGCATGAAACTTCGGTGCATATACAAAACAGTCCCATACAAAACAATCCAATACAAAATAGTCCAAAAAATCATGTAATGAAGAAAAAAACAGTCCGATACAAAACCAATCTCCCTGAAGTGCTTAACTTTTTTCATTAATAAGGCTGGAACCAGTCATGAAAATCGAGGCAACTGGGTTTAGGTTTCACCATTTTAATAACAAAGAAAGATATTAGTTTTTATGGGCTGGTTGCATTGTAAAACAAGGTGATAGTCCCAGTTTTCATGTGATTCTTAACGAAAACCCAAATTTTGTTTGAAAAATATATCCGCGTTTTGTTTCATCAAATTTTTTCAATAGTGTGTTTTTAAAGGTTTCATGTCATCAATTTTCTTGTTGTGTGACAGTTTTCTTTGGGTCAGGTCAATAAATGAGCGGATATGAAAAGGTTAATAAGCAAACTTTATCAGGCAAAACGTTTTCAGAAAATTTGTGAAAATGGCCTGACCGCTTAAAAAGGATATTTTTTATCAATTGTTTTATCTTAGTTACATTTTTTTGTTTGTGTTTAGACTTCTGCTGCAGGAACCACACTTACCCCTTTGACCAGCACCGAGAAAATCATTACTGTTATGGCAAGTAGTTATGGTTTAGTGACGGAATTGTTGTTGTTCAAACTTCTGAAATTAATAACTTTTTTATGGTGACGTCCGACGAAGACACGCAAACATGGCTACTTAATTAGGCTACTGTTTTATGCTAGTTGTAATTTTTGCGCTTTGTGTTTAGTTTTCTGCTGCAGGAGCCACAGTGGAGTCTATTCAGACCAAGACGAACTCAGAAGCTCAGTTCACTGTCAAAGTGACTCAGACCACAACCGAAGCAGCAGTAAGAACTTTTTAAAATTTACAACCAAAGCAGCGGTAAGAATTTTTTTTTAAATTTACAACCGAAGCAGCAAGAAGATTTTTTTTCATTTAACTGAAGCAGCAGTAATTTTAATTCACAACCGAAGTAGCGGCAAGGATTTTTTTAAATTAACAACCGAAGCAGCTTGAAATCAAAATAAGCTTGACATCAGGGGCGGATTAAGGGGGGGGGGGGGGGGGTGGGGGTTGCAGACGCTTTTTTTCAAGGATTCGACCACCTGCCGACCCTATGTATTATTTTGAGATATCAATCTTTCGCTGGGATCCTAAAATTTTTCTAAAGTCGCCTTTGGCGCCAATATATACTAATTTTGAGGGGAGCACGTGCGCCAAAAAACCGCGATTTATTGGTCAAAATTTTCAAAAAAGTGCCAAAAAGGCCGCAAAAATATCATTGTCAAAAAACATATTTTTAAGTGTTACAGACAAGAGTTTTTCTTTGCATTTAATGTCAATGAAGCCGAATTCTCTTATCCAACATTTTCATCTTCAATGGTTTTGCTTCATTGCCTAATTGCAAACAGGGATACCTGTCTGATGACAAAGACAAAGACTTAGCCGAAATAAAAGTTTCCAGCGGAAAAAAACTGTTGTAATCCAGCGAAAAAAAAACGCTATGCAGTTTTCAGTAATAATAGTGGCGCTGTTGTGGCCTGCTTGGTCCATATGCAGATTTCAGCAAATCTTTAACATTCATTTAGTTGGTTTTGCCTGTTTTTTACGGTTTTAATTTTTTCGAATCTTGTGTAATAAAATTTTCACCATATAAAATTATATTGCGTCTCTGTGTTTTAGATTGTGACAAATGCACCGAATACTGTTCCAACGGTCACAATTGGACCTCGACCGGAGACAGAAACAACAACCCAGCCTCAAACGACACAAGCAATCGACGGTATGTTTTTTTAGATTATTTTTTCTGAAATAACCGTGGTTTTATGTCAAGTATTAGCTTGATATAAGTTGTCAGTGCCCAAAAGTTGACCAAAAAGTAGATGCAATTCTTACCAAAGGCAAATCTGTGTAACAGCAACCAAATCGCCATGTTAAAAATAGCAACTTTACTTGAGAATGTACATCCAAAAGAGAAAAGACTGACATGAGAAGAGCTATTCATCCTGAACTGCTTTTGTGACCATGATTATCCTGAGCTGATGATAAGAACTTGAATAAGACAAGCATCATTCTAAACAGGATGGGTCTCAAAATGCCTTCTTTCACTTTTGAAAATAGGAAGAAACGCGAATTACTCAACTACAAATCTCAAAGTTGAACCTATTTTTCAAATGATTTCAATGTTTGCTGTTTCAGTTTGCGATGGCATTGCACAGCTGCCCTGTGGATCGTTCCAGTCCATAGTGACCAGCTACGTGTGTGACACCACAGCTATGGTCCCATACCCCACCACAGATGCAGAATGTTCAGTGCCATGTGACCCCTACGTGGAACTGACCATAACTGTGTGCCAGGGCACAGAGAGTGAAGAAGGAGTCAGCACCTGTGAAATGGGCGACTGCGGTCAGTATAATTGTTTTAAGATTATTTTTTCACGAGGAAAAAGACCAAACGAGCGAAAATTCTCAACCAATTAGCGCACTTTAAATCGTCCAAAACTGACCGAATTTATTGCATAGTTCTTTCGAATTCATGAATGTTGAATTCTGATTGGCTCCCAAAATTTTCGCGCGTTCAGCTCATCGTGCAGGAGGGATTCTCCGTTGCTCTTTTTTTTGTCAGAAAACAGCTGTTGTACTCCTTAATTCGGACTAACATGCATTTTTTGGCTACTTTTCTGGGCTGAGTATTGTTGCCCCGCCCTTAAACAATGAGCGCGGATTATGGTGGGACTCGAACCACCAAAGTTTCGATTGAGAAGCGGTTGTGGCCTCTCAAAGCCAATCGGAGGGTTAATAGCAACTTACTCTGTGATCAACAAATCTGCTTTCAAACTATATTGGCTTTTGTACATTGGATTAATCATTATCACCCTTGCGATTAAATTAATTTATTTTTTGGTTCTAGAAGCCGGCCAGGAATATGTGAATGCAAACTACTCCGCCCCAGTGGACATGTGCATGTACACTTGTGCAGGACGACAAGTCGGACCCGACAATTGCTTCGCACCGTAAGAACTACTTTTCAATTTGGTTCATGGTATTTTTTTTGTTTTCTTCATAAAATCAATTGTCACTTTTCTGTCTAATTCTTTGTTGTCAAATTGATTTTTGAGTTTTTGTCTTGTCCAATCAATTACTTTCTTTTAGCCATCGTTTCGTGGAATAATTTTTTGAGATCATTTCGGTAACACCTTTTTCCTTTGAACTTGTACTGATAGGTTTATTTAGATATTCCATTAAAGTCATAGCAGAAAGAAGGAGATCCATTCCATTCAAAGTTAAAATTTGGTAGTTGGGGTGTCTAAAATTGGAATCTTAGAAACCAAAAAAAAGACGGTAACATTTTTGGTGTGCTTAGGACGACGATGCCGTTCTGCAAGTGTGCGGGTGGGAAAGTGTGGGACGAGGCCGTGAACAAGTGTGTGGAGCCGAGTGAGTGCAGCTGTGTGATTAAGACGGAGCAACAACTCACTGCTCTGGGCGAAGTGGACGATGAGTTCATCTTCAATGGAGCCATTAGATCTTACTACAACTGTCCCGGATTCGGAAGCGACATCGCCTGCAACATGTAATATCGTTATACAGATTTGTTTCAAAGAACATTTAAAAATTATTACGTCGATCAAAAAAAATTAGTTTCACTTGAAGTAATAAACTGGTTTGGTTAAAGGGCGTGATTAAACTGGTTAAACTTTTATATATGTCGCGATGTCTTTTTTTTTCAGGAAAGGTCTGAAATTTTGTTCAGGTTTAAATTTAATTTTTCACAGTTTGACTTTTGATTTTTTTTAAGTTCAGTTCCTTTCCTTTGTTAAAATGAAGGTAAACTCCACTTTCGAACAACAAAACTGTAAAGGTCGCAAAAAACGTGATCAACTTCTAGTTTCGAAAATGGAATTAAATTATCAGACTTCACAGCGAAATAAAAAGTTTACTTATTGATCCAGTTTTCTTAAATTGGGTTAATTTTATCGAATAAGTCCTAGTCATAAATTGTTTTAGAATTCAAAGAGCTTTCAGGGCATTTATTTTTTTCGTTGAAATTCAAGTTTTTTTTTGTTTAATTACGCTCATTGACTCTTTTCCAACTGTCTGTTGGCTATGTTTAAACGCTATCAAGCAAATGAATATATTTGAGTTTCAGCTCTGTTTATTTTTTCTATTTTTCATTTCAGGGAATGCCACGCTGGACATCTGCAAGTGAAGTTTGACTGCATGTGCAAATACGATGGAAATCTATACGTAAGTCAACTTCAAAAAATTTTCATTGTTCTATTAGATATTCTATTAAACTTACCCTATAAATTTCAGAATTCAATAAAAAAAGTATTTCTTCTCACAAGTTTGTCGGGATGCTTCTACTACGATTGGGGAGAAACTATTTAAATCAAAATGAAAATTGTGTTATTTACTAGGAAATTGGAGAGGAGATCATGGATTATGACGGAGTGAGTGCGGAGTCCTTCCAGTACCAGCCACCTCAGTGCTACAAGCCAGTGTGCGAGGGCACGGAAGAGGGAGCTGCTATGATTGGATTCAAACACGTCTATCAGAACCTCACGCAAGAAGACTGCGGAGTAAGTTGATTGGTTGCCTCAATAATTTTTGCCTCGATAAGTTCTCTATATTGTTGCATTATTGCACTACTTGAAACAAATTTATTTATTTATTTATTATTAATTTTTACCTATTATGGCTATTAGGCTCTATACGTTTATTTAGTTAGCATGAAAATTCTATAGCAAAAAATCGTCGAACTTTTTAGAACGGGCCAAAATTGATTTTTCGAGCTGTCTTTAAACACTGAATACGTCTTATTTTGAGGCAAATTGTTTGAGAAAACGAGCCACAAATGTTGTCAGCCAAAATTGCTTGAGAGAAAACGAGCAGTAATGGAGCAGCGCTTGCTGGGGCGTTACATCTGACCTTTTTGAGAGGTTGTTAGCACGGAACTTAGTGAATTGTTTTGTTCAAAAACGTAACTTAATCATCAAAATGTAATTTAATTATCAAAATTATTAGACAGTTCTATAAAAATTTAAGAATAATTGAACAAATTTTGAACGATAATAAAATCTGAAAGCTGAAGAGTTCAGCTTTTTTATAACGTACAATGTTTTATTTTAATCTAATGAGTGACCTGTAAGGATTCTTTTTTAAATTTAAGGAGGGCAAAATGCTTGATTACGACATGCACGGGTGTGCTCAATGCACCGAAGTCTCACTGTGCCGACCTTACGAGGAGGTAGAAAAACTGCAAATCATCCACGTGGGTAAGTGACCACTCGTGTTTTTCAAACTTACTATGTTAGCGGGGTGTCAATTTTAGTGGCTTGTTTTTGTGGTCTTTTTTGAGTTCCCGCTCAAACTTTCATAAAAAAGATTCGGCAACCGGCTATCGTTGTTTAAATATTGGCCATGTTTAATTTTAGCTGTACTAGTATTTACCAACAGTTAATTGTGACTTTATGTCTTCGTGTTGTAGAATACGAGCACCAGAATTTGAGGTCGCACACTTTCGTTTGTCTCTCGGAGGACTCTTGGGAGTTCACTGAGTGCAAGGGATCATGCGGAAAGAGCATGTTCAAGATCGGCGGCAAGAGCGACGAGATCATCTCCACCTGCATGTGCTGCAAGGCCAAGGCATGGAAGCTTGTCGAGGTAAGAGAACACAACTCATGCATTCAAAACAGCACATGTTAGCTACCGATTCCCCCTCCTCAATAGTAGAGGGGAAGGTTTTGTTGCCAGGTACAAAAATTTCAACTTTTCCAATATGCTTAACCGTTTAAGTGATCCTTTCTATAGATTCTTAACAATTTCCAAGCCACTTTTGAAACGACTGTTTGAGTTTGAACTGATTAAGACTTTCACTTCATTAAGATTTTCAACTTCTTTCACGCTATGTTTTTTGTACTCAGTTCATAAGTTTTTTGTTTTCGTTTTTTTTTTTCGTTCTTTTTTCGTTCACTCTCTAAACCTATTTTTCTGATGTGCTTTTATTTTCTTCTGCAGGTGGACTTTGAGTGTGACGAGAGTGTGACAGGTGCTGATGGTGAGGTAGTGGTGATCAACCAGGGACTCACCAAGAAGTTCGTCATCCCCTTCCACTCCAGCCTCTCCGGCAACCCATACGAGAACACGTGCCAGTGCACAAAGTGCACAGACGGTCAGTGAACTTACTTAAATAAGTGTGCTTAATAATCGAGCCAAAAAGGCCGAATTGTAGGGAAGCCGAAAAATGTTAGTGAGCGTCTTTCAAAATCTTTGTTGAAATTTAAATAGCTGATTTTTGCATAATGTTACGTACAGTTTTCCAGCTAACTTTTTCGGCTGGCTTATTTAATAGGTGGTTCATTCCTATACTATGTCAAATAATATAGAGAGTTGAAATTTATAAATAGGTCGATTGCTAATTTTGATTTTTCTAATTCAGTCAGAAGTTTCTGTATCTGTCTACTGACTTTAATATTCAATGTTTCTACATTTCAGCAATCAACGTTACAAACGTACACGAGTTCGAAGACGAGAGCAAAATCGAGACTATCTTCTTCTTTGTGGACGCCGTCAGTCGCGATTTCATCAGCGAGAGGTGACCCAAAACTTTTTCATTCAATTAAATTATAATACAAATTTTCAACTTTTTTGTCTTATGACCACTAGTGGTTTTTTTTTGGCTGGTTTCAGGTAATTCCAGGAAAAAATCAGCTCGTACGGGTCACATTAAAGCCCTATTGGTTGTGATTCAAATGAAAAAAAATTATAAGACTTTGAGGCAAAACTGTTCATTGTCTCAGTTTAAACATAAAAATGGCCCATCAATATATAGTTTCTTAAGGCCCATGATTTTGACCGATGGGTCGATCGTTTCACAGTTGAAAAGTTTGAAAAAAATCAATTTAATTCGGATTCAATTTTTTTCCTTTGCAATAACAACTGTGGTTGGAACACTCAGTTTGTTGAATTTGGTAATTATTTAACAAAGTTAATTAAGTGTACATGAACAGAGTCAGACACTTATTGAGGTCTGGCAGTTTTTTTCGGAAAAGATCGAAGTTATTTGTTCATAACTATTTCAGACCAATGTATTTTATTTCATGCATTGATGCGAATTTGATTTTTTATGGTTTTTGTGCAATTCAAATTTATTTAAAAGTTTCTAAGCGGAATATTAACTTTTTCTTTTTATACAGTTTTTCTCGAATTTGATCTAAGTGTCAATCATAAAAAAAAATTTCTTGAAATTGAACGTGATGTGTCTTTTTTATCAATATTCTTTAAACTATTAAGAAAGTCAAAACAATTTTTTTCTATTTTGCTTATTGCGTCGGTACTTTTCCAACGTCTAAAGGTGCTTTCGGCGCCTAATATACATTAAATTTGAAGGGATGTAAAATGTCTGAATTTAGTCCTCCAATCTTATTAAAATGAACTGCAATGAATGACCTGGTTTGTGTTACCCCAGGTGTACTCTGATCTACGATGGAGTGAACAAGACAGCCACTAGCTACTCCACCACAGCCGCTCTGCTGGCCCTGGGAGACAGCTATACTGTAGTCTGTGACGGATACGAAATCGCTAATGGTCAGTCAGTTTAACAAGCCAAAAAAGGCGTTTTTTGAAGAAAAAAAACTAGCCAAAAAAAGGTCAAAAGGGCCAAAAGCACCTATTTTAAGTTCCGTCAGCCAAACATTGATATCTCAAAATAGTACAAAGGGAGACCCTTTGGGTCGGCAGGGGGTCGAATCCTTAAGAAGAAGCGTCTCACCTCCAACGCTTCAGATCTATATGAAATTTTGTGCAATTTGTTTCAAGGCAAAATGAGCGCCAAAGACGCCAGGACGAAGACGATTCTGGTGGAGATGGTGCAAACTCCACCTCCCGGACTCATCAACACAATTCTGGACTGGGAAGACCTCATTGATGTGGACTTGTCTCTATACATGTACTGCAATGTCAGAGATCTAACGGTAAGTCATGTGTCCTAATTTAGAAGATTCAGAACATTCCAGAAAGTTACTAGTGTCTATGCCTCGCAAAGAGGTCGGTATTTCAAGGCCCATTATGTCAGTATTGGTAGATTGCTGTTCTTGCTCGTTGCTTGAAGCAAAATATTGCGATCTTGAAATAACATATCGCAGTAAGTCGTACCACAAAAAGTCAACCCTTATTCGGTTGTTTGCAGTTATTTTGCATCATTGTTACATCGTCTAACGTTTGCATATAGTTGACCGTTGAACTAGTCCCTCGTAAGGATTGATATCTGTTACTAGGCACCATAAGGGTGATAGTTGAAAGTATGATGCTCTTTAGACCCGCCCACCCCTCGTCAACTACTTCACAACTGAACTGTACTGCGACGGAGTGAATGGAGACGCCTTCTTCATCAACGATGGATTCGGAGTGGGTCAGAAGGAACTGGTGCAGACCAGAGAGACTCCCGAGGCCATCAAGTGCTTCGTCGCTGAGGGCGCACCCACTTCCAACGACGTCGGATCCCTCATTGGTAACAAGGATCCCTCATTTGTGCGAATTCTTAAAGCTCAAATCTGGACCCAAGTTAACATCCCCCCAAAGCCGTTGAGGGGGGGGGGGGGGGTGTTAACTTGGCTCTAAGTTGGGAATGCTTATCCAATAAGAATCGAGCATTTTACATGCAGCGCTTAGCAAAGTTAATGCGAAAAGATCTTAACATGGTCTATCTCGTTTCTATAGTTTTCCGTTGTTTCGCTGATCCAAATGAGAAATACAAGTATTTTTTATAGCTATAACGAATTAATAGTGGTGGCTTTTTCGGTAAACGAAAAGAACATGCTAAACGAAGACAAATTGAAAAATTAATTGCATAAAATTGTCCATTGTTCTTGTTTTAACACATCGATGTCAAGAAATCAAATGAATCTAAAAAAAATCACTTTTATTGACAATTCGGAATTTTTATAGAAGATTTTTTGTTTTCTGCAGTGAGAAGCTACCTCCCAATGCACGCCAAGATCACCCGATTTGACGCGGAAGTGAGTGTGGATGACGCACTAAGAGTGGAGCTGAACATGGTAGGAGGACCCTGCTTCAAATGGCTCATCGGATGCGAAACACCAACTTCAGACTTCACAAAACAGGAGTTCCGAGTCATCAACAGGTACGCATACACATTCGGAACAATCGGTTTATCAACTGGAATAATCTGTGATTTTTTTGCAGAGCGTCTTCTTCGATAAATATGTGCATTTTATTTTTACAATTACAAAGACTTCAGAAAAAACGCCCTGCTCTCATTTTTGAGTTTTCGACGTTTAAAAAGTAATTTAAGTTTAAAAAATTAATTCAATCTGGTTTTAGACGGATTGCTTGTTTATGAACATAAACGTTGAGAGGTGGTTTTTTCCGGTATTTTTTTCTTAAACATTTAACAAATGAACTGTTTTTGTAGATGTTACGAGACTAGCGAGCAAGTTCTGTCAACTATTTCGGAAGCACTCTCCGATTTGACGACGAGCGAAGCGCGGTAACTCCACGACACATCGCGATAATTCATCACAATTTGACGACAAAAAAGCACACATCCGACAAAACATATCAAATCATAATAGCATTAATCATTATTAAATGAAGACAATAGTCATCATACGCATTGGAGCGTATCAAAAATCATCTGCGATCACAACGGACCTAACGGCTTTTTTGGACAAGCAAGCGTATGCCCTCAAAATTGTGAAAATAACACAACCAAGTCACAATTAAAACGCAAAAAGAAAGAAAAAGTATCCGAACTGATAAACTCTCAAAAAATAACTCTGTCATCTGAATTGAGATCGGATCAATTGGTTAAGGGTGAATTATAATTAGTTAATGATACGAAGATCTAACGAGGATGAAGACGCTGCTTGCCACACGGACGACTATGGATTGATTTGAGTCGCGGATCCACGACCTTAAAAAACGGACCCTTCTCTCTCTGCAAATACTGAAAAACCAAATAAAAAGAAATAATTTAACTGTCTTTTGAAACAAGCTGAGATATATAGAACAGGGTGCAAGCAATTTTAAAAGAGCACATTTAGTTTGATCAGAGCAATGGTGAACTCACTATTTGGAAGCTTTATTTACATTCATGCTTGAAAGCTGATTGAAAAAAGCTATATGAATACTAAACTCATCATTTTAGGCTAACGTAGGCCCTCAAAGTTAAAAAAATTCAGGATTCATTAGACTTGAAAAATCAGTACCCGAACTGATAAGTACTGAACGATTGCTATGTCATTTGAATAGATCAAGAAATGGACACAGATCATTTAATTTTTACATATGGCTCAAATTTATGTTTTTTTTTATCAAAGAGAAAATACAAAGCCTATTGCTGCAATTTACATGTTTGAAAATTTTAATTCTCGATTAGACTGGTTTACACAGCGAACGCAGCATGCTAAACTTTTGCCGATATTTTTTTCTATGATTTTGGCTAAACATGATCCGTACAAAACCAGAAACTTTAATTAGCTAATTTTTTGCTTTGGTTACTTTAAAGCAAAAAAAATTATCGAATAAAAAATTAACATCAACGACTGGACAAAAAACATACTTTAATAAAAAAACATTTGTTCTGAAAATCTTTTCAAACTAAACGCAACATGGTGAAGGAAACTCAAAAACAATTTTTAATTGAAACTCAACAGGAAACTCAACTTTTAATTAAAAAATTACAAACTAGTCACAAATTTTTTTTAATTTGAAAGTTTAACATTTTTCCATTATTTTGAACCGGAAAATCGAATAACGAAAATTTAACAAGGCAAAAGATAACAAGAAAAAACGAATAGAAATAATTTTTTTTTCACAAATAGGTAACGACTCATAAATACTGGGCATAATATTTCAATAAAAGACAAAGGTTTTTTTTCGTTTGTTTTTGCAGCTGAAAGTACGACGAATTATTTAGGCTGTGGAAAGTCGACGGATTCTTTAAAGTTACCTACTTGGGAAATCAACGTTCATTTTCCGAACGGTTCCTTTAAAAACAACTACCAGAGATTAATTGTTTTTGAGGGTTTTTGAAAAGCAGTTGATTACATTTTGAAAACAAATAATTTTTATCTCAATTATAAGAGACTTATATCAATGCAAGCAAAAGAGTTACGATCCTACGTCAAAATTAGGTTCCACGAAAGATGTCAGCTGACGCATTATCAGTTTTTTTGAGAGTTATTCATAAAAACATATCTGTTCTTAAAGATAAAATTATTTCAATTCGGTTGAATGTTCATTTCGCTAGCACTTCAAACTTTTTTGCACAAACCTCACTTATACTGGTTTTTATTTCAAGAGTGAACTTATTCTCAGACTTAAATAATTGTGTGAAAAAAGAAACAAAAAATCATGTAGAGTTTGTATCAAAACAGTTGTCCTGGAACAGCTTAATGCAAACGAAAAAAAAAACTAATCAGTTTTTATTAAAACTCAGAATTGTTGACCGGGATAAGGTACAAAATTTTTGGTTCTTTATTTTCATTTCGAGCACTGATATCAAGACTGAAAAGTCAAAAACCAGCAATAGCTTGGCGTGTTTCAAGACAAAACTACTCAGCTTTGCTTAGGAAGTAATTTAACCTATATAACTTTAACGAAAAATAACGATCGGTTGAGTTGTCAAAAAAAACATATGCTGAAAAATTTTGTTTCATCAAAAAAGTTTACTAGGTGTCGTAACCGTCTCAAGAAAAAAATCTTGATAATCATAATAAACTGTTTTCGAACCAAACATATGCACAAAGTTAAGAGGGCATTCTACGATTTCAAAAACTTCCGAGAGATGCCTCGAGAAAACAGAACAGTTGTGAAGTATAACTCATTCTTATAATATAAACGTTAATTTTTTTAGTAAATGTTGAATACAATTTTCAAAAAAAATTTATTTAAATTTCTTCAAATTGCTCCATGAAATATTTTTGATTAAATTTATGAAGGATTTAAGTTGAACTCTATATTTTGTTATGACATTATTTACGAACTTATCTATTTTTTAAAACAAGATGAATTGAGTCTTGTATCAATCTTTTATTCCTCAAGAAACCACATCCGGATACGTTTCAGAAATAAAATTCAATTGTATAATTATGATTCTTACATGCAATCGAAATATTGACAATGCGTTTTGCTTTGTGCTTAAGTTCGACTATAAGCGAGTTTATTCAAATATTCTTTTTTCAGGAAAAGATTCATTTCCTATGTTATCACAGGTATAATTTAACTTAAAAGCTTCAAAATAATTCATTGAAACAAGTTCTATAACAAATATAGTTTATAATCACTCTTTTTCATTGACTGATAATGTTTCCTACAAAGCACTACCCGAAAAAACCCACGGCTGATAATTTTTTAGTTCATTTAATCTATTCGTACTTCCTGCTTCGTCTGGCAGAACATCATCTTGAATTATTGGTTGTGGTGAGCAAATTGGTATGCTCTCATTTGATGTTTTGAATTCAAGTTTTTCTTTAGATCGTAAAAAATTCAAAAAATTCCGGAGAAACGACCTTGTTTTTTCTTGAGTACTTCTATGTGCTTTTAGAACTCATTTTTGCAACGTACGTACACTCCTAAGTTTTCGAAAAGTGAAAGTTTTTTTCCGAACTTCCCCTGCTCATTTCGACAGCATTTAAATTTTTATTAGTTCTGGATTTTACCACTTTGCCAAAATGTTAAGAGTGAACTTATCCGTGACCTTGTCCTGTTTGTTAATCAGAGTTGTCTCATCCGCTTAAATAAAAGTATGAAGATGGTTGAAACAAGCATCATTTTCAGCCATGTAAAGTTTGAAGGGTAGAGGACCAAGAATGGAGCCTTGGGGAACTCCAAACTCAATGGTTCCTACTTCGGAAGTGAACGGCTCTATAAAAGTGAACTGACTTCTTTTTTTCAAATAAGATTTATTCAACCATTCTCACTCACTTTTATTCCAAAACTTTGTAGTTGTTTTAACTGTGAAAGCAAAGATCCAAACTATCAAATGCTGTTTTAAACTCACATTTCACATCAAAACTTTAAAAACAGTTTTTTCAGAAAATCACATCAAAACTTTAAAAACGGTTTTTCCAGATGTCTCAACTGTTTTGAGATAGCTTGATTAGTGCATCAAAAGTACCCAATTTTTCCTGAGACCGAATTGATATGGTGTTAGCAGATTGAATTTTTAAGTTAAAGTGGGAAATATTGAAATGAATCTAAGTTTTCCCGCTTGTGAGAGATCACTACAGTGGATTGGAGCTTCTTCAGCCAAGATAAAAACATCGTTAAGTGGAGTGCAAACTTCAATGACTAAAAAACTTGATTAGAACAGATACCAAGGCCAAGTTTGATTTTTTCATAGCTTATGGAAATCATAAGTGTCTGGACATTTTTTTGGGAAAACAGTGAATAATGTTTGATTTATTTTTTTGAATTGATTTCTCAATTGAGACCTAACTGTTGTATGGTAATGGTGAAACTTGTCACAGATATCCCCAGTAGCTTTAGACACAATGGATTGTTTTATTTGCCCGTTACTTCTGATAAAACGGCAAAGAACTGCCGGCATTAGTTTTTTGATTGTCAGTTGAAATTTTTCTGTTCTTGCGCCAACTGCTTGCAGAAGTTTTTCAACTTCTTATTTAAAAATCAGTTCTATAAAATGACAAAAAAAACAAAAAAGGAAATAATTGTAAATGATTTTGATCAATAGATTATTAAGGTCAGCAGAAAACCTCGGATTGATAGAAAAATACTAAAAAACAAACATATAACTTCACAATTTGCAAAGAATGAAAAGAAGTCAAGATATAAGACCAAAAAAGTTAATTTCAAGTAACTTTACATAACACAGCACCAGTTAACGAAAAACTATTGATGATGCAACTGATACAAGTAACTGCTATCTCTAATTATGTTTATAAGGTAACACAGAAACCTGTTTTTTAAAGAGCCGGACTGAGTTTTGGTGAGCTCATTTCGTTATATGGCTCTTTTTTCTCCCCATCCACTTCATATGATCATCATTTAAATGGTGTAATGTGTGGTTTTACAAGAATTTTTATGAAGACCAAATTTGTTTACCATGGATTAAATAATCCGCATCCGCATGTCATTTTTTATAACTCTCGGACAGTAAGAACAAAAAACAAAAATTATACCAAGAAAAGACTTGCAGGAGGAGCAAAAGTAGAAAAAAACATCTTAGCGATATCTGTCTAAAGAAGTCTTATTTACACCATATTACACACTTTTTACGCACTTTTACACAAGTATTTACACAAAAATTTGTCCAAAAATGAATTTTCATGCAAAATTGCCTTGTTTCATGCGAATTCACGTGATCTATCTGGAGATTTTCAGCATCATTTCCTAAAACTTATCTAAATCTTTTTGTTCTGAATTTCGTGACGAAAGTAATGGAATATTTGTGCTCGGGGTGGGTTCTTCAGACAAATTTCGACTTTTTAACTAGCCATTTTTGACCAAGTTTTTCTACATCATTCAAAAGCTATTGTTGCCCTGAGCTTAAAATTGAAAAAATGTTTCACCTGCAATAATTTTTTATAAAGTTATTAGGGTTTAAATATTGCCATTTTGGCCATTTTGGCCAATTTGTGACGAGTAACGCGCGATATATTTCGCGCTATTAAGGCGTAAGCGGAAAATTAATCCGTCTTAGAAATCGTTCCAAATTGGATCAAGGAAGATTATATGCCATAATTGATTTGTTAATGGGAGCAAAATCTATCATTTTCTAATTAGTATGGCGTGTGGTGGGATGTTTTCACAAAAAATCTCAAACTTTTCAGAAAAAAATTTAATTTTATTTTATTACATTTAAATTTACCATGTTATTACTGCTCCATAGACCATAAAAGGCAAACGACATATTCAGAGATTCGCCCTGATACGAGCAGTCTTGTTTAACCTATGCTTGTTACAGAAGGAGTGGCTGAAGTAGTGACTATGACATTTGACGTTAAATCAGAAACGCAAAAGATGCGTAACCTATTGTTTCATTAGATATTACCCATTTAATGGCCCATACCAAGGCTTAAATTGGGCGTAATATATAAAGTTATTTTGAATTATGTTGATGACTTACCCTCAAGATTTACTTTCTAAATGTACGCTTAATCTGAACCTTACTTTTTTTCTAGGGCGAGCGTATTGTTTGTAACTAAATGATAGTCTAAAATCTTTTGAGAGTCTTTGCAAAGGAAAAGTGAAAGTTTATGTTTTTTCATTGTTTCTGACACGAAAAAAGCTTGGCAAAAGTTTGAAACCTATAAATTTGCCCATCCTAGATAAAACTCCAAGCCGTATAGCTGCTGATATTTGTTTATCTAGAGCCAGTCGTGTAAGAAGCAAGAAAACCCGCATTCAAAAATCTTTCTACTTTAGAGGTGACATTAATCCTCACCCAACCTTTCAGTAAATTATGAAGCTTACTATTATAAAAAACCATAGTCTAATCTGACCATTTAATTGCCGTCAATTTTGAAACGCTTTTGGAGCTTGAAAATTGCAATTTTGAGTTAGTTATGCATGCTTGCTATTTATCTACGTTGCTCGGGCTCAATTGAATGATGAAATCCGCATTAAAAATTATGTAGTAGATATGCAAAAGCTTTATATTGCACCGAGAAATTTTGTGTCGAGATTTGAATAAATTTCGGGATGCAATGTAAACTGTTGTTTATCTGGTTTGAAACACATGTGAAAAAATTAAACACAACATACACATTTGAAAAATTTTCACGCTAACACAATATTTTTTCTGTCTATTTTGTTTTGATTAATTGTTCTAGGAAAAATCTAGTTTTGGTTACGTTTCAATAGTTTTTCAAATTTTGCACTAGTGTTTCTAATATTGCACTGGTTTTTCAAAGATGACACGAAAACATACTTCGCATGTCTGTTTTCTCGTTGAAAAAATGAGGCCAATGAATTGTTCTAGCTCCTTCTGGACGCAAATAAGCTATAATTGAGGGCGCAAATAAGCTATAATTGAAAGTGATTGAGTCCAAAAAACAACCCAGTTGACAAACCAATTCAATTGTGTCATAATGAATTTATTTTGACTTGAGGAACAATAGAGCATTTTCGACACACTGTTTTATGCTGTTCTTCGAAGAGAATTTATTTTGACTTGAGGAACAATAGAGCATTTTCGACACACTGTTTTATGCTGTTTTATCCAAAGACAATTCAGCCGATTTTAAATTCAGACGATTCAGCCAAAAGTATGCAGACAATTTAGCCAGAGACAATTCAGCCAATAATAGTGACCGCCGCAGTCGCGCCAACGTGTTGCGAGCTTGCCAACAGAGGGTAGGACTCTATAAGAAATTTAGAGCCGGTTATCGACGCCAAGTGGCGACGCGCGCGTAGCGTGCCCACCGGCGACTTTAAACCGAGAAATAGCTCCAATTCCGATTTTTTCTTTCGAACTTAGCATTTTGTAAAACTGGCTAAATTGTCTCAGGCTGAATTGTCTGTATATTTTTGGCTGAATTGTCTGAATTTCAAATTGACTGAATTGTCTTTGGCCGAATTGACTGTGCGCCCTTCGTATAGTATCAAGCGTTAGCTCTTTTCTACTGTTCCGCTCATTTAAATTTCAATTTAGAGAAAACTTTAGGTCCTTTTTCCCCTCGCCTCACATAGTCATCAAATTTAAAGGTAACAAGAGTTGGCTCTTACGAATTTCCTTCTTCGATTTTTTTTCTGAAAATCAATTTATGAAAGCCTTTCTATAATGACTTCTTATGTTTTAACTGCAATAAAACGTGTCAGCGTGCACAGCTCTTTTTTTCACCTCACATAAGCATCAATTTTTTTTGGCGTAACGAGGGGTTTGTACACGATTAAGTATGAAGACCAGTTATACTTTTCATGGCCTAGTTAGTCGACATGCAAAACTTTGTAACAATCGGACAAATGTTAACAGAAAACTTAGCATATAAAAATTTGCAAGTGGGGGATTTAAAAGAGAAACGATAACAAATGAACAAAATTAAAAACATTTTTACTTGCAAGTTGACGTAGGAACAACTTTTCAACAATTTTATTAGGTAGTTTTATGAGGGGTTAGGAAACTAGAAAAGAGCCCACTTTTCATATAGTAATCAGTATTTCCGTTATAAGAATGATTTGCCCATCTCGCAACCCCAACAAGAACTTGCTCATTCTTCATTACCAAATGCATTTCTCCTTCGTTAGGAGCTGGTAGTTTTGCTAACAAACCGACCGAACCTTGGATTTAGGTTATACTTCTTATTGGCTTGGAGCCCCTGTATACGAGTTTAAAACCACCAAATCTTCTTCAATTTTTAAATTTTGTTTTTCCGCAGACTCGTATATAAGTCACTGTGAATTTTCTCAAAGCGATTGTTTCCGAAACAATAAAGCCACCTGCCGGACAGAGCCATTCAAATAAAGTAACTGAAATTTTTTCATTTAAAAAGATTCATGCAAGACGTTCACAAATCTCCCCTTTCAAAGTCTCTTTTGAAAAGCTTATTTAACGTTGTTATATTGCAATGAAGTTTGGCATGTTGAACAAACTGTCAACTGTGAACAGATTTTTTCTTCTTACATCACATCGTAGCATCACGCGTTAGCCGTAATAAATTGATATTTTGAATGGTGGGGGAGTGGAAAAGATCTAAATTTAGTTTCAAAGTTTGCAGGTGAGAGAGACAGGGAATAAAAAAGAGCAGTCGCATTGCTTAACTAGTTCGCATGCCATTTTTTTGCTGCAATAGTAGCATGCAAGACATCTTTCAACTAGAAACATTACTTTATATGGGCTTGGAGTTGTGTATCTCAGGAAAAAATTGGTCTAAGTTTGCTCTTCTGGAAAAAACAAAAGGCAAGAATCATGCTTATGGATCTATAACTTGAATTTATTGCGGGTTACAGCATATTTTTTAAAATATCTTCACCGTTACTTTCCTTGAAATGCGGGAACAGAGCCGTATATTCCCTAACCAAAAAACAATTTCCTAAAAAATGAAATTTGTTAGTATATACACTTTTGCATTTTATGTGCTGTAACAGTTGTTCTCTGCTCGGAGTTTGGGCTCGCCAAGCTTGGAAGGTGTCGCCCCGGATTTAGAAGCATCATAGGTGTACGCAAGAAATGTTTTCGATTTTCGGATACGAAGAAGGATTTTCACGGTGCTTTGGAATTTTGAGCAAAAAAAGTAAGTTGACCTCAAAGCACAAACGCTTTTTTTCAATACTCTCACAAACTACCACTAAAAGTACCTTGCATAATCCTAAATGGGGGAGACCTTGTTTTACTAGGAATAGAGGAGAGGGAATAGAGGGTAAAAGGTCTCTTCTCCCCCACCCTTGCAAAGTTTTGCAGAGAGAAAACTTGTTCATAATGCATACTAAAATGGCTATTGCAACCATATTTAGTCGTACATTTATACCTTGTAAAATTGTTCGCTCTACCAATTTCGTGTGACGAGGGTTGGGGGAGAGGGAGGAAGTCAAAATGAGGTCATGAAACCTATCATAAACGGTAGCCTTCGGCGCCCAAAGAGCCCACGTTTGGAATTATTATACGACATGCTTTTTGACTAGACGCGCCGCTCATTTATTTTCTAAAGACAAATAGGGCAACAATTTTGAGCCGACAATTTGTTACCAGCAGAGATTTAGGGCGAGCTTTTGAAAAAGAAAACTAGAAATTGTATGCTTCTTTTGCGTCTTCCTCGCGCACAAGTCATGGCCCGGATGTTGAACAAATGTTGATCAAATGTTGACCAAAAAAATTGCGAGGACTAGATACTTTGAAAAACTTCACTGACAAACTTGTTAACTATTTTGTCTAATTTTAGAAATTCGGACGTTTTTGAGCCAAAAAATCGAGCAGAAATTCAGCAAGTGTTCACATACTTGAAAAAGAATGACCATGAGTTCAAAGTATGGACCAGCTTCATTAAAAAGTACGACGAGATACTTGGTTGAGAAAAATGGCAGAGTGTCTACGGCGGAAAACGTATGCCAATTTGTTCGTGGGCACCAAGCCAGCCTGACAACCAAGGAGGGCAGGAATCTTGCTCTCAGGTGCTCAAAGGGGAATTGAACGACGTGAAATGTAGCACTAAACAACCCGTAATGTGTCAACACGAATTTTAGTGTTTCAAAGAGTTTAATCGGGCAAAAAACTCAAAAACTTGGCTAACAATTGTATTTTGATTAAAATTTTAGCTTAAAAAAATTACTACTATGCGAAAATCTGTTTATATTTTAAAAATATTTGTCTCAAAAATGTTTTGCCCATCATAGTCCCTGGCTTATTAGGACCTTCAAAACTTTCATTTTCAAAGCTGAATTACGTGTTTTTAAGAGGTAGGAAGAAAAATCTGATAGTTGTTTTGTTTACCATGCTAAATGTCTGCACAACTAAACCTCTAACGTGAAAAAGAAGCAAAATCTACCGACTTTCCGCAGTTAAAACTGCGTTAAGCTAACTTGATTTCGATTCTGGTTGAGCATTTGGTGGAAACGTATCAAGTCATTTTTTGATAAATAGAATCAGGTGATTCTGTAAGAAAAGTTTGTTCAAATACGCCACAGTGGTAACTAGAAAACAAGGGGGCAAAATCTTTCACTGAAAAATGTTTTTATACAGTTGCAACAGGTAAGAGACGTTTCTTAGTAACAAAAAATAGGTAAGGAGATGATTCATAAAGTTTTTGGGCTCTTTTTCCTTTACCCTCCCCCTCCACCTGTAAAATTTTACTAGTGAAGTTTTGTTAACATCATCCGAATGTTGCGAAAATTGGTATGCGAACTATTTAGGCCATGACAAACATATTTGGTGTTCATGGTTAACCTTGTAAAACCGCTAACCGCTCGTTACACCATAAAATTGGTGCTTATGTGAGGTGGGGGGGAAGGAAAAAGAGCCAGTTTTTGGTACATGGCACATAACTCAGGCGAAAAAAAGAAAAGTGCATTTTGGGTTTAAAAGAAAGAACTTCTTATGATTTTTCTAGAATTGACGTTCGTGAAAATGAGATTCGGTGCTGTCAAACATTGTGGTTGGTCAGCGTGTTCGAGAGCCTGTTCAACTTATGTGCATTTCCGAGCTATTTGATTTGATTATTTGAGATTTCTGCAAAAAAAGTCATTTAACAAAGTTGTCCACTGCAATCGAAATACACACAATAAATTCAACGAAGGTGTGTACAGATATTTTTAAGCCGTACGCAAGTTAAAAAAGAGCAACTTAAGCAAATGTCTGAATTTTTTTTTTAAAATTTCCATCTTCAAGGGCAGTTTATCTAGACTTCATAATGTGTGTACAGCTGATAAGCTTTTACTTTTTTTAGACACTTCATTGCCCTGCAAATCTGTCATGAAGTGATTTGATTAGACTCTGCTACCTAATTGGTCTATGTTAACAAATTAAAACAGAAAAATAAGGCGCATCTTCAGGATACCGTTGAACGTTTCTAGGCTGTAAAAACTTACTATGGGAAATTGCACCAGGCGGAGCTCTATGGCGACAAGCCTAGGTTGAATCGGTATTTACTTCAACTAAAAAATGCCTGGAAAGATGTATCGGCAAACAATTATTGCCGTTTGCCAAGTTTCAAACTGTTTTGTTTGACGCTGCTAATCTGCTTAATAAGAGACCAGTTGGACGAAACACTACTATTTCTAATGATGATTTCTAATTATGTCCAATCAATTTATTGCTAGGTAGATTTTGTAATGGCTACTGTCCTTTCAATGCTTCATTTGATCACGATTCAGGGAGGCATGATTTAGTTGAAAACGTTTTGAAGGCATTATGGTGAAGTAACTAAACAATTTTTTGCCTGGAATGAGACCCTAGAAAAGCACTAAAAGCGCTGAAAAGAGACTCAAAGCAACCAAAAAACATTTCATGCTAGTCAAATATTCTATTTTTATGAAGCTGTTTTGAAAATGCGGTAAAATTTTAGATATTTTTCCACGATGAAAAAAGTTTCAAAGTTTGTCATATCTCGACAAATCAAACAGCTGGTTTCTTTGCTCCCAGTTAAAACAAATGGGAAATTGAACGGGGGTAGAAGTTTGCATTCGGACCAGAGCAATAATAGCCAAACGAGCAACAATCGAAAAATGTACCAATTGGACAACCAGTGTAAGTCAACCAAGTCTTCAAAAAGTGGATAAATTTATTTAATAAGTTTTGTGTTATGCGCTTTATAACACTAGAGTAAAAATGATATGTCTCGTTTTGATTCTTGATCGAAAAAATGCTTTTTTGCAACTAAACCTCACACGTAAAAAGCAAACAAAAATTACTGAAGTTCTCTATTGAAAACCTCGTTAAGCTATTGTAACTTGAAATTTTGTTGAGCAATTCAAGGCAAATAATCGTTTCACTTTTTGCGTAATCGAACAGTTGATTCTGCAGAAAACGTTTGTAGAAATACATTTGGTTCAAGAAGTGGATTCGCAGCAACAATGTCATTTCATTATGACATCGTTAAAAACAGTTTTTTCAAAAATAAATTTCAATAAAAAGGGAATGGGGTGGATTATTTGGTTGTAAGAGCCTAGTCCCCTGTTAATTTTAACCCCATCCAATAATAGAAAAGCTTCACAATTCAGATCTATGATTTATCTGTTTTTTGATATAGGGTTGGAAATAGGAAAGATCACATTAGAAGATCAATTTGGTTGAAAAATTTTGTGCTTATTTGATAGCAAAACGCTTTTTATCTATTTTTTCAAGTTGATTCTATTTTGAATAGTTGCTCTTGTTGTCTTTGAACTTGAGTTGAACAAATAATCGGGGCTTGCTGGCAATAAAATTTCAGCCTTATTTCAGGTAAGTCTAAGTAAACTCGATGATCCATTTTGCTCATCTTTTCGATCCATTATTCGATCTTTTTTTAATCATTTTTATCATTTATCATTTTTATCTATAACAGTCGATAACTAAATTTTATATTTTTTGGCTTCTCTAGTTGAGAATGATACCATCCAGTTAGCTAATGCAAGTTTTCTTGAGGAAAAAATTTCGCTTTAATCGTTGTCAAAATTTGAGTAGACATTCGATGGGCTGTCTGAAATGGGAACTCCCGACTATTATGTGGTCACATTTGAGTGTGGTACCCAGTAAAATCCGAACGCGTTAACCATGCAACTGTTTGCCTGATCATCTTTGCCTGGTGATTACATGCAACTGCTTGCCTTTGTCATGACAAAGGAAGACAGGATGCTGATTTACACAGACAATCCATCAATTTTGTTAGTTTTCAATGAAAAAATAAGACACCAAATTCATCATCAGCTCATCATGGCTGCAGACCATATTAGGCTTCTTGAAGAGTTCAGCTGCCCAATGTGCTAACACATTTGCCTTATCCTCAATTCAAAAAATTAAGCGGTACTTTGAATTGAAATCCTACTTAGACAATTTGAACCTGGTTTAAGAAATCTGCTTTGCTTAGCAATCCATATGTCTGAGCCTCTAGGAGTGCAATCACTTTTTCAAAAGATTTCCAAACTTCGTCAGAAAACTGCAGACTGACTCGACAACAAATTTCGAAAGTCATTCCAATTTTTTCGCTTTTTCTAAATGAAGTCAAAATCAGGTAATTAATTAGGTTGGGCAACTACCAATTGCGGGATTGTCGGCTCGCCGTTATTTTTCGTTTTTCTTCAATCCTCTTCAACTTCCATTTATCAGCATGAGCTCCAAAAATGTGGGCTCGCCGTTATTTGTCGGTTTTCTTCAATTCTCTTTGAGTTCTGTTTGTCAGCATGGGTTCCAAGATGCTCCTTTGTCCAAAATTGCAACCCGAGTTTTCTTCGGAAGAGAAGTCGCTCGAATAGATATAATCTGGTTTCCATTGCTCGATCGTTTCGCCTATTATAGTTTGCTAAGCGTTCTCTATACGCTGCCAGTGCCGCTTTCACGAGGCCTCCACCTTTCAGATCTCCCTCGGAAACTTCTGTCAGTCACTGAATGTTTCACTGGGTCTCCTAACCGCTGAGGTTCTTTACTCTTCGTTTGACGGGACCTCATCGGGACCCCTACGTCCTCCATACTGGAGTCGTCTGACGCGCCCGTTGGTAGGTCAAACTTCTCGTCTCCTTTCTCGCAAGTCGGCTGGTTTTTCTGCGGATTTTGTCCGCAACCTTTTGTACTCCCCATTGAGCATTTGATCTGCCAAGTTCTCCCATTCTGTCGGTTTTGGTTGGTGTCTACTATTTCTTCCCGTTTAGTAAACTTATCCAACCGTTTAACCTTCTTCCCTTTGGTTTGTGGTTTCATTGGCGTCGAACCTAATTGGCTTGCCGACTCGCTGTAAATCTCGTTTTTTTTTCGTGTTTGTTGCGGCATTGATTGCTGTTGCAGCTTTATCTCGTCTTGCTTTTTGAACTGATGGCTCTTTCTTTTCCGTCTTCTTTACTACGATCTCGTTTTGTGTTTTCGGGCCGACTGGCAATTGTGGACCCTGTGTTTGGCTTGGCGCGTTTCAGCGCCAGTTTCAAACCGCCGCTGGCGTCTGTATTCTTCGACGTGACGTTCGTTTGGCTTTTTGGAATCGTTCAGTTGGAAACTCTGCATCGGCCTGCTGTGACTGCAGTTGTTCCTCATTGGCCGAACCCCATTTCTCCAGACAATCTGGTGAGCTGATTTTCAATAGCTTTTTCTTCGGTTCTGCAGTCAGTTTTTTGCCGGACTCTTGAGTCGGTTCGTTTGTGAGATGAATTTTTGATTCTGCTAGGTAGCTTTTCTGTACATTGCTTCCTCGGTTGTTTCAAAATTGATTCTTATTCATTATTCAGGTGCAATCCTCGCCTTCAAAGGTTTCGCCAGTACCTTACCGCTTTTTCAGTATTTCTGAGAACTGTTTTAATGGGTGAGCTGAGTTGGGTCTCCTCTTTGTCTTCAATGAACTCTTTCTCCCACGAGTAATTTCTCTCACAAGTTCTGGGTTTGATTATTTCCTGAAGTCTACTATTCGTCTGATGTCGTTTTGCGCTGCATCCCGTTGTTTCTTGATCCATTTTGTTTTTGTCTTTGAGGGTTTCTCTATATTTTTATTCGCTCTGTTTGCCTCGCTGTGGACAGTTGTTGCTTGAAAATTGGGCTTGTATCTCGACTCGATGCCCCCTACCTGACAATTTGTAGGTTTTTGATCGATTGGTCCATCCATTGTTTTAACAGAGATTCCGTCAGGGCTGAGCGTTCTGGGTGTTCTTTGTCTTAACGATCGGAATTAGTTATAAATTTGTCCCTCATTATCTTAAGCTAGTTTTCCGGCAGTCGTCCAAAAGGTATTGGAACGGTGATACTTGAATTATTGTTTGTTTATTCCATTTAAAATTGCGAATGATTGCGTTGAGGCAAACTTAAATCAAAGTTTCATGTTCATAAAGTAACATCAGCCCCATTTTTTGTTTTTTTAAAATGTTTTAGTCAACAAGGCCACGGAGCCTTTTGTGGTGACCGGGCAGAATTTTGATTCGACAGAATTGATATTTTTAGAGTTTTCCCTTTGAACCCTTGAACTAATGGAACCCTGCTTTTCCATTAGTTGAACTAGTGACCTTACCGACAAAAACTTGAAAAAAAAAACGGTTGATCGCTACGAGAAAAAATATGTTCGTCCCCTTATGGGTTTCCAACAGACCCTCGTAATGTAATTGTAATTCTTGACCAGTCTCAGAAGTTTTGATGCGTTTTTGTGATGAAGAATTTTTTTACCATATCGATTGCAGCTACAACAAATCTCAGCTTGTTCCTTATGTCCTTGTGCATGTCGGAGTATCGCGACCTTCCCAGCCTTACTTCGTGCCCTGGTTGTCTTCTGTGGATCCTATTCATGACTGCTAAGCGTAGCTGCACTGGAACCGGTAGACGAATCCTGACGAGGGTTTGTGTATGGTCCCGTTAGCTCAAAATCCTCAAAGTTGCCTCTCCCCACCACCATTCTGAGCTTGTCCATTCATACATCTTCGGAGATGAGTTCAGCTAGAAGAATCGGGTCAAACACTTTTGACTAGATTCTTCACTTTTGACCAGAAGCTGTCTTTTCTCGATAGATGACTCACTAGTTGTGGCGGTTCCATGACGCTAACCTCCTTGTGGGTTTTGTGGGTCTACTGTTCTGTTGTTGTGACATCCACTTCGATCACCTAAAATGAGCTATTAGCTGACGTTTCCGTTGTATCCAAAGTTAGCTGACGTTTCCGTTTTTTTAGGTCGACCAAATTTATTTTCTGAGCTCTCCCAAACCACTATAACGACGCTATATTCACTAAATGTTCTGCGCTGCATGCAAAATTTTGAAAAGACAGGCCGAAAAAGGCCTTTTTAGGCCTTTTTTGAAAAACCTAACAAAAAATTACATTTTTTCGGCGCGCGTTACCCCCTGAGTCAGCCAAAAATGGATATCTCAAAATTTTACTTAGAGGGGACCCTTTGGGTCGGCAGAGGGTCAAATCCCTGAGGGGGGGGGGGGGCGTACGCCTCCGCCCCTTTCCCTAAATCCGCTACTGAGTCGATTTATTTTTTTCAGAATTTGTTCAGAAAGCTGTGTAACCTGAGCAAATTCTTCAAAAAAGACGTTTAAAGACCCTTATTTCACAAATGCAGCGAAAAAATTGTCTAATGAAATAGGTACTCTGAACAATATATTATCTCACTAATTGTAAATTAAAATATGCCAGACTAAGCTTGTGTGGACTACTGAGACTAAAATTGCTATAAATGAGCCGAAAATGTTTCGAAAACCGTCCTGTAAATTCTTGGAAAAATTTTCCATTCTCCTTCGCCTTGAATTTTCATGAAGATTCTTTGATATCTTCAGGTGTGGACGCTCACCTCCCCTCCCCTCCCTCGGGGATTTCACCCACTCGCCAACCAGAAAATCACCCATCCAAATAATCGCCAACCCCAAAATCGCCCCATTTGACCCCGAATTTTTGTGTTCTTCTTCAAAAATCTTTGAATTTTCTTGAAGAATCTTTGATATCTTCAGGGCGGATTTAGAGAGGGGTAGACGCACACCTCCCCTCCACCTCCCTCAAAGATTAGACCCCCTTTGGTGTTGTTTTTATGACATCCATTTTAAGCCGACCAAATCAAAAATTTCTGAAGTTGCTTTTGGCGCCATATTATATACTGACTAAAGGGGAGCGCGCACCAAAACAAAGCAATATTTTGGTCAAAATTTTCTAAAAAGTGCCTAAAAAGGGCCTAAAAACGCCCAAAGAAAATTTGACCAAAACAGAGTCTTTTTAGTGATTTGGGAGAGCTCGGAAAATCAATCAGTTCGGTCGACCTAAAAAAAAACGGTCGACAAAATTTTCGAAAACTTTTGAAAATCCGCCACCCCCTCGAGAAAATCCTAGATCCGCTCGCCCGTGCCCCACACGGTAGGGAGGGAGTGTAATAACATATCATGGCTCAGATGTTGACCAAAAAACGGCAGGGGACAAGATTAGAAAAAAGTGGTAATTATTTTGTTTAATTTCAAAAAATCGGAGATTTTTGAGTAAAAAAATTACAAAGAAGCTCAGCGAGTGTTCAAATACTTGGAAAGAAAAAACTATAAGTACAAAGTACTAGAAGTGACGACGGGGTGATTGGTAGAGAAAAATGGCAGAGTGTGTACAACGGAAAACGTATGTTAAGGATATGTGGGCTCCAAACCAACCGGACAAAAAAGTAGGAAAAGAATCCTGCCCAGGTGTTCAAAGGGGGCTTGAACGACGTGAAATGCAGCGCTAAAGAAATTGCTTTTTGTTCACATTTCTAAGAGTGCAATCGGCAAAAAACTTCAGTTCATGCTGATTAAAATGTCAGCTTAAGAACAAATTCCAGCTAAGCAAAATGAAGTTCAAGCTGAATGCTTTGAAGATTTATATTTCATTTGTTTCAACTTTGTGTTAGAAATTCAAGCAATAATTTTAAACTCATTGGAACACTGCTAAATTAAGTTTGATGAAAACAATTAAACAGGCCTTTTAGTTCATACAAGTTATGCGATCAATCAAATTGGAGTGGGAAGCTGCATTGGCGTAGTGTCTAATCGCGAAAATTCCTTATGCCATCGTATCATAAACTTTCTATACCAAATCTGCTTTAAATCTGGTTTTTTAAAATGTCGAGAAAAATTGGTCTGTTTTTTCTCGCCATACCGGCACAAATTTAGCAAAGAGTTGAAGAAACACTTAAAAACGGATAATAACTGCTCCGACCATTAAAAACATGGGAAGGAACGCTACGCTGTCTTCGGGTCTTTTTTCAGTTTTTTTCTTCGTTTTCTACATAAAATCAGGTACAACAAATCATTATCGGAACGTGTCATATATAAACAAATAAAAAACCTTTTTAGTCGTAACTCGAACGACAATTTTTCAGTTTGATAGAGTTACAAAATATAGAAATTTGAATTTTCAGCCCAAACTGACGGAAAAAACATTGAGAAGTTAGAAACCAAAATTTGCAAATTTTCAAAATGAACATCTCAAAAATTATTGCTAGTGAATGATTACTATCATCAACGAACAAAATAGAAAAAAGAAGTGGAAAAAAAATGATCTTATCTAAACTTCAGAAATTCGATTTTATTCTATAAACCTCCGAACTTATCTGGTTGCTGCTTGAAGTAAAAAAGCCAAGTCGCAAAAATAGAAAAATGTATGAGAAAGAGTAAAAAAAATGTATGAAAATTCAATCAGAAGCTTTTTCATATTCAAAATCTTGCAAATCAACTGATATGTGTCTTTCTTTCTGAAAGTCAATTGCCCTATTTTGCTTTAGAAAACAACTTTTTTCTGACAATTGCATCGAACAATGTTGAGATTAGAAACAACTCTTAAGTGAAGTAGAACAAGCTTAAGGTTGTCAAATTATCAACCTTTTTTTCATGATTTTGTATTTTTTTTGTTCAATGTACCTGTACAGTATTGAAAAATTTTTGAAAAGCTTATAAATTGAATTACGAAGCAGCATATTGAAAATAAGATATTCTATTTGAAAAAATTCGGTGTGGTTAGAGTCATGACAAAAAAAGTAATGAAAATACTCCACAAATTAGTTTAAAAAGCGAACAAGTTTGGTGCAGAAATTCAAAAAGCTAAATAACCGATTCAAAAAACAATAAGAAATGAAGAAATGCCAAAATATGCACACAGTTTTAAATAAAAAAGCTGGCAAAGCTGCATAAACTCACACTCAAGTTAACTTTAATAACCGTTCTCGACACTAAACCAACAGAGATTGACATCGCCATACAAGATTTATCGCCATACATACAATGGTTAGAAACCCAGAAGAAACGTTCAAAAACATTTTTGATTGTTTGAAAAAAAACGTGAAAAAAATTGACCTATTTTGAGATGATTACCATACAAACAGAAAAAATTGAAAATGAAACAATCAGTCGGAGTCTCCAATCTGAAACCTTATGAGCCTGACGCCGACGCTTTACCACTAAACTGTGAACACTCAAGGTTTTGCATTTTGAAAGTAACTCAAGTTTTATTCGTTCAACGATTAAAAAAGTACATTTTTTCATAAAAATCTACAGATTATTTTTAAAAAGTCTACGCGACTAAAAAACACACGAATTAAAAATTTTGGAAGAGGTTCGTCTATTTAAAATTGATTTGATTTTAGCATTGAAAGGTGGAAAAAAGATAAATTTTGCACGGATTTCCATGTTTTTTGGTTGTTGTGGAAAGTAGTCAAGCTTTGATGTCGTTATCGGCTGTTTAATGAATGCTCTAACAAAGCATTGGGAAACTGAAAACACTAAATTTTTCATTGGCCGACAAAAATCGATAAAATCCATCTTAAAACGATAGAGTCGTTCTGAAAAAAAAATACTCGTTTTATCGCGCGTATGCGCGCTGAACCAAAATATAAAGTGATATTTTGGAATATTTTTTGCAGCTCAAAAGAAGTGACTGTGACTAATTTTTTGAGACTGATTTTGCGGGGAAAAGCACACTAATCTGAGCGTCAAATAATTCTTGGTGATAATCTGGTATTTTTTCCTCATCTCCACCCCCACCTCACACAAGAATCATCCTAATGATGAAGATCAAATATGTTTTTCATGACCAAAGTAGTCTCCATGCCTATTTTGTATTAACCTGACAATGTGAACAAAACAATTATTTATAAAAATTTGCAAGTGGGGGCCTTGGATGTGGGGGGGGGGGGGGGGGCTTGGATGTGGGGAAAATATATGGGGGCGTTTAACAGTGCCGAAGTACAACAGTACCGAAACTTAAAATGTGTTCAACAGAAATTTTGACGACAATTTGCTGAACTATTTGTTTGTTCAGAAAAATGTATGAGGCGCGCTGTCCTTCAAAGTTAGCATATATTGGTGCAGTAAGCGCCTTTAGAAAAATTTTAGGGTTGTCAGCCTAAAATGGTTGTCAAATAGTTAGCCTAAAATGGTTGGTAAAAAATAACCAAAGGGGTCGAATAACTTTAGGGAGTTTGATTGGTGAGGGAGTCGAATCACTGAGAAAGGAGCGTAACCCCCGCCGACCCCCTAAATCCACACCACTTTAAATGACATCTTTGACAAACTGACAGACGAGAATTTTTTAAAAACTTTTCTCACTTCATAATTCCAACTTTTACTCGACCTTTGACTTCTAAAGAGAATGTTTTTGGAGTCATTTAACTTGCATACAATTGTGATTTTATACTGAAAAAACTTGCAACAAAGAACTTTTTACTTAATACATTTAAAAATTTCATAATTTAAAAATGTATTTGGTTTGATTTAACTTGAGGCTTTCAAACAACAAGCAAACAATAGACACACAAGTTTTACCTAGAACAAAAGTAGATCTGTCGTTTTTTGTGTACAAAACTTTTTGAATTGTCTTTTTTCTTTTTATAGGTTCTTTGAGGTTCTATTAACTTTAGTTGAAGAGCCTCAAGATAAATTGATATACCTTCGGTTATTAGCATAGAAGTTATGTTGAAAATTCATTTTGTGTCGATAGTTTTGGGCAACTTGGTTGGTCGTGGTTATTCTACGGGTGATATTGACTCATACAAAGGTCCGTTTCCTCTCTTCGAAGGCTGCAGCTGCAAAGTCAACGATGATGATACTAAACTAGTTATTTCAAGTTAGTATTTGATTTTAACCAAGTTAAGCAGTGCGAGGTGAACTCCTATAAGTTTTTGACAAGGTTCAAAAATTTTCACTCCCGTATTTGAGCACTTGTTAGAGTCTGTCGGAAGTTATATCAATCGTGTTGAAACCTGTGGGCCTTTCCAGCATTATCAAAACACAAATAATTTTCGCATTTGAAGAATATGGTTCAAGCTCATTAGGTGCTGTGAAAATTTACATGGCCAACAACTTTTTAAAACCTGGTTTTTTTTCTAAAAATTATTTGTCGTTAAGTGGCGCTTTTAATCATAGAATTTTGTGAAAACTTATTCATCCAAAATCGAATGGTATCCATTCCGAATACTTTCACTCTGTATGTCTTTGCAGACTGTGAGGGTGAGCAGAGTTCGTTGACTCTGACGAAGGATGCGAACGGGGAAGTGATGGTGGATGACATCTTCAGGGACCCACTCACTGGCATCATCAAGCAGAAACACATCCGATTCGAGGGAAACGAGGCACTCGAAAGTACATGAGAACCATATTCGCATTTTACATACCCCATTCTTTTTACTTTTCTCTAAGAATTCGGACAATTTACTGAGAAAGAGCCAAAATATGCTCGGTACTAAAATGCTCGGATCTAAACGCTTCATAAGGTAATATAAGGGATGCAGAAGATAGTTTTTTAAATTCGATGTCGTGGTCGGTACAAAAAGAAACACGAGGCCAGGAGGTGGTCGGAGTTTTCCTCTTTTCAAATTAACAATAAGATTGTAGCAAAAAAATTATTGGATCCAGGGGCGAATCTAGGATTTTCTCAAGGGAGGTGAATTTTCAAAAAAAAATCGAAAATTTTGTCGAGCTTTTTTTATAGGTCGACCAAAATGATTTTCCGAGCTCTCCTAAATCACTATAAAGACCCCAATTTGACCAAATTTTTGAAAAAACACGCCAAAAGAAGCGTTTTTAGGCACTTTTGAAAAAGTTTGACGAGAAAAGTGCGTTTTTTCGGCGCGCGCTCCCCCCTCAAAATTAGTTATATTGGTGCCAAAAACGCCTTTAGAAAAATTTTAGATTTGTCACCCAAAAATGGTTATCTCAAAATAATACCAAGTGGGGAACCTTTGGGTCGGCAGGGGGTCGAATCCGCTGGTGATTGGATCTATCCATATTCATTTTTTAAATTAAATTCAATTTTGTTCAAAACCTTGAGAGAAAAATTTAAATGAAAACTAATATCAAAATGAAAATTGAATAAAATCCTAAATCAACTGTATTCCTTAACACTTTTAGTGATTAATTGGGAAGTGTTCAATCTGCACTTTCCTCAAGCACCCCACATCAACTTAAAAGAGGTAGTGTTCGGAACATTCAACCCCAGACTGCAGTTACAAGTGAGGCCCATAGATGACATGATCACAATAGACAGGGTGTCCATACTCTACCATGACTCAGTACAGTCTGTCAATTTGGAGAGGGCAAAAGGCATTCAGTAAGTTCAATTGGCATAGGCATTGAACATACCACCCTCGATAGGCAGCTAACTGGCCTTTCTAGTGTTCTTCCAAGATAGAATAATTATTATAAATTGGGTTCAATAAAAAAGGTTAAACTTTCTTTTTAAGAAATATGTTTCAAGTATATACATACTACAAATAGATAGATATAAAATTAAAAGCTAAAAGATGTTATTAAGAAGTTTTTTTTTTAAATAAAATAAGATCGGGAAAAAATGGTCAATTACATTTCATGACAAATTAATGCTCATTATGGCTAGCAGCGATAACGTTGAACTTTTTAAAAGTAGCCCGGAACAAAGTATTTAGTTATTTCAATCATAAATTATGATCAAAAAACGAACGTAATATGTTTTCTATCTTATTTTTGTTCCTCTAATTTTTTGTTTTACTGGCAGCATTAACCATGTTTTTGTGGGTTGCGATAACAGTTTTCCACCGCAAGTTTCAATTTATCCCTGACACTTTTGTGTGCAGTGAGATAGCATTTTACGCGGACTTTGTGAATGACACTGAGTACGTGAACAAAGTGTCCTACGGCTACAACCCCAGCACGGTTGTGAAGGGAGTGGCAGTTGTGGGGGACCCAGGCAGGAGCTACAGACTGGCCGAGTTCATGAACACATTACTCAATGCCATGGTCAGCAAGGCAACCTTGTTATCCTGTGAGTAAAATCAAAGCTCTAAGTATTCCCAATTAAAAATTCAATAAAAGTCGAAAAAACTATAGAATTTTTAAACAGGAAAGTTCCACCAAAACGTTTTTTGTTCTTTTCTACTTTTGAACAAAAAATTGCACTTAAGAGCAGAAATTGGTTTGAAAATGATGATTTATTACCAACCGATAAGTCATGTTTTTTTTAAGAATCGATTAACGTAATTCAGACTCCTACTTAGGTCGAGATGTTTTGTTTTTCTTGTTTTTTCAAGTTTGTTCAGGCTGAAGTTTGTTCAGTTCATTTCCTTTGTTTAAAGGGAGGCACATTCCACTAATGAACAGCAAAAGTGTTAAGGTCACAAAAAATGTGATCGACTTCGAAAACGGAATTTAATTATCAGATTTCCCAGCGCAACAAAAATTTTACATATTGATCTAGTTTTCTCAAAACGTTTCTTGAAAATAAAAAATTGCAATTTTTACAAAAAAACAAGCCAATATTTTTTTCGTTTACTTGCGATTATTGACTTTTTTCCCACTGTCTGTTGGCTATGTTTATTGTTTTCGTTTTTCGTTTTTTTTGTGCACGAATAGTCCGAAAAATTATACACCTATAGTTTCAATTTTTTTGCTATTTGACTTGTGTTGTTTTTAACTTTAGTTTTAATTATTAAAAGGTAGCCAACTTTGCTTTCTCATAACGAAAGAGCGATTCAACAATTTTTAATTCAAAAACAGAACCTAAAATTTAGATTTTCCAGCTGAACAAAAAATTATCAATTGATTTCAATTTTCTACAATGGGCAAAATTTCTTAAAACTGTGCATTTCAAAAAAATCGAAGAGCTTTAATATGATATAGTTTTTAACCGAATTTTAAATTGTAAGGAAATAGGAAATGAAACATGAAATATGATTGAATTGCGATGAAATATAAAATAATGACTTACAATTTTTTATAACCTGTTATGCGACAATTCGAAGCAAAATATATTTCGTTAAATGCGGCAAAATTTGCTGAACTTAGCATACTTTAAAAATAAAGGCATCAAATCATTTAGATTATCGTTAATCATTAATTCAAGCGTAAAATATGGCTTTTGTCTGAAAAATTGAGCAGAACAAGCGAGTACTACTTGCCAGTTCCACGTTTCAATCAAAGTTTCCATTATTGCGAGTTGAGGCTTCCTTAGTCTTTTATGTTTAATATTAACGAACGTATTGGAGACTCTGTAGTGGATTTTTTAAAAAATCTGAAAATTTGTTCACGCTCGTTTTTTTTGCGCTTTGATTTTTTTAAATTCAGTTTTTCCTTAACAAGAATGTAATCTCCACTATCGAACAACGAATTTTAAAAGTGATCGACTGCTAGTTTCGAAAGTGAATTTAATTATCAGATTTCCCAGCGGAATTAAAAACTTACCTATTGATCAACTTTTCTCAAATTGGGTAACTTTGTCAAAAAAGCAACAATCATAAATTGTTCTTGAAAGTCATAGGTACCAACTATTAGAATACTACCGAAGAAATGTTGTCCCTATTTTATAGTACGGAATTCTGGTTTATGGATGCTGTAGTTTCAGTGTTTTGAATCCAATTTTCATTTTGCAAAAAATTTTTTTAAAATTTATATATTTCAGAAAGCGGCAAGATCACTGTGAAGATATATTTGAAAAGAATAAATTACTGACAGTTTTTGAATACAACGTATACGAGCTTCTGAAATTTGTTCTTAAATCTGTAAACCAATTGCACAGCGAAAATTTTCTAAACGAAATGTTCATTTTTCAAAATTCGGAGAAATCGACAAGGCGATCTAGTGCCAAGTTACTATTGGAACCTCTTTGCAAACGTAAAATCGAAAGATTCTCGATACGATATAGAGCATGTAAGTTGTATAATAAACTGAATAGCTTGGGCTTGCTCCCAGTGGATATTGAAAATAGTTCTTTTATGGAAATATCGCGTTATTACCACAATTTCCAAACTTATCTGATTCAAAATATCGAATTGGTGAAATATATTTATGAATTATAAAAAAAAAAAATAATAATACAACCGTTGGTTAAATGCTGCTGGACAACCCCCGTAGGGTTACGAATTAGGAGGAAAAAATGACCCTCCAGAACCCGCTAGTTTTCGAGATATCGCACTTTTTAGATTTTTAAAAATTTTTTCTCACTAATTTGTTTTCAAAATACTTAGAAAAAAAAACAAAAAAAAAAACGATAAACGATAACTAATCCAACCACTGAGGTAGAGTAACCATGCTGAAAGAAAAGCTGTGTCAGTCACCAACAAACTAAGTATCTAATTGAATCTACCGAAACATAAAAACGAAATTTAAAAAAAAACATATTGGCAGATCCGTGGTGGATCCTAGGATCCCGTTATCTGTCATCTCCAAGTCTCAGAATCTGTTATGTTGCATATTTAAATTTGATGTTTTCATATACTGGAGAAATTCATTCTTTCTTTCTTTCTTTCTATAGAACTTTAGGGGCATATTTGTATTTTTTAAAATTCGAATTTTTTTAAAAAACGTCAGTTTTTTGTTCTGGTTCCTCGCGTTCATTACTCTTTTCCAACTGTCAGTTGGCTATGTTTTTTAACCTGAAATCTTTATAATTCAACCTTCGAAACCGCCACTAATGATCTTCTATAAATATAATCTTTCTTAAATCTTCCAAAATTATTACCTTCGAAACCGCCATTTTGAAACCACCTTCGAAAACGCCACGAAACCGACACTAAGAAAAAAATTATGCGTTATGCAAAAACGGACACTATTTCAGTCCGTCTCAGCAATCTGGTGCTACTTGGGCCTGAAATGGATATCTCTGACCTGCTGAGTGGTGCCTACAATCTGAAGAGTCTGACCATTGACAACTGCACTTACGACAAAATAGTCAACGCACACTTTATGAAGAAAATATTAGGATACAATTTCAAAGGTTTGAAACGGAAAAAGTCCCTCAGACAGGGGCGGATTTAGGGAGGGGGGCGGACGCCTTTTCTTCCTCAGGGATTCGACCAAAAAGGTCCCCCCTTTGGTACTTTTAAGAAATCCAGTTTTGGGCGACCAACCTTTAAATTTTTCTTAAGGCGCCGTTGGCGCCAAGATATACTAATTTTTAGGGGGGAGCGCGCTCTGAAAAAAAGCAATTTTTCGGTCAAAATTTTCCAAAAAGTGCCTAAAAACGCCTTTTTTGGCCTATTTTTTCAAAATTTTGTCTGCGGCGCAGAAAGTTTGGCAAAAATTTTTTCAAAATTTTGTCTGCGGCGCAGAAAGTTTGGCAAAAATAGGTACAAAACAGTGCTTTGGGAGAGCTCGAAAAATCAATTTGGTCGACCTAAAAAAAGGTCGACAAAAATCCGCCCTCCCCCCCATTTACAGTTATTTTTTTTACTGTAAAATCATTAAATTGTTCAGCGAATATTTTAAATTCGAAGATTTTATTTGATTTGGACCTTTTCAGTGTTTATAAGACCGATTTTAATCTTAAAAACTTTGCAGGGTACTGTCATTGATCAAATTATTCCGTTTTACGAGCTAAGGAAACTTTCTGCTATTATTTTTCATAATTGGTTTAACTTTGACCTCCCTTTGATTATGCCTAATGTTTGCATCTGTAGAGGAGTGCAACGAGACCGAGGATCTGCCCATGGACGATGTGACCTTGAACTTCTTCCGACCCCATCACGTGATAGTGGAAAAAGGGGCATTTGGAGAGAGGTGCCCACAGAGGTAAAAGGAGGAATCTTCAGTCTCAGTCTTATCATTTCGCCACTTTTTCAGTCTAGTGCTATCGAAAAGGGTAGCCGAAAACGTCCATTGACAAACCCCGATTTTTTCAAAAATATCCAAAAAGTAAACATATATTCCCTTTTGGCCTATGTTTTTTTTCTTTTTTTACACTCCTTTCTACATATAAAAACGTTTGTTTCTAAAGCTTGAAATTAAATTATTATGTACAAAATGTTAATTTTGCTTGTTTCGTTTTCAGCAAAGCCTTCGGTGGATCCATGATGGGCGAGAGTATGGTACGTGCGTGGGGTCAAAACGGAACAGCCAGATGTGAAGTCAACCCATACGAGAAAAACTCAAACCATCACGATGCAGTTTGTGCCATGTGTCGGATCAACTCGCGAAACGGAACTGCCGAAATGGCTAACCCCGACTGCATAGACTATGACATCAAAAATAGAATGGACAGTGGATCCATAGCAGTTAAGGCCATACAGGAGATTGTGAAGCTCTATCTTCTGTTCATGCTCGCTTCAGTGATTTGTTATAATAACTAGTTTAGAGATAATAAAATCAGTAGTATATTTTTGACTTTAAAAAATCGGACGCATTGTGATAACTGCAACTTAGATGACATAGACTTTGAAACTTTTTGTTTGTGCCAGATTTTCTTATTATACTGACGTTACTAAAATAGAAGCCTTAACTACCGTACTTAAATTTATACTTAATGAAACCAATAGAAATAGAATTTAAATTATTGCTTTTCGTTTTAATTTTGATTGAGCTAAAGCAAATTGATGAAATAAAATTTTTTAGAAAAATGGTCAGTACTAGCGCGACTATTGGACGACCTTGACCCATCATCCTCAGGATTGAGGCAAAACCCATCTCCATGTTGCTCCCCTATGCCATGTCCGCATTTTTAGCACAGACATTTACTGTTAAATAGTTCATGATAAAGCAAAACCCAGCCAATTACTTGAATTAATCTAACACATTCACTTACTCACAGGGCAGTTGACCCAAAAATTTAAATCTCTCAAAACAAACTCAGAAGCGAACTCTATTCACTGCACAAATAACGCATCTGCATTAACTACACCAATATATCTGCATATTCTTGTAAATAGTTGACAAGGGTCATAACTTTCACATTTGATTAAAAAACTTAACCCTTGTTCTCCCCTAATTCTAAAATATAGCATCCAACTAGTTTCCAACGCACAAAGTTTGCAATCAAATGTATACAAAATATACCTAAAATTAAAAACTGAAGTAAAGAGAGGTTTTTAAAGTAAAAATTCATTTAATGCGAAAATCAAGCGTTTATTGCTGCACTTGTTTGCAGTTTTGTACCATAAGTTTCGCCATATTTTCATTCACTCCGTGATGTTTCATAGCATGCACCTTCAAATAGTCTTTTCTGCACGCATAATCACACATTTCGCACTTGAAGCTTATTTTGTTGTGCACGTTTGTGAAATGTCGATCAGCACTAGCTTGTGCCGTGAACGACTTGTTGCAAATCGGGCAAATCAAATTTCCGTTTGCGTCTTTTCCGAAGATAACTGCACCTTGTGTTTTAATAACTGGACTAAGGTTGGAATGGACCGGAACTGAACTTTTTGATTTCTTTGGACTTTTACTCCCCACAGATGCTGATGGCTGTGTAGACAGTACAACTGCACGTTTCCGGTCGTTGAATGATTTCTGGAAACCATCTGATGATGATTGAAATTGATTTTTTGGATCAATTTTGAACTCGCTTTTGAAGTTCACCCGTCCAAAATTTATCTCTGTTTCCAAGTCAATCAGTGCCAGTGATAAGTGTTCGGTAGATTCATTCAAAATTGAGTCGATGAAAAAATCAGCTAGTGCAAAAGACGCGGTAACACAATCCATTCAGACTTCTGAAATACACCGTAATTAGATCAATCAATCGCTAATACTTAAAATTTTGGGTTCCAACAAAAATAAGTTTTCTTTAAATATATCTTTAAAATAGTTCTTTAAGGAAGCTAGAAAAGCTATTAACGATTGCTTACATTCGGTTCGGAAACTGGAGAAAATTCAGGGGGAGGGACAGGTAGACATCCTCACCACCTATAAGATCCCGGCATTGGGAAAACTAATATTGCAACCAATTATAATCGACTTCATGTCGGAACAATAAAATCCGTTATGTATTGCTTTAGAATTGGTTGAACTTGAGATCAACTTGCGGTAAACTATCTTGTTTTTGCCAATGCGGTTCTCCATTTTGATTTTATTGACCGTTCTCGAATCTATCTTGAGTAGCCAACTAAACATAACTGATTAAAAAATTTAAAGCTGATAAAACTAAACTTCTAATTGTTACAAAAAGGATAATCAAATTCAGTCAGAAATAATTTTTGGCAATTAAAAAAATTCACATTGACGTTAGAATTAAAAATTGAAACGGTTTTCGTCTGAACCATGGCCAACCTACGAACACCTGTGAAAGTGGGCATTCAACCTAAAACCGGCAAATTTATAGAGCCAGACCATCTTTTTGGACGGTGATATTTAACTCAAGTCTCATAAAAAGAACTTTTCTATACCTTGTTCGTCGACTGGAACAGGGTGAGTCAAAACCGACCCAAAAAATCTAATGGAAACAGTTAAGTAAGCAAAAAGACCTACTCAAATCTCTTTAAAAAACTGGGAGTCATCAACCGGGAAACAAAAAAGGACCACTATGGGCTACATTTGCCAAAAACCTTGAAAAATAGCCTTTTTGGTAATATTATGATGATATTACTTTGATTTCTGTTTCGGCTATATTAACTTTTTCTTTTTTTTTTTCATTATAATTTATTCAATTTGAAAAATTCTTTAATTACATAATCTTTTTTGTTCTGTATGGATTGCTAGACAAACATTTTCCTGAATAGGAAGTTCATTTCGTTTTATATCAATATAAATGCACGCAACAGAATTTTCTTGAAGCTGCCTTATCTTGTGCTATCTGATCTACATCCTTTACAACCCCGGCAAAAATTTTCATTATGAAAACTTGAAACTGAAAATAGTTTTCAGGTCACTTACCTCAAAACACACACACACACACTCAACAGAAAATTGTTCGCTCATCTGACGCAGAGGCTACAAAGCCGAGATAACTAAGCTGAAATCTTTGAAGCCAATTATTTTTTTTTAATTAATAAAATTTCAACAAAATTTTGTTGGGAAATTTACAATCTGCAAAAAACAAACATAATGGTATTTGAATTGCAGACATGCTAAAAAATTTTCTGTTGATTGATAAAAATACAGATGGGAAGATCAACTAAAATTGAAGATCCTGTGAACAAGGTTATTTACGGGAAAAATTCTAGTACACGGTCGCAATACCCCTGCTTATCGCAAGGGTTGACAAAGGTCAAAAAGCAGTAATTAAGCTGTGAAGAATAAAAACTATAAGCAGGCTACAGGACTGGAATCACGAATCTCCAGATTATTGTAAAGACATAGTAACTTGGAAATTTAAAACAAACAATTAACTATCTATGATTTCTCCCATTTAGTTTTTGCTGTTCATCTCTGAACTTGTTTACAGTTCAACATCATAAACTTTACCATATTTTCATTCATTCCGTGACTTTTCATAGCATGTACTTTCAAATAGTCTTTTCTGCACGCATAATCGCACAGTTCGCACTTGTAGCTGATCTTGTTGTGCACACTTGTGAAATGCCTGTTAGCATTCAATTGTAACGTGAAGCTCTTTTTGCAAATAGGACAGATCAGATTTCCTTGTTCATCTTTACCAAATGTTACTGAACCCTGAGTCTTGAGAACTGGCTGACGATTTCCATCATAACTTACAGAAACTTGTTCAACTCGAGTTTTCTTCGGAGCGATGTTGAAAGTTGTGCGAAATGAGCTGGAATTAATTATTGGTTTTGAGCGCTTTCCTGTTTTGATTGGATTTTGATCCTGCGCAAGAAGATCATTTTCAGCGGAATCCGGCCCCAAATAGATGGCACCAAATATAGTTTGCATTTCTGGATCACAAAGAATCAGTTTCAGTTCGTGATTCATTTCTTTGTTGAACGGAATGTTTTTAAGAACCTCTTCATTGAGGTGAACCGAAACCTTTATAGAGTCCATTTTTAAACATCTGGAAGTCATACTCACATTTTTATTGTTTTAACTCTATACAAGGGATTCTTCGGACCAAGTGAACAATCTCCTCACCAATTTATTATTAAGTGGAAATCATTCATTTGGTTAAAAGTAATAATTTCCAGTCAATCAGATTTGAGTATAAAATATGCAGGCTTGACTGCGTGAATTTGCCATTCAAGTTTAGGAGGGAAATTCTCGAAAGTTTTGGAAACAAAAGCGATAAAATTTTACATATACTAAATATGAAAATCCAAAATGAAACTCCAGACTAATCATAAATGACTCAAAATCAACTTATCCAGACAACATAATAACAAACAAAAAAATTAAGATACATTCAAATCGGGCTAAAACTAACGAGGAAAGAGAGAAACTCAAAACATTCGAGAGATTTTTGCTCTTGATATTTTCCATGTCAAAATTGGTTCAACATTGCATTGGCCATGATTTCGTTCAAACTATGTTTCTGTATAGCATGTCTCTTCAGACTATCCTTACGATTGAACTTTTGTGCGCACATTTGACAACTGAATTCAATTCCCAAATGATTCCTGGAGTAATGTTTTTTCGCTAATTTTTGGTATGCAAATGATTTGCAGCACCCGAGAACAGGACAAACAGAAAACCCGTTGATGTCTCGCCCGAAAGTCACAGCTCCTAAGGATCCCGCTTGGACTAGATGAGGCGATGTTTGCTGGGAGTTTGGAGTCCTAGGAACCGAGGGTTTGAGGTGTTTCGCCTAAAATTAAATTTGTTTATGGTTTTTTTGCCATTTCAAATACTTTATTTGACGGTGACCTCACTTTTCAATGAAAACAATTAACTTGATTCTTAAATCGCTGTCAGAGCAGAAGATAAACAGAATATACAAAATCACTTAGTTATAAACTGAGCTACAAAACGAAAAAAAAATTGAACAAATGAATCTGAATCATTTCTGACAAACACAGCAATTAAAGCTTTGAATGAGAAAAAAACATATATTCCACTATTTTATTCTGCTCACTTGAATGATATTTTTGGACGAGTCGTCTATCGGTTTCCTTTTGATAGCCTTTGTAAGGTTCACGCTGGTAGTTTCTGCAACGAATTGGCCCAATTCAAAAATGTCATTTTCCTCTAGTTTACAGAGAGAATAAACACATTTTTCACGCATCGTGCTCAGCCGTTGCACTTCATCTCCTAACAAGTTCAAAGTGAACATGACAGCAGCAGTCATTTTTGGAAAAAGCCAAATCTGAAAAACTAGCCAGAAACTTCAGTCAAAGTGTATATTAAATAATCAAAACTCAGCTCGTTTAATTTTACACACGGATCGACGCAACTGAAACACTTTCTAAAATAGGTTTAAGACTTTAGTCGACTAAAAGATCATTGACACCAAACTTTTCGGCAAAGTTGACGATCATAACTAAAAACACTCTGATTGATATGGAACAAAGTCCCAAAAAAGACTTAGAAACTTAAATTCGGGGACAAAACCTTAGAATACAAAAATAAGAGTATAACTATAAGTTTTAAAACACAAAATGAAACCAATGTAAATGGAAAATTTGCCAAGAAACTAAAATAACAAATCTAAAAGGACAAGGAATGAAAATCAACGTATGCTCCCCTCAAATTGAAATCTTTTACTCTAGACACTTTCAAACTCAATCAAGATTGATACAGCATTGCGTTGGCCATGATTTCATTCAAATTATGTTTCTGCATAGCATGTCTCTTCAAGTTATCCTTTCGGTTGAACTTTTGTTCGCATATCTGACATTTGAATTCGATTCCTGAATGATTCGTAGAATAATGACGCTTCGCTCCTCCGTGTTCCCCGAAAGCTTTGGAGCAACCAGGAATAGGACATACGAAGTATCCGTTGACGTCTCTTCCGAAAGTAACTGCGCCTAAGGATCCCGACTGAACTAGTTGAGGCGAGGGTTCCTGAGTGTTGCTAGTTTTAGGAATAGGGGGTATGAATTGTTTAGGCTAAAACAACACAAATTAGTTCAAAGCAAATGGTGTTATTTTAGAAGCCTGCTGCAAAAAGTTAAAAATTTTCTTTAGCAAAAAACACTGGGTAATTGAACTAACACATCTAACATTGATAGTAAAACAGCGCCAAACCGTTTTTTACTCAATCTATCCAAAAATATTCTTAGTTAAGAAGGCTACCGCAAAAACAAATCAGCCAACCTAATTGTCCACGGCATCAAATAGATAAGAACTTCAAATCGACTCACTTGAATACCCATTTTGGACGGGCTTTCTTTTAACTTTCGTTTTACAGCGGCTTTATTATTCATACTGGTATTTTCTGCGATGAGCTGACCCAATTCGAAACAACCCGAGATGTCATTTTGATCTAATGTACACACTGAATAAACACACTTTTCACTCATTGTGCTCAGTCGTTGCACTTCATCTCCCGACAAGTTCAAAGTGAACATAACAGCAGCAGCAGTCATTTTTGGATAAAGCCAAATCTGAAAAACTATTCAGAAACTTCAGAAACACAAGTCTTATATATTAATTTAAGCAAAACTCAGTTCGTTTAGATTTCTATGCCAATCACTGCAACTGAAACTCATTTCAAAATAGCTCATCAAATTAGACTACTAGTGAATTAAAGCGATATTGTACCAAAAATGGCAGAAAAATTTTCCATAATAAATAAAAAACACTATGATTGAAGTAGAAAGAAAAAAGAAACAAAGCTACACAAAAAATTCGTTGCTAGCGCAAACATTCGAGAGTGCAGGCATCCCACTTTACATGAACGTTACGTAAAAATCTAGAAAAATTTCATTGAACCGGTTTCTATGCTATAAAACAAGTGCCTATCAATTGCCATGTGTGGCTATAAGCAAACAAAACACAACACTAAGCGGAACCCATCGCCCTGCTTTATACCTGACGCAGATTAGGGAACTCGCTGTTCGACCAGATCACGATGCAAAAGGTACTCTTTCGATACTATTTTACGACTTATCGATCCCAAAATTTTTAAAGGCTCCTTTTGTGCCAAAACACTAGGACCAGAACAAGACTGTTATATTTCGTCAACGCTTTCCAGAAAATAAACCCAAGAATCTTCAAATTTGGGACCTGTTTTCAAGAATGCAAAAACCTAACTATTGAGTTATTGTTCTATGTTAAAATCCCATTCTTATTATTTTAGTTGCATTGCGAAAAGTCTGATTTAAAAAACTTTTGAACTCGACAACAAAAGCCGCTCGTTCGAAAAAACTGAAAACTAAGAAATTAGGAAACCTAACAAAAGTTGTTAGACAAATTGATTGCGTTGAAAAAAAATTAGCAAAAGTATCAGTTAGTAAGAATTTCTCACTGAGGAAAACAAGCCCCTGTATAGAATAAACTTGACCTGTTTACGACGTTGCAGTTAAACATTCAATTCTTCTTCCTGATAGCTCTAAGCAAAAGAAAAGGATTCCATTTCTCTGACTGAAAACTTTAATCTACACCTAATCACTCGAAGTTTGAAATGAAACACGGTGCACTTTGGCTCCAAATTCATTTTTTCTCCAAACTAATGCAAATTAATTTTACACTACTACACTCGATACTTGAAAATTAAAAATTCAATAGAAATCATCAAAATCAATTGTCATTTTAGCATTGCAGTAGCCATTTCGTCATTAAGCTTATGAACTTGTACCGCATGTCGCTTCAAGTTTTCCTTTCGATTGTAAGTTTGTTCACACATTTTACATCTGTACTCAATTCCTGAATGATTAGTCTTGAAATGTTTCTGCGCAGATGCATATACCCCGAACACTTTGGAACACCCCGGGAATGGACATATGAAGTTTCCATTCATGTCTCGACCGAAGATCACTGACCCTAAAGAGCCCATATGGCTAATTTCAGTTGAAGTGGGTTTTAGGGCCGCCGACATCTTAGGAGCCACAGATTTGGGCGCATTGAAAGGTCTAACCTTGAGCACAAAAATCACAACTCTTCGAAACCAAAAAGCTCTGAGATATTGATATAAATTACATACCCGCCATTACATGATGGCCTGTCACTCAAAGCGGGTACTCATAGAAGAACACAAGGAATTCAAATTGAATCAAAGACCACTTTCAAAACCATTAAGGCGCAAACGGATCTACTCAATCTTGAGGTTAAAAAAAAACATTTTCTAGCAACATCAGCATAATCATACAATTTATGTTTCAGCCATAAATTCTTATATGATCTCCCGACCTTTCTGTAAAGTAAGAAATTTGTTATGGTGAAAAGGACTAAATTTAGGATGAGAGATATTTGACAGTGAGAGTATTTACCTCTTTACATGTTTGTTGGGATATTGTTAACTAATACCCTCCCCTAGAGTATCTAGTTAAAAGTTTCCACCCTATAATAGACCTATTCAACGGTTCAGCACACATGATCTTCGTGTCTGGCAGCAAAATTTCGCTCCTTTTGCAAGGAGAGGAGGGAGAGGGAAACAGTTAACAATATCCTATTTTTTACTTGATAAGATGAGAACTAAGCACCTTCTTTAAATTAGCCGAAACTTCTTGTTGAGCTTTCCTTTTTAGATTACTGACAAAATTGTCTTCATAAATCACTTTCGCAACTAGTTGACCCACTTCATTTTCAGAAAACGTCTTTTCTTTTCTGTCATTTCGCCGTAAAGAATACACCTGATCAGCGGTCATTCCAGTCAAATATAAAATTTCATCAGCGCCAAAGCTCAATAGAAATGAAACAGACCCCATTTTTTGTCTAAAATGCTTGATCTCAAAATAAAAAGAAGGCTGAGGTAAAATGCAAAACAATCGCTAGTAAAAACAAGGAGAGCAGATTGTTGTGCAAGTCGCCCAGAAAATTCAGACAAAATAAAAAATGACTAAACAGTTTCTTTTTTCAAATCGTGACTTTTTTTCTTTATCGTAAAAAGAACAAAAACGACACAATTTTTCAGTTTTTTTGCAGAACAATTTTTTGAAGCGATTTTTGTTATTTTCCAACAGGTTTTTTTTTCGTCAAGGATCGTTTTTAGACTCTTTAAAATTTCATTTGAATTACAACTGAAAGCTTTAACATGATATATCATTGAACCCATTCCAAGTAATTGTAGTACCTGTTTTTGCGTAGCAAAAATGCGTTTAAAATGAAACACATCCGACGACAAAGATCTTGCCCACTTTCAGTGGCCGGAACAATTACTGATAATAAAAATTTAGGTACAAAATAAAGTTAAATTTCCTTGAATGCAACGGTCTAAATCCTAGATTTTACAGCATAGTCTATGTGCATTGATAAAAACTGTGATGAAACTGTCTACCAATCATGAATTGATGGAAGCTACTGCAACACAATACGATACAGCACATATTTCTTCATTCTTTTCAAGACCAAGGACGGACTTAGAGGAGGGATTTGAACCCCAGAACAGCCAAAGAGTATCCACTTTGGTAATATTTTACTACATTAATTTAACGATGGCGCCAATACAACCAATATTTGAAAGAGCTCGCGGCAATTTTATTGTTTTTTTTTTTCAATTTCAGCGACAATTGTTGCTATTTTTCTACAATTTTCTTGTGGCGCAGAAAAATTTAGAAAAATAGTAATAAACTAATATAATTCTATGGGTCTTTATGTACAAGGTATGTACATAAGCTTAAATGTTAAAACGTTAAAAGGAAGTAGTTGAATTAAGAACGTTAAAAAGGACAACTGAACTTCCGTTCATATCGACCGATGGTCGTAACTAAACTGGTATTAATTAAAATACCGAAGGTCATTATAACATACTAAAAACAAATCACAACATTTCCCACCGGGAAAAAAAATGAAACTGCAAACTAACTATATAACTCTATATACACCCTTTTTCACCCTCAGAAAATGGAAGAATTTTACAAACTGCGCCCAGAGGGTAAATATACAGCAGCAAAATAAAATCCACAATTGAAAGAGAATGTAGCAATGTACAGGGTGTCTATACAGATTACAATTTTTACAGAATACGGTAACTAACTAAATAAAACTAATCCACAACATGTACATTAACATGTACAATTGTATCTACAGGTAAAATTAAAAAGTCCGGCGGAAAATATGGATTACAGAATTGTTTTGTTAAGTTTGAATTGATATGTCGATTACAAGAATTGGTCCTCAAACTCATCCAATTTAGCTCTTACTTCTGAATCTATAGTTGATGAGATCTTACTATAGTTGTCCATCTCTAATGAGGGGTCCTTTGAGGTCGGGTAAGTTAAGTTTGAGTCCGAAGAATTCTCGTGGAGGTGAGTCTTCGTGGTTGAAGTTGCAAGTCTGACCGTCGGGAGGGAGTTCCTTGAAGACCATGACAACGTAGTTTCTGCGACTAGGATCTGTCTGGAAGGCGCCTCCGCTAATGGAGTCAAAAGGTCAGAATGAGAGTTGAACGCGAAAGTAGAACTGTGAAATTCCTGTGCCTAAGAGAATACAGTAGTTGGCGCCCCTAGGTCGTCTTTCTCTTGCACCACGTCTATAAATCTCCGATTTCCGTAAAACTGTGGGGGGCCCACATTTCTGCGTGGCCTAGAATTTCGGGCCTTTGGAGTCACGCTGGTCGTCTGTTCCGGAATACTGTCTATCATAATTGGGTTGTCCTGTGATCCTTCAGTAGTATTCGCGTCGTGTATGACCACAATCTCTCGTGGGTCGTTGTTCGCTGTCCATTCTGAGCTCAATAGTGGGGATTCGACATGACCTGTAATACTTAAGCCCTGCTTAGACTCGGTATGGGGGTTTTGAGGTACGTTATTATTGGTCACATCGTCAAAGTAATCCTCGATTATCCCGTCCCACGAATTTAGATTTAAGGAAGATGAACCTGAAGAAAATCTTGGAGAGTCTTGAGTGGCCGAGCTCGCGGTCGGTGCGCTAGTCCCTGCTCTGATAATCTCCGTTCTCGGGGTGCCTTGTCTCGAGTGGCCGGCTGTTGTCGATCCAGCTTTCTTCGGTGGAGAGAGTTTCCTTTTCCCAGCTAAACTCGAATGAGTATGAATATTATGCCCAGTGGGTGTCTGATTCACTATTATCTTTTTGGGCCCTGGGAGTATTTTTCCTTTTATAGCCAGATCCGATTTACGTAAAACGTGACCGTTGTCGAGGGTAACTGTGTGCTCTGAAGAATCGATGATATCCTTCTTAACCAGATTAAAATAAGGGTCCCTATTTTTCCTGTTAGACACCTTTCTATATAAGTTACCTCCCATTACTGCTTTTCTTTTTCCCAGTGGATCTGAAGTTCGGGTAGTGTCGTCCGGGGTTGTGTGTAGGCGAAAGTCCTAGCTAATGGCAAGTTTTCTTCTGGGTCCGACGTGCTGTCCTTTTCCTCGTCCAAATAGCCATCTTCTGCCCCGTCGTGTAGTTCCCAGTTAGTAGCCCGCTCTTTGGACAATATAGCCTTTTCTTTTTCTAAATGTTCAATATTGGACATAAGATTTTTCCACCTAGTGTTCGCTACTCTATTAAAATGCTTTTCAAACGGAGTACAGCCGATCGCCGTTTGTTTTGAGATTCTCAGATTCCAGATGATTTTCTCGATCGAATCGTTTAGAGATGGTTTGGGTACTTCGAATGACATTGCCAGTAATTTCGATTTAATTGTGTACACTAGTCTTTCCACTAGCCCGTTGGATCTGTGGTCTCCGACAGTGCAGTAAATGATTTCTATATTAAATTTATCGCAGAAGTTTTTGAAATCATGTGAAAGAAAGCATGACCCATGGTCGACTCTAATTTTTCTTGGGAATCTGTGAAGATGACAGTAATCGTTTAGGAATGAAATTACGTTTCTTGTAGAGGTGTTATTGACAATCTTGGCCGATGGAAACTTAGTGTAACGGTCGATGCAAAGAAGAATGTATTTGTTGTTACCCCAGCTAGCATCCAACGGTCCCGCAAAATCCAAATTAATTTCTTCGTTCGCGAATGTCAACGTCGGAAGTTTCGAAATATTATGTGTGCCTAGTAACACTTTAATGTTCTGACCCGCTTTTAAACATTGGGTACATGTTCTCCCGTGATCATAAATATCTCGGTAAATATGTGGCCACCACAAATATTCGGCGAGGGATTTCATCCCGAACTGTCCTGGGTGAGTCTCGTGTAGCATTGAATTAAAAGTTCCCCTGATGGTAGCTGGGACGACTAGTTTATTGTCTAAAAAGAGTAGCTCATCCTTCACGTGTAAATCTTTGGTGTAGCTCTTCATGTAAGTCCCGTGTATGCCCATCGGTCGGTTCCTCTTTATCGTCTCTATCAGATCCCACAGCACCTTGTCTTCTCTAGTCATGATCTGAAGCAATTTCTTCGAACAGTGGTTTTCTGGGCGAATTGAGGAATTCGGTAAACTCAGATCGGCCTTATATCTTCTTAAGAGGTCGGCGTGGTCGGGTGGAAGTCTGTCGTCTCTGAATTTGAGAGCAATATTATGTTCTTCGGGGATGATCAAAAGGGGTTCGTTCACTTTGCCCATTGGGAGTTCTTGTTTTTTTTTGTTAGATGGTATGAAGTGTCTGTTTAGTAGTAAGAAATGTAAAAGGACTTTGTCCGAAAAGGTAATACTTTTAAAATTAAATTTAGAATTATCGACTGGTTGGCAAATTGTAGTACAATTTTCTGTCCGAGAGTGATTATTGAGGCAAATTTTTATCGACTGAGCGATACAAGATATGATAGCAGCAATAATCTTGAGATTGAGTAAAGCTAAAGAGCTATTCAACTGATTCTGACCAATCACGTCGCTTGAATTTTCGTTTCCCGATGGGATTGTATTAACTCGTGAATTAGTATTTACAGCGACCGCTGGTCTATCTACAGAATTTACATAAGTAATTTAGAATCTTTATTAGTCGATAAAATGTTCTGAATTCTGTCGATTGAAGCGACTACAAATTCGTCGTCATGATGGGAAATTGGAAGGGCTTTGCCCGAAGGAAAACTAGATAAAAGGTCCGTAAAGCCCATGTCCTTTCCTGGTAAATTCAAAATTTTAAAATTGAAAGGTAAGAGTCTGTTTACCCAGCGGGTCAATCGGCTGTGCATCGTTTTATTTCCATGATTTGCCGAAAGTGCTGATAGTAACGCTTTGTGGTCAGTTACTATTTAGAATTCTGTTCCGTACAGGTAGTTTCTGAAATGTTATGCAGCCCATACGACTCCCAGCAACTCTAATTCGTTGGTAGAATATTTCATTTCATGGTTGTTAAAAATCTGGATGCAAACGCGATTGTTTTCCACTGGTCGTCCTGTAATTGTTCTAGGGTAGCCCCTAGTCCGCTATGTGAAGCGTCCGTTTTTAGTCTTGTCTTCTCTTTTATATCAAAATGGCTGTTTTCTGCAATATTTACAATTTCCGTTTTTAACTTCTCAAACGCTATTGAATGGCTGGTATCCCATTTGTATAACAATTTTTTGTTAAGAAGAGGTCGAAGAGGAGAGCTTAGCGTGGATAAATTAGGGACGAATTTTACATATTGGTTTATTGAGCCGAAAAATGAGCGAAGTTCAGAAATATTCTTCGGGGTTGGCAAATTTTTTATTGCGTCGGCTTTACCGACCAACGGTCGTACTCCATTGCCTGAGATCTTGAAGCCAAGCCATTCGATGTCAGATTAAAAAAATGCGCATTTCCCCCATTTCACTGCCATGTTGTTCTTATCTAAGATTGATAAAATTTTGTACACTATTGATTTTTGTTCTTCCAGGGATCCACGCGAGGCTACCAGGATGTCGTCTATGTAACAATTTGTAAACGGGATATTTTTCAACCTTGAGTCCATGACCCGTTGGAATTCATTGGGCATGTCTCCTAATCCGTAAATTCCGTTAGAAATCGATACGTTCCTGTCGTTTCGCCGCCTACTATACTAAAATTGCACTGTTTACTTGTTTGATTGCAAAGTTGAAGTTGGCTATAGGCGTTTTTCAGGTCTAAGTTACTAAACCACACTCGCCCGTTGGGTTTTTCTGAAATTTGGAGTGCCACGTTATTGATCAGTTCATGGATATTCGGCATTTGATATTTATTTTTAAAAATTTGATCATTTAAAAGCTTAGAATCAAGTGCCAGTTTTATTGAAGTATCCTTTTTCCGAGTGATTACAATTGGGCTGATGAAGCAATCTTCGTCGCATTTCTCTAATTTTATTATATAACCTTCTTTTTCCATTCTTTTTAACTCTTCGTTCACTGCCGCGAGTAAATGGAGTGGTACTCCTCTCCCTTTGGACTGTATTGGTTTAAAAGGTGTGTGAAAATGGGTTACCTTCCGATCGTTAGGTATTTTCCCCACTCTAGTGAATAAGTTCTTAAACTCGTTTAAAATGTTGTCTGATAAAGAAGGTAAGTTTTTGTACTCACTCTCGAGTGTGGGTTGATTGACCATGCAGATTGGTTGGGGGCATTTCCTCTGCGTTATTTCTATGCCCAGTTTGGGTAAACTGTCGTTCCCCAATATGTTTCGCTCGTGTCCGCCGGTTATGAAGAATGGGGTCTCTTCGCTGATCCACCCATTGGACTGTGTTCTGACAATTATTTTTGCCAAAATATTGATCGTATCGTTGGTGAATCCGCAGTATAGGTCTTTTATTCTTTTCTCCACTGGGTGTATCTTGAGGTTTGGGTATCTTAGTTTAATTTCATGTAGAACATTCTGTTTTAAAAAGCTTACAGGGCTTCCTGAATCTACAGGTATGTTCATATTTACAATCATGTCCCAGCCGATGCCTAGGTTCAGGAGTTTCTTTGTTTCGAGACCATTATTGTCGTAAATAGTTCTGACGCTCAACACCGAGAAGTCGTCATCGTCACTCTGTCCGTACTCATTCCACGCATTTATCACGTCGCACGATTCTTTTTCTTCCATCCACGAGTTTTCCGGAGGTGTGTATGTACAATTCTCAGTATTTACGAAATTATTTGATACATTATTTACAGTTGCCCTTTCGTAAAGGTATTTCCGCATTTCATGCACGAGTTACTCCTTTCGATGTTTAAACTTGGTTCCTTTTTGATATGATTGTGGTTACTAAAAGATTTAAAAGTTGTCCCGTTGGTCGATGACCGTGACATATTTGTCAGTTTCTGGTGGTTAAAATATCCCTTTTCATCGATTAGGGCTTGGTTAAGTGCTTCCGACGGGCTTATGGTAGCTGAAAGTAGCTTCCTCTGGGTGTCTGTGTTCTTCATATTGCAAATGAAGATATCCCTTATCCATTCTGCCTCGTCGGATTCCTTGATGTTGCACGTGCTGGCTAGGTCCGTCAGTGCTCCCCAGAGTTGTTCGTACGACTCACGATCTTTTTGCTTTCGATTTAGTCGTTTATATCTTTCGAACGTAGTATTGGGCGGTTTGTTAAATGCTGCGTCTAGTAGAGTCCAGAACTCAGAGAACGATATTGCTAGAATCTTGACTCTCGGGTTCTTTTGTGTAAAAACTCTTTTTCCTTCGCTCCCTAGGGCTAAAAATAAAATTGATCGCAGTTTCTTGTCCGCCTCCGTTCGTCTCATTCCATTAAATTACCTTTTCTCTTCGTTGATCCGTTTCTCTTCTGCGGATTCGTACTGTTTCATTGTGCTTTTGTTCCTGCTCTCTCTGTTGGCTTTTTCCGCGTCCGACTCGCTGCCTGTTGCTTGTTCCAAAATTGGAATTTGCGTCTCCGGTATCTCTGGTGCATGTAGGCGCTCTAAATCCAAATTTTCTTTCGCAATGATCGCCAATTGGAATTGGTCGCTCCATTGGGTCCAGGCATGCGGTGGCTCTAGAGTGTGATTAGGCCAAAAGGGGGGAATTCCACGCACGTTCGAATCATTTGACTGCGCCATAATAAACTAATCTAATTCTGTGGGTCTATATGTACAAGGTATGCACATAAGCTTAAATGTTAAAACGTTAAAAGGAAGTAGTTGAATTAAGAACGTTAAAAAGGACAACTGAACTTCCGTTCATATCGACCGATGGTCGTAACTAAACTGGTATTAATTAAAATACCGAAGGTCATTAAAACCTACTAAAAACAAATCACAACAAATAGGGTCCTTATACTGTTTTAACGTAGCTCAAAAATAAGGTGGCGGGCCTGAAAATTTTATTATATTTTTGAAAATTTGCCTCCTCCCCTCCACAAAATCTTAGATCCACCCCTGATCACGAGTACGACTGATTTTTCTAAAATCAAAATTTGATATCGCTAAGCTACTATGAGACTTCATTTAAGCATCGCTGCAGCCATTTCGCCATTGAGCTTATGAACGTTTACTGCATGTCGCTTAAGACTCTCTCTTCGGTTGAATTTCTGTTCACACATTTTACAATTGAACTCAATTCCTGAATGATTACTCGTGAAATGTTTCTGAGCAGAATTGTATTTTCCGAACAATTTAGAACATCCTGGAAGAGGACAAATGAAATTTCCATCCATATCTCGTCCGAAGGTCACTGTCCCTAATGAGCCCACCTGTGTTGTTCTAGGAGCAGTCAGCGATGAAGCGGCTGCCATTTTAGGGATCATAGATTTGGCTCCATTGAATGTTTTCGCCTTTAATACAAAAACGATTGTGTTTCTACAGACAGATATGGTCAGGGGCGGATTTAGAGGGGCATACGCCCACTCTCCTTAGGGACTCAACGCCCTCTCCATCCAAAGTGGACCACTCTTTTGGTATTATTTTATGCCACCCCTTTTTGACCGACCAACCCTAAAATTTTTCTGGTGGCGCCTTGGGCGACAATATGTACTAACTTTGAAAGGGAGCGCACGCCAAAAACGATTTTTGAACTGCCTTTTTAAACACTTGCCTAGTTTTTTCAACATAAAGTCTTTATACTATTTAGAAAATCCCCCCACCTCGCGAAAATCCTAGATCCCACCCTGCATAGGTTAACATGTGCCCACCTAAATTTAACTGATAAGTTCTCCTGAAGATACGTTAGGTTACTAGTGTTATTATCACAAAATACCACAATTGATTTTTTTTGGCGAAACTGATAAACTGGTTTTATGAAAAAAGCTTGCTTTTGAACATTATCTGTTGCTTCTACAAAAATGACCAATGGCAAAATTCATTAGAAGAGAAATGAAAAATGAAGGGCTTATTTTATTTAAGAAATACCCTTAATAAACCTATTCAGGGGTGCATTCACAAGAAAATACGATGCCCGCACCTCGACCCCTATATTTTTGATGTCCAACCTACATCAGAACTTTACACAAGCATGTTGATGTTTTCTACAAACTCGATGCAGGATGTCATAGTTAGTCGATATCCCGAAGATACTCACTCCCAAAATTCCGATTAGATGAAACTTAATTACCTTCTTTAGATTAGTATCGATGTTTTGGATTTTCCTTTTCTGACTATTTGTACCAATGTAGCCGTTAATGACTTTGGCAACTAGTACACCAACTTCATCATCGAGAAACAACTGTTCTTTTCTTCTGCCGATTCGCTGTATAGAATACATTTGATCCATGACAATATCATTTAAAAATAGGAGTTCATCCTCGCCAAAACTCAGTTTAAATGAGAAAGAATCCATTTAAACGCCTGAAAATCTCATTCAACATATAAAAACAGTGAGAAGCCGAGAAACGACATGTACTTCAAAAGGATCAAGAAATCAATCCGATTGTCCCAAATCTTCATTATTAAATGCGTAACAAGAAAATTTCAACATCTTTAAGTTCAAATTCACATCAGTTTTAAGTCCGTATTACTTATTTCATATCAAGTACAACTGTAACAAAAACTATACGCTACTGAATTAGAAAAAAGGAAAACGTGCCAACCTTGACAATTACAGAATTGTTAACTAAATCATGTTTGTTTCATATCAAACCACAAAAAGTTAGCACTTCATCTAAGCATGGCAGACGCCATTTCATCGTTTAGATTATGAACGTTTATTGCATGTCGTTTAAGACTCTCTTTTCTATTAAATTTCCGTATACACATTTTGCAATCAAACTCAATTCCGGAGTGATTAGCCTTAAAGTGAGCTTGAGCTGATAGGTACTTCCCGAACACTTTCATGCACCCTGGAAAAGGGCAGATCAAATCTCCATTTAAGTCTCTTCCGAAGGTCACTGACCCCATAGAACCCGCGTGCGTGCCTGCATGAGTGAGATGTTTTGGAGATGTTACCATTTTTGCTGGCGAGGCTCTCGATTGATGAAATGGTCTCATCTATAACAAAGACAAGCAACCAAACGTTTTTGCTCTAAACATAATTGAGTAAAATTTGACAAATCTTTTGCGAGGCAAAAAACTTTGACAATTAAAACAAATTTCAGTCATAATTTAAAGTGTAGCCCATTTTTACGAAGTCTTCAAAAATCAATGTTGGTCCAACGTTTTTTTCCCGCCAGATCCGCTACTTGACAACTATGAGAAATCATAAGCAAGCCACTGATATATGAATCGGTTTCATCCAAAAGATCTCAAATATCTTGCAAACTAATTTTTTGAAAACTGTAAATTACCGCGTATGTTACCATTTTTTTCACATTAGTCAGCACGTCTTGGCCTTTCCTTTTCAGACAATCAATACCAAAGCTATTCTCTCTCACTGCTTCAGCAACGAATTGACCCACCACATTTTCACAATCCATCGGGTTATGTCGACCATCGATTCTCTGTATAACATACAGTTGGCCGCAGTTTGATGTTGTTAGATAATCAAGCTCATCGCAGACAAAGCTCATCATGAATGAAATAGATCCCATTAGCTTCGGTCTGAAATTCTCATTTGAAACTATTACCTTTGATCTGAGAATCTACAAACCAGCTTAGATTTATTTGTCATTGCTCGAGTAGAAGTGTTTTACGTGCAGTCAAACCACCATTTAATATATGGGATACGTTTTCTTAACTTCGCTTGCAAGAAATTAGGTTATTTCTTCTCTCAAAATCTTTTTTTGAACCTCAACGTTTTTGAGAAATAGTTTTCTTTTCAATTTCGAAGATGTAAATTTGAATTTAATTTGAGAAACTCTATAGAAGGGAAAACCTAAAAATCGAAAAGCTATTAACATTTCTATGATCATTGTAATCTAATAAGTTTTTTTTTTAAAAATAGCAAATCAATGTCTACATACCACTAACATATGCAGAAATTAGTAAAAACGAAAAAACTTTGGAGAGTTTGGAAAACAATAAAAGGCTGTTTAATTCGACTAAAAAAATTTAATGTCAATTTATCGTAACAAGTTTGGAACAGAAATTCAAAGTAAAAGGTAACTAAAAGAGTTCAACAATTTTTTCAAACATTAAGAGATGTATCTTGTAAGACTTTTCTTGCTTTTTTTACCACCCGTCAGGTGAGCATTGCAGTTGCCATTGCTTCGTTCAAATTGTGCACTTGCACAGCATGTCGTTTCAGAACATCTTTCCTCTTGAAACTCTTTACACACATTTTACACGTGAACTCAATTCCTGAATGGTTGGATTCGAAATGCCTTTTCCCGGCTGTTTGATTTGAGAATGCCTTTGCACATCCAGGAAATGGGCATTTGAAGTTACCGTTTGTGTCACGGCCAAAGACCGCTGAACCCATTGACCCTGCTTGGGTTAGTGCCGGTGATTGTTGCATTGTAGCGGGGTTTACTTTCATGACTTGCGGTCTGCTTTGCTTGCCCTGAATAATTAATAAGGTTGAATGAGCAGAAAATATGCGAAGCACCAATAGCATCAAAATATTGAGACTTCCTACGATGTATGTTGAACCCGTTTTTTAAAATCCCAATACCTTCAGCCTATTTGGCTGATCAGCGCTGTATAAAATAGCATAGAGATAAAATAGAAGCGTTCCCGCGCACTTTGGTAATTTAGTTTGCTCTATGTGAATTGCAGTTCCATATCGTATATCACGCTGACTAAGGTGACTGATACGTGGCCTTGTTGCCATTATTTTAATACAGAAGTGAAGTGGGTGACTGATGTAGGGACACTGTTACTACTACTTCAAATCAGAGGTGAAGTTGCACTTCGCAAACAAGCCAGAAAACGGCAAAAACAGCTCCTAAAAGCCAAAAAAGCTAAATAAGTAAATAAGAGACAAAATCAGCCCTCAAAAAAACGTTGCAATGTGCCAGAATCCAGCCTCATATCTGGCAATTGCGACTCCCAAGTCCTCGCATTTATGCCATTGTCGCTTGAAGATACGCGCAAACACCCGCCAAAAATAAAGCCAAAAGAACAGATGCTATCAAATTTCCAATGGTAAGCCGATTCCATTTTATTTAAGAAAGTAACTTCAGTGCCACCGCTATTCCATAAAAATTGGAAAAAAAGATTCGCAGTATAACAATACGTTCGCTAGTTTGCACGTGCAAGAACAAGAAATCATAAAAGCTATAATAGTTTTTTTTTGCCGTGCTCACTTCTTTCTAATTATCTGATATATAAAAATGAGATATTAGTAAACTTTCGTTAGTATTAGGTTTAAACTGATTACCTCATTGAAATTTGACCGTTTTTCAAAAATTTCATTTTTACGCCAATTTGGCTGTATGTTAAGTTAACGTACCAGGCTGCGCACCAAAATATTTATATATATATAACTAGAAGCGAGGCGGAACTCTAGCAATACCAAGCAAACATAGCTTTGCAATCTAGCAGATACAAAACCAAACCAAATTTGAAAAAAAAATCGAGAATTGGGTAAACTCCCGTAGGGCCGGAAACAAAATTGTTGTCATGAAAAACTTTTACGCTTGAACTTCTTTTCAGAGGTTTTTGTACGCCATTTCAGCTGTATTAGACTCTTTTTTATATAGATAATTGGGCAGTGCCATGCTTTTTACTTTAATAAATTTTCATAGAAACTGTCCACTTCTATAGATTATAATTGTTATAGTTATATTTAGAGTTATTATATAGTTTAATTAACAAATTACGAAATATTACATTTTCCAAGTTTGATGTTAGCTCAATTAGGGATTTTGAAGGTGGTGTAGCTTAGAATTTTAGAGTTTGGATCTTTTTATGTAATTAGTAGACGCAGTTTCAGTAATTAGACGAGTTTGGTTTCCTGCACAGAAACAATATGGATTTGTTCAATTTCAAGATCACGGCGGCAATTACACTCTTTATTTACTCCCCTTTGTGAAAAGACGGTTTCGAAGTGTTAATTAAATTCCGTTTGTTAAGCAACCGTGTTTCATAAAGTAAGTCGGAGACAATAGCATAGCTGTCATCCGAAGGTGACAGACACTCCGAAGGTTAACTACCGGTTAGCGCCAGACAGATGATTAAAATAGATAACACAATTCGAATTGAAACATGAACTAAATTTAGATACTATGACATTTCCCTCCTTGTAATAAATAATACTCAATTCCAATATCCAACGTATCTATGTTAGCAGTAAACAATAGGGTTAATAACAAAGTTTTTCAAATCAACTACAGTTTTGTTAGAACACAAATTCTTGAGTTTTAGCTGTTATGCAGCATGCCCTCTCCCTGGACTTCCCCATTTCTTTAGCAAAGTTTTATAGACTGTTCGAACTCAATTTTTCCTTTTTCTTTTCTTCATTCCTTTCCTTCGACTGTTCCGGCTTTGTCCGTTTTTCTAATGTTGTCAATCATGACCCCCCCCCCCCATCTTGGTCACTGCTGTCCGTTTTCTGCCCGACCGTCTTGAGCTTGTGTCGTCCAGTGAGCTAGCCGAATCCTGGCTTGAATAGGAAACAAGTCGTTGTTTCCGGCCCCGTTTCTTTCCCCCGGTTACTGTGATCTGCTCTGGTTCGCGCTCCGTTTCTTGTGGTTCGGATCCTTCGGTATTCGTTCTCCCCTGGTCATTCCCGATTCCTGTTTCGCCGCCTGCCAACGTATCTTCCTTTTCCGTCTCCTTATTGCTGGTACGAACTCCGATGACTTCTAGTTGCACTGGTCCCCCACTAGATGTTCCTTGTCCATCTTCCCCATTGTTGTCTTGACCGCTTGTTTGTTTCGCCCCTCGTTTGGATGTGCTCAACGGTAAATAGTCGTCCGATTCGGAGTCTGAATTTTCTGCTGATTCCAAAATTTGGAATTTCGATCCCTTTCCCGTGATGGTGTGATGACTTCCCTTGGTGCCTTTTGAGGTTCCTGGCTGACTTCCACTCTGTTGTAGCTTACGTTTCAGATCCCACGGCGTTGGTGGTGCAGGTAGTTCTCCTCCCGGCATCCGCTTTTTCGGAAATTTCGCTTTCCTGAGCGCTACTCCTGATTTCCTAAGCACCGCACCATTACTCATTTTAATAGTGTGTTCAGTTTGATCAACTATTTTGGATTTTAATAGTCTATACCTATTCATATTACGCTCCCCGGTCCTCTGCATGACCACTGCCGGTGGTATCTCCACAGGGGCGTTTGATGATCGTGTTATTCCGGGCTCATTGTCCTGATTAGCTGCTTGTTCCTCGGTTAATCTTAGCGGTCCCCGTCTGTTTTTCCGGTCGTATTCAGTATTCGATCGGGTTCCCCAATTAGTGTCCATCGGCTTCGGCATCGTTTGAGCAATCGGGTCTCGTTCATCTAAACATTCATATTTCGATCGTATTACATTTTCCCAATTTAGATTTCGTAACGTAGGTTTTTTAGTCAAGTTTCTGAGAACCGTATTGGCTTCCCGGCCGTGGTGCGCTTCGAACGGTGTTATTTTAAGGGATGCATTTTTCACAAATCTTAGGGCTCCGAGGGCTCTTTCCACCATTCGATCCAAGGGTTCCGGCTTGTCCTCTTGTGCATACGTCAGCACTGAATTTTTGATGCTACCAATCGTGCGCTCAACACATCCTGTTGCCCTATGGTCATTAACTGGCGAAGTGAGGATTTCAATTCCTTGCTCATTGCAGAATGTTTTAACTTCCTTAGACATAAAGTTTGTTCCCTGGTCAACTCTAATTTGGCGCGGAACTCCATGGGCAGTTATGTACATTGTTAAAAATTTGATAATTTTATCCGAGCGGTTCGAATTACAGACCATAGCTGATGGCCATCGAGAAAACCGGTCCACCGCCACCAAAACATACTTCTTAGATTCCTTCAAATAGTTAATGGGTCCCCAAAAATCTAATTGGATTGATTCATTCGGTTCTTTTGGTTCAGGTATTTTCCCTATATCGTCCTTCGAACACATGTTTTTCAAGTTCTTACCCGCTAATGTGCATTCCGGACAATTCCCAGCAATAGTTGCTAAACTACGAAACATGTATGGGTACCAGATGTCCTTAGCCGCGTCGATCATACTGGATTTTCCGTGGTGATAGTAATGAAGTCTGTTTACCACCGCCGTCTGCAATGTATTCGGAATCACTAGCCTTTCGTCCATCCACAGGCATCCGTCTCTTACGTGGAAATCCTGAGTATACTGTGCAAAGTACTTACTCATTGCTTCAATCTTCGAGTGTAACTGAGGGTCTTTACATTTAATTAACTCGATAATGGCTTGTAACTGTGGATCAGATTGATATTGCGATTCTATAAATCGAAGATTAAATAATTCGGGAAGAGCGGAATGTTTACTGACTATTTTACAATTTCTTGGAATAATAGACATAACTTTGTTTTCCGGATTAACCGGCGGATAACTTTCACCAGGGTAAACCGACGGAATAGAAATGATGGTGTTTGTTTTAGTGTTCCGGACTTCTGTTGTTATCGCCTGTATATCTACGTCAATCTCCTCAATTTCATCACTACTGCTAATGCTAGGGTGTCGTTCCAATAATTTCTTGATCTTCCTTTCCATGATTAAATTGCTTGAATTGTTATTGTTTATTAATGAATTTAAAGATTTAGAGTAACTAACGTTAGCTTCAATAATAGTCCCAACTGAATTTTCGCTAAACTCAATTGACCTGCCGGAAATGCAATTCGTTGCTCTGTGATTGGTCCATTTTCCGTCGCATGATCGCTCGCCCTCTACCGGTCGTTTTCTATTCGATATATTACAAACGCGTTTATTTTTAGTAACCGATGGAGACTCGAGTCTATTTTTGGAGAAAGTTCTATTTCTAAATCCGAGGGCGGATCTAATTCTACTAATTTTCGCCACCGTAAACATACTATCGTAGGTGCTAATTGGTTGAGGGTCTAAGCTCGGGTGCCTTGAGAGATAATCCGCGAGTCCTATTTTTGCTCCGGGTTTATGTTCCACTTGAAAATCGAACGGTATAAGTCGATCTAACCATCTTGTTAATCTGCTGAACATTGTTTTGTTCTTTTTATTGTTCCCATTTAGCAATGACACTAGTGCCTTGTGATCCGTAACTATTAAAAATTTCCTTCCCAGTACATAATTGCGGAAATATTCGGCCCCCCACACAACTGCTAACATTTCCAATTCATTCGTTGAGTAATTCTTCTCTGCTGCGTTTAGATACCGGGATGCGAATGATATCGGCCGCCAACCGTCGGCATTTAGTTGTTCAAGAACCGCTCCGAGCCCATTATGACTAGCGTCACATACAATTCTTGTGTCCCGGTGTATATCAAAATGCCGAAGTTCTACTATATTGGCCACTTGCTTTTTCAGACTCTCGAATGATATTTGACATTCCTCGCTCCAGATGTAATCATTTTTCCGGCTTAATAATGGGCGTAGTGACGCTGATGATTCCGCGAGCGCCGGAAGATATTTGAGCAAGCTGTGAATGGAGCCCATGAATGATTTAAGTTGTGACACCGTTTTTGGCGCTTTCAGCGATTCGATCGGTTCCGTTTTTCGGACAAGCGGTGTTATCCCCGTACGGGTTATTTTGTGCCCCAACCACTCACATTTCCCCCGCGCAAATTGGCATTTTGTGAGTTTAAGTGACATATTCTCGCGATCCAGCTTCCGCAAAATTTTCTCGACTGTTGAGATATGCTCGATCTCCGTGCCTTTGGTGACCACCAATATGTCATCAATAAATGCATGTGCCTGCGGAAATTCCGAAAGAATCGAATCCATTACTCGTTGAAATTCCGCCGGCATGGTAGTAAGACCGTAGAACCCCGTACGAAATCGATACGTACCCGTTGATTTTCCTCCCACTAGCGAAAAATTGCATTGAACGCTCGTTTCCGGACTAAGTGGTAATTGACCGTACGCGTACGTAAGATCCATAGTAGAAAAGTATACATCCCCTGGTTTCCGTTCGCTTATCGTTTGTCCGACCGTATCCATAAGTTCCTCAATATTTGGCATTTGGTATTTGTTTTTGTGGACTTGCTTGTTCAACTCCCGTGATTCTAGCGCTAATTTTACCGATCCGTCCTTTTTCACCGTTATTACAATCGGAGAAACAAAATATTTATCCGAGCATTCAGTCAGTTTTTCAATGTGTCCTTGTCGCAAAAGTTTATCAATTTCCTTATCAACCTTTTCTTGCAATGTGATTGGCACCCTACGTCCTTTCTGTTGAATTGGTGTTAACTTTGCAAAAAAATCCGCGTGTACCTTATAATTCTTAATTTTCCCGACTCTGTTAAAAAGGTTTTCAAACTGCTTACTGAAATAAATCTGCCAGTTGTCTAGTGAGTCCTCCACGTCCGTCGCTTCAGCTGTGGCTTGGTCGCTCTTTACCGACATCACATTTCCCTCCGGTGCCTTCTGCACAATCTGTAATCCAAGATTTGGCATTAGGTCTCTTCCAATAATTGATGGTCTGCTTCCTCCAATCACTCTGATGTTTGCGTTGGTCACCCATCCGTTCGTTTCCAGCAGTACGTCCATCGTTCCTAGTAGTCGTAGGGGGTTGTTTCCGTAATCCCTGAACTCCTCGTCCTCCGGTGCTGGTGCCTTCACCTTGACGCCTGCGGTACCCAACGTTCGTTTTAATTCTCCAATAGTGAATATCGAAATCGGTGATCCACTGTCTATCCAAACGTTCGTTTGTTTTCCATTTACTTTAATCGGCAGTCGTGCACCGGCCACTTTTAGCTCGGTTTCCGTCCGAGATCTGATTGCCATGACGACATAATCTCCTGAGCTATCCGAGTCCCACGATCGCTGCTTCTTGGCCGGTGTATTGACCCAGCCGACGGAATTCTCATGCTGAGAATATGTATCCTCCGCTTCACCTATCTCGGTAGTTTCCATCTCTTCCTGATTTTGGATCAGTCCCACTGCCGGTCTTCCCTGATTATTTCGCTTCCCCCTACAAGTCCTCTCGTAGTGTCCCGTCTTTCTGCAGAAATTGCACGTTGCATTTTTCGCTGGACACGTTGTGAGATGTTCCGGAGTAAAGTTTGGTTGGTCACAGTTATAGCATCTTCTGAGACCACCCCCTCTCATTCCTGCTCGCCCCCTGAATGATCCACGGCCCCGCGATCTGTTGTTTCTGTAACCTCCTCGAATGGCCCCCACTGGTTCCGTCTTGATTTGGAATGCTCCAGCTCCACCGGTAGTTCCACTGGTTCCTCCCCCGGTTATCGATCCGTATGACTTTGCATATTTATATCCGCGTTCGTATGACAGTGCAATACGGTACACCTCCTCTGGCGTCTTCGTCGAGCGGCATAACTCGTTTTGGGCCTCCCTATTGTTCATGTTGACGATGAACACATCCCGCAAAATCCTGGTCTCCAATGCTCCAAAATTACATCTAGCGGCCAACCCGCTCAACACTGAGTGGAACTGTTCTAGCGATTCTCCTATTTGTTGCTTCCGTGCCAAGAGTTGGAATGTCTCGTACGTTTCGTTTCGTTCCTTTCTAAATTCGGTTTCAATGGTATCCAAAACTCGAGAATACCTTGTTGCAGATAAGTCCAGATGTGGTTTTCTCTTATGCAGCTCATCCTGTCCTTTCTCCCCCAGGCACAAGTACAAGTTGGAGATAAGCACTTGTTCCGAAGCTAGGCGATTCTTCCCGTCTACCTCCTCTGGTAAATCTGTAATCTGCGCTGCAGTTAACGTACTGGCATAATAGAAATTCCTAGGATTTAAACTGTGTTTCGCCACCATCCCCCATTGAAATCGATTGAACCAAAACTCCCATAACATTGGTGGTTCTGCAAACGTCGAGGGCCAAAACGATGTAATTCCCAGTGGGTTTTTCCCCCCACTTTGGCCTGCTGACTGCGCCATGTGAAAAGACGGTTTCGAAGTGTTAATTAAATTCCGTTTGTTAAGCAACCGTGTTTCATAAAGTAAGTCGGAGACAATAGCATAGCTGTCATCCGAAGGTGACAGACACTCCGAAGGTTAACTACCGGTTAGCGCCAGACAGATGATTAAAATAGATAACACAATTCGAATTGAAACATGAACTAAATTTAGATACTATGACACCTTCTTGAACTCGAATACTTTAACTGACTCGAATAACTACTCCAGAAGACTCCCCAAAGTGCTCCAACTCCCCCCATAACACCAACCAGCTCTTTTCCTATACCTCAAGAGCCCTGGCCCACTGACTATTATCAACCTTGAGACACCTGAGTCTAGGGGGCTTTCATTGTTGGTCTTGTAGGGGTGGAACTCAAAAAACCACCTCTACAAGAAAGCCGTAAAAAGTACTGACCAGATACCTAGACAAAATAACAATATTGGAACATGAAAGACTGAACACTAGCCAAAGCCATTCCAGATGATACTTGCCCAAAATAAACGAAAAGCTGGCCCAAAAGATTCAAAATCAATCATCAAGTTTCTCAACCAAAATCTATATAGTTTCAGAATCCTATGATATCTAATTGTTGCATGTCTTATAAGTGAACACTAGTAAAAACAAAAGAAATCGCCTATCATCTCAATGCCTGAAATTTTTCATAAAGGTGAAGGTCTGCGGTAGTTCTAACTACCGCAGGATTTTCTAGAGGTTTCGGCTACGGTTGATAAATAGCGCTCTGGGTAATGATAAGTCAGCAAATTAACAAATCAATCATATCCAATGACATTGGTTTACAGCATAAATTATCCTTTTTCAAAAATATTTTCATTATTCTACAGGCAAATTCTTTTGAACAACAAAACTTGACCAAATTTTAGTAAATATAGCCAAGTACTACCAACGGTCCCAAAAAATCAGGCACCTCTAATGTTTTAAGATATTAACTTTCAACTTTCGTGGCCGACATAAGAGCCTCATTTTGATATACTTTGCTTACTAATTGACCGTAGTTACAGCGGAATTTTTCGACTGACTCAGAAAGAGCCAAAAATGAACCGTTTTTGGACGTCATTTTGGGTCCAAGTTTCGCAAAATAAAGGGCACCATATTAATTCTGGTTACCTTTTTATTTTTTTGTTCTCGCATTTTTCTATAATTAATGTGAGACAATTCATGTCATGAATATCGCTTTTTGTCAAAAATGCTGCGTGTAAATCAAAACCTTTCGGAAATTAGCTGGCACTCTTTAAAAAAAAGGTGCAAAAAAGAACTCAATCTGAACGAAATAAACAGAAAAGCGAAGCGGATCTTCGCATCGCTTGTGGTACTACATAAAATAGCAATGCAAGCTAGCAGAGAGAAAGAGAGCCACCAAGTCCAAAACAAATTGAAAAAAAAAATGAAACAAACGGACAGTTGGAAAAGGGTCATGAACACAAGGATATATAGAACAGCACTGACTAGTTTTTTTTCGAATTTCGAAAAATATATGGCCTTGAATCTCTTTGGATTTTAATAAGTTGTTATTGACACTTTTTTGATAAAATTGACCAATTTGAGAAAACTGGATCGAAATTTTATTTTTTATCCCGCTGGGAAATCTACAAATAGACTCCACTTTCGAAAAGAGAAGTCGATCACGTTTTTAGTGACCTTCACATTTATGCTGTTTGACAGTGGAGTTTGCTATTTTTAACAAAAAATTGAACAGAGAAATAAACCAAAAGATAAGCCCCGAAAACATGAGCGTGATCAAATTTTAAGACTTTTTAGCCTAATTGTTGTGATAATTTTAAGACTTTTAGCCTAATTGTTGTGACAAACTTATTAAATAGTTTGAGATGGGTATGTGCTGGTGATCACCTGGCTGGACGTTGCACACTTCCTGACCTGCCCGAAGTGGACCACTGGTCTTCAGGTAGCGTGCCATCCACGATCTGGTCTGGACCCCGCACTGGAATTCTGGTCTCCTGGTGTGGAACCCGTAGCCCGATCTTGACTCTGGCTCTCCCCTTCTGCCTTCGTTATCTCTACGTCTGGGTGAGACCCCTCCTACGTTAGGCATGCAATTGTTTGCCTCTTTCTTCTCGACCGTGTTTCTGGTTTTAGCTTTCAACCGTGTGCAGAACGGTCACACCCCTGTTGGATCTACTCACATGCTGCTGCTGGCTCGCGAGAAACCTGATCCACAATCACGACAAGAACTGCGGTCACGCAAGTTTAAACTCAACTCAAAGCTGTCGTTTTATAACATTTCTATGCTCCTTCTTTTATGCGCTGGTGATATTGAAAGTAATCCTGGCCCGGCTGTCGACCCTACTCAGTTGTTCAGATTTGTTAACGCCGCGGAGATCTTAGTCGGGTCGTCTGTGGCCATCTCGGACCTAACCTCCGGTATCTATGATGCTTCTATCCTCAAAGTTGACAACGATCGCTTCTTTGCTCACTTTCGTGGTTGGAATAAAAGCTATGACTCCTGGGTCAACCTTGATCAAATTTTCCGGCTCCCTGATGGTTATGTTCCGATAGGCCGGAATTCTCGCGGTCATATTTGCCTTCTCGCGCCTCCTGTCTCCAGTCCTATCTCTGTCGCTTTAACGAGTTCTCCTTCTCGGGATGCTCCTGTTAGCTCTGGCCTCTCTCAAGGGATGTCAAGTATGACGATCTCGGCTGAGCTCGCCGAAAGCGCTGTGCCGGATCTTTCTGACGTCATGTCTTCCAGAGTTGACACTGTCCGGTTCGTTCCGATTTCTCTTCGTAACGAGTGGTCTGAGGTTGTTGGTCACGCCCTTGACAACTGCGCCACCGCTCCGGACAATCTGAAAAACTGGACTCGGTTGCTCATGCTCCCCAAATGTATCTTGAAAGCCCCTCGCCGCGGAGGCAAGTCTCACGCCGCTAATAACTGCAGAGACATTCGCCATAGAATCAAGTCCTGGAAGGAGGGCAATATTTCGGACCTCTGGTCTAACGCTACCAAAGGACCTAAAGAGCGAACGAAGAAAAACAGCAAACCTTCTCCTGACTTTAATGTCCGCAGAGCCAAAGAGCTAGCAGGCCTCGGTCAGTTCGGCAGAGCAGCTAAAGCCCTGTGTTCCGATGGCCTCGTGTCCAAAAGTGACGAGTCGCTTAAGGACCTTCGCAGTCTTCATCCTTCCGCTGACCCTCCTGTCTTTTCTGGCCGGGATGAATCCCCTCTTGCCTACCAATTCGAATCTGAGTTCGTTCATAAGTCTCTCAAAAGTTTCCCGAGCGGCACTGCTGCCGGTCCTTCGCGCTGGTTTCCTGAGCACTTTGTTCACGCCGTTGAGTGCCCCACTCCTCAGACTGCTGCCAGAACGTTAGAGTCTCTCAACAGGGTTGTTAATATCCTCGCTGCCGGGCAAGCCCGTTCTAGTCTTTCTCCGTGGCTGTGCAGTGCGAATCTCTTTGCCACCGCTAAACCCAAGGGTGGTGTCTGGCCTATTGCTGTCGGCGAAGTGCTCCGAAGGCTCACTGCTAAATGCCTTGCTAAAGCCGCCAACGCTGAAGCTCGTGATTTTCTGTGTCCTCACCAGCTTGGAGTCGCTACCAGCGGTGGCTCGGAAGCCATCGTCCACGCTACTAAAATGACAGTCAAAAAGTGCTCGGAACAAGGTCACCAAGGCGTCTTAACAGTGGATTTTGAGAACGCTTTCAACACGCTAGACCGCACCGAGATCCTCCTTCAAGTTCGCAATCGTCTTCCCGGTCTCTCCGCCTTTGTTGAGTTTACCTACGGTCACCACAGTCATCTGCTGTTCGAGGATGTCATTCTCAACAGCGAGAAAGGAGTTCAACAGGGGGATCCGCTAGGGCCTCTCATTTTTGCGGTCACCCTGCACTCTCTAGTCGAATCTCTCAAGTCGGAAGTCCCCGGTCTCACCCTCAACTGCTGGTACCTTGATGATGGGATTTGTGCCGGCGACGAAGACTCCTTGCTCAAGGCTCTCGAACTCATCACTTCCAACGGCTTGCATCTCGGCCTCAAAGTCAAGCACAGTAAGTGTGAGTTGTGGGCCCCTGTGGAGTTCTCCTCCATCCCCGTCTCTATCCCGAGAGCAGCGTCTAATGGCTTCGAGCTTCTTGGCGCCCCCATTGGTGATACTGAGTTCTCAGTTAAAGTCCTGGACAAACGCATCTCGAAGGCCACCAAATGTCTTGAAAAGTTACCTCTTCTTGATGACCCCCAGCTCTCACTTGGCATCACTCGCACTTGCCTTGCTGCTCCCAAGCTGACGTACTCTCTTCGCACTCAGCCGCCCTCTCAGCCTGTCGCAGCTTCCCTGCAAGTTTTTGATGAACTCCTCCGCGATGCTCTTTCTGTCATAGTTGGCTCACCTGTTCCTGATCTTGCCTGGTCCCAGTCTTCCCTGCCTATCAAAGATGGCGGACTTGGCGTCCGGCAAGCTCGCGACCAACACATCCCTGCCTTCCTAGGGTCTTCGTGTCAGTCAGCTCATTTGGTCTCGTTTCTTACCGAATGCGACATCACTGATACGCCGGAGTTCCTGCGTGCCTCGAACGACTTCCGTGAACAGTCTGGAAGCGTTAACACTCCCGGTTTTACTCAAGAAGCTTTCCAAGAGAAACTCGATAAGGCCACCTACAACGCTTTCTTCTCGTCTCTTCCCGATTCCCGCGAGCAAGCTCGTCTTCAGTCGCTCTCTCTGCCTTACGCCGGCGCTGGGCTTACTGCAGTCCCCATTAAAGGTCTTGGCCTGCACCTGCTACCTGCTGCGTTCCAAGCTGCTGTCAGATACCGCCTTGGTCTTCCTGTGTTCGCGTCTGCTCGTAGGTGCCCCGCGTGTCCGTCTGGCATTCTGGACGTCCTCGGGGACCACGCTGTCGCTTGTGGGGGGAGTGGTGGCCGGATCTCCCGTCACGACAGACTACGGGACATTATTTTCAATGCTACCTCGGCTGCCTCTTTAGCCCCCATCAAGGAGCAACGGAACCTCATCCCTGGAGAACGGTCCAAACCCGGCGATATTTTTATACCTACTTGGAGCGCTGGTCGCCCAGCTGCTTTCGACGTCACCGTGACATCCCCGCTGCAGTTATCTCTTCTCTCTCGTGCGGCGGAGACCCCCGGGGCGTCCCTGGAAGTTGCTGAGGACCGCAAATTTTCGAAACACGAGAAAAACTGTGAGGAACAAGGAATCAGTTTTTTCCCGTTAGCAGTCGAAACGCTCGGGGGTTGGTCCGCTTTAGCTATCAAAACCCTCAAGTCAGTTGCTATCCTCGCTGATGCCAGACCTTCTGGTTCACGTGACGCTCGTGTTGCCCCAGTTCGCCTTCTCCAGAGCCTCTCAGTGTGCCTCATGAGAGGAAACGCCACTATGATTGTCAGCCGGGCCATCTAGTCTTGTGCAGTTTATTACGTTTTTTGCATTCCCAATTCTGGTGCTCCTTTGTTCCTTTGCTGTTAGCGCAAATTAGTTTTAGTTTTCTTTTACTGGAATGATGTTCTATTTGCTGAAAACAAGTCTAGAAACACAATCGACGGCGTTCAATGAAAATTTAAAATTAATTAACGAGGAGCAACTGAGCCGGCAAAACTTGGGTAAATTGCCGTAGAACCGAAACCAAAATTGTTGTCATGAAAATATTTGATTTATAAAATCTGTTCTACAATTTTTTAACAATTTAAGCGATTCGGTGGGGAGCACTAAAGTTATGGTTTACTTGAAACGACCCAAAATTAGGTCACTCAGCCAATCAAATTTGAGCCGAAATCATTTCAGTCGAATTCAGTTTTTAAGCGAAATATATATATATATATTTATAGAAGTCAAAGATAGTTAAGTTACAAATTGAAGGAGTAAGTCAAAATATAATAAGAAATGCAATGAAAAAGGCGTACAACAAAACAAAACAATTCTAACATAAACCGACAAAACATAAGCAGACAAATAATAGGCCAAGGAATTTTTTTGAAATGGAATATTTCCCGTTAAAAAAAACAGGTCCTGGTCAAATTCGAACCCGTGACCTTCGCCGTTCTAGACGTATTCATTACTCTCCTCTCGACTCAGTGTGCCGGAGACGCTCAAAAATTATGAACCAAGAGACCAATTGATTTACAAACAAAATTTTATCCCAAAACATAGTCAACTGACAATTGGAAAAAAGTCATTGAACGCAATTAAATAAAACAAAAATACCCACTTGTTTTTCAAAAAATCCTCTTTCGAATTTAAAAGAAAAAATAGATGCCCGTATCAATAATCTCAAGCATCAATAATTTCAAGCATCTCGATCATAATTTTCAGCAAATGCTTTCCTCCTCTCGCGCCTTATGATAATTCATTCCCATCCCTGACAGGAAGAGGTGGTCAGAAGTTTCCCGAAAAAGAAAAATGGCGTTTAGTAGTACGTAAGCACAAAACAAGAATTTTTGGTTGGATTGAAAGCTGGAGAAGCTCGATTTCGCTTACCTAAAAACTGTAACTCACCTCGGTTCCATTCAAACAGCAATTGTCAACTTACTTGTCTAGGTGTAGAATGTACCATCGGTGCATTTCGTTTCATAAAAGGTTTAAGACTCAAAGAATCGGAAACTGTTTCAGCAATCAATAGCCCTACTTGACGCGTCTGCGAATTATTTTCTCTTTGAGTTTGCCATATTGAACATATCTGCTTCTGACTTAAAGCAAATGCTTTTAAAGCATCTTCGCAGAAATTCACAGTAAAACAGAGCGCAGAGTTCATGTTTATCTTCACCTGAAAGTCTAGATTCAAGGATAATTTTGTTTACACCAGTCTGCTCATAATATAAGGAAACGAAAATTTCCTATTTTCTGTTAAATATTAATATTGAGGTCTTAACTTGAACTAGTTTGTCTATTTCAACCAAGATTTACGACATCAGACTATTCAAATTTTGTCAGGGAACAATTAACAATCATAAAATATGTTTGATTTTGTTTAAAACGTCGTGTCTGACGGGAGCAAATTCTTTAAACAAGATTAATACTTTAAACAAGATTGAACGACAGTTATGTAGAAACCGAGGTGTTATTATCACTAAATTCAAACATCTCAAGTTCTTAGTTTATACGATAGCACGGAAAGTCGAATCAAATAGTGACCTGGTGGTCTCCTACAATAATTCCAATCCCAATTTTCTACAATTGAGTTTTTTCATCACTCAAAAATATTTAGCAACTACTACTAATAAAAATAAATGGTGAAAATTATATTGAAAAGTAAAAAAAGTCAATATTCACAATTTAATCTTTCAATCATCATTAACATATACACTTCAAAATCTAGTCATCAAGTTTATCAGAGTCAATCAATGCAGTAACAGCAAACTTTAGACTACCCTCGGAATGTTTCATGTATTCTTTGCAAATTTCCGCAGCTTGAAGCAGAAATGTGTCAGAAGTTACGTCACCGTGCACAACAGGTCCTTCTTTCGCGCCGTCAAGTTCGACCAATTTTCCGTTGAAAGGGACAAAGGCAACAAAATGTTCGTCGACTTTTTCTTTTGGATCCTCCGGAGGCGCAGTATCACCTTGTTGCGCAAAACTATCATGAACCGCTGCCAACTCGTCACTGGTCTCCATAGACTTGGCGATATCAACTGGATTCATCCCCTTAGTTCTGCTGACAAATGATCCTAACTTTGATCCCTCAGAAAGAACATAAGGCTTCACGTTGGCCAATATATGCATCATTGCAACGCTACCACAAGCATTAGAAACTGTTTGATGAGTATACCACAAGCCCTCTGGAAACATTTTGGGATCAGTGACTGTCTTGTCAGCTAATTGTTGCCTCATTGCTCTGGCAGCTGGAGAAGGCATTAGCAAACAAATTGCATGGACAGGAGCGGGAACCATTGCCAATAAGGCCTCATCTAATCCATAAACATCACAGTACGCTATTTTTTCTTCTGCGCCAAGTGCATATGCATATTTAGTGAAGACTGACGGATTACTCTCCAGTGGAACCCAGTGCATATCTGAAAAAAAACCATTTCAGTAACTGGACGAAACATTTTTTTTATTATTATTATTATGAAAACTTTACATTGCAAAAACAATGAATGAATATAAAATTCCGTTTAAAGTCGACCAGTTGCTCTGCATTTCGAACAGAGGCAGAAGAGCCTCCAAGTGCACTTAATGTATTCGTTGCAGGTGTGTTCTACATGATGCCACATCAGTTTGAGGAGTTTGGCTTTAAGGCCGATATCCCACACGTCGATGTTGTAAAGGTGCTGACCCTTAGCAGATTTAGCACTTCTGTACCAAAAGTTATTAATCTTATTAAAGTCGAACCATTGCATGAACAGGAGCGGGAACCATTGCCAATAAGGCCTCATCTAATCCATAAACATCACAGTACGGATTATCTTCAACATGAGTGTGACATTCGACCAGAATGGATGAAAATGCAGTTTCGAATTCGTGGCCGCTGACCTGGAGGATTAACGATTTTAGCAGATTAGCGACGTTATTTGAGCGATTCGACGAATCGTGAAGGTCAGAATATGTAACATTCGCCCGGAAGATACATATCGACGGAAAACAAAACTAAGTCTTAAGACGACTGGCTAACGTCTAAACAGAGCTTTGCATGCTTTTCACCGTCTCTACCAAGCCAGTACTTTCGGTGGTCTTTCCAACATCGGGTCGACAAAAACGTCACTGTTCTCCGGCTTCGACCAGAACGCTCAAATTAACTTAATTACATGCAAATAGTGAGCTCATGGCTGGGTCTCAGTATCCCCAGACCACGAGGTCACTCCTAAAAACAGGGCTACTACTTATTATATTACTATTGTTTTTGTTCAGTAGATAAAAATCATCATCTCCATCGAAGATGGATCAACCCTTTCCCCCCCCCCCCCCCCCCGGAATATTCTAGCCCTCACCGTTTGGCCAATCGTTCCAATAACGTTCTTAGTTCTTAATAACCACAAATCCGGAAGGCTTACTGCTAAAAATTCGAAGTCTGCGCAAATTGCATTTTGGCCATTCTGGTCGAATGTCACATACTCCCCGGACAGTCCGGTCAATGTCCTCATTGAATCGCGCAATGTTCGTAAAATGGTTACAGTGTCATCGAACAGAATTTACAAAATGCACGAAATTACTTTTATCCACGTCACATCGACTCACTTCAGAATATAAATGGCATCATACTACATCATTATAGCCTTCAAATTCTCTCATTAATCTGCACATTGAGGATACAACCTAAGATAAAACATATTTTCTGACTTCCTATGTCAATGTCCCGATTAAAACTTTTTCTCTTAGATTTAAAAGGTGTTGGCTTGCAGGACAGTCCTGCCAACCAACAAGCTAAAATTATCCTACTATGCTTTTTCCCTTCGGAAATCTTGCTTGTTATTGTCCTGTAATTTTAAAACTAAGAAACTTTGTGGTTAGAAAGAACAATGAAACAATCTCCCTCTTCGAGAGATTACTCAAGCCTTCCACGTCACCACAAAGTGATCAGTTTTCCTAAGTGATTAAAAACAATCATGCAGGCTGGAATTTTTAAATATACTCTTCTCTTAAGCCTTTCTAAATAAATAATAAGTGAGTGTCTCTAAAGCCACTTCTGCTAAAATCAAAATGCAAATTTACAAATGCAACAATTTCAAAACTCAACTAAATGTTTCAGTTTTCAATTACAACTTGGTTGCTTGGTTTCTCACTTGAGTTTTTCACACACATAAAACAATTCTGAGTTTTAACTTTTCCTCATCACTCCTTTGTTCTCTTCTTTTTTCGTCGTTTAGAAGTTCTAAAACTTCTAAATTCTTCTAATTTTCTTTCTTGTTGCCTCTTGTTTTCTCGACCATTCATCAATGTTCCATTTCTTCCTCCTGTGATACTGACTCCGCACTTTCGGTTTCCGTGTCTTGTAGCACATCGTTGGCTATCCTGACGCTGTTGGAAGCCGTCCTCCAACACTTCTGCTCTTCTACCCTCTGTTTACAGCAAGGTAGGGGATCCACGTTGGATTCTCTGTTTCTGCAGAAACTGTTGTGGAGACACAACGTCACGTTTCTCTCCAAATATTCTTTCAGCATCTCTGCCTTCTCATTTCCACTACGCTCACTCGTCCTGGAAATTCTTTTCACGGCGGTGGTCACTGCATTCCGATGAGTCACGAGAGCTCGCTTGAAAGCTCCTGCTCCAATGTCCAGCTGATATTCACTGTACACCCTGCCGTGCTTCGACATATGCTTTTATGCATACTCGTACAACCATGCAGTCATGTTAGCTCTGAACCATGGCATCAATCGTTTTCTCGCCCATATCTTCTTCACTTCCATCGGAATGTTTAGAACTTTGCACATTGTCTCAAAAAGATCTAAATCTTTTAGACAATCTAATTTGCGCAATTGTTCTCTCGTCGGCGCCTCCTGTCTAATATTTTCTCTCACATGAGCTTCCAGCCATCGTATCGCCATCATAACTCCCACTATCACTATTGTTACGGGCTGTGATGAATCTGGTAAACCCATGGAGAGCAGCTCTCCAGAGTCCCAGATCAACATCAGATTATTACGCTTGGGATACCACCAGGTCTGCAGCAAGCAGTGGCAAGGAAACTCGTCATGCGTCAACATGATGCTCCACCAATTACGTTTTCCCGAAGCTTCCAGCAATGGTTCTACTTCCATCATCACTCGGTGGATTTCATCATTCTCAGCTACTGCATTGTAATCTGTGACAGTTGATCCTCTCTGTTTCTGTTTTTCGAAGTCACTGAAGTTCCCGCTCACATATCCCATGAACTTCTTTCCTAGTATTGACTCCAACTCTTCTTTGGTTCTCTCTGGAATTGCTGAGAACATCTTACATAGTAACTCGTAAGACTTTTCAGACATTCTCGCCAATCTCACACACTTCGGCACTGAGAAGGCTTGATCCACAATCGTTCTTGTACTCTTCACGTCCACAGCTACGAAATGTACAGGATATCTGCTCTTGCACATTGGAGCCAACGTTGAACCCACCAAATATCGTGCTCCTGATGGTCTACAATAAGTTTCACTGTGTCTGATGTTCATCTCTGTTTCGATTGCTTCCCTCCATTTTCCTATATACTTCTGCTCAGTCTGCAGAACTCCTGGGAATACTTCTACGCTGATGGCTGTGACCATCTCATGTTTCTGTTCTAGATTCAATAGTGACTCTAAAGAACCAAACATGCTGTAGAATCCTAGTGCAGTCACTAGATTCACATCGGTTCCTCCATGGCAATCTGCTATCAGTTCCGTCTCCGTTCTTGCTTTCATCACTACATTTCCAAACAATACTGTCAATTGCTTGTGTTGTTTCTCCAGGGTTTTCACACAGTCTAGACCTCCACAAACATTACCCTCCAGTCCACAGACTTCCGCCAGACAGCTACCAGGTTTGACCCAGTCTTCTGGTCCCCAGCCAGGCAACTCCACTTTATCTTCTCCGTTGCTCTTAGAGGCTGTTATCATCACATTATATATGATGTTGAGGTCACGCAGGTTACAGTCTGCATTCAGTTCCCTCTGTACGCCTTGTGTCGCCCGTAATATTGAGTCAGCGTTGGGACTAGGACACCATGATGGCCTCATCAATTCCCACACTGCCATCAAGCTCGTTCTCAGTAATTCATCTGAGAATCCCAACCCAAACTCCACTCTTTTGTCGGATTTTGGTACTGAAGGTGCAGTCACCTCTTCTTCCAATACCAGTCCCAATTTGGCCTGTGGCTTGTTAACGCTCTTAATCGTCACAATTCTGGACGTCCAGAATCTTAGTAACACCGCCTGCTCATAATCAAAGAAGCAATCGCGTATGTCTTCACTCAGGAAAGGATTGTACGCTATCCCTATGATCCCGGATACGTAGCTATATGACTTCTTCTTGATCGGTCCACAGTATTCACTGGATTTCGGCAATGCTCCCATAGATTCTTTAGTGAGTCTCAAGTCCTTGTTTGAGAATCTCCTGATCTCGTCTATCTTTTTCATGGGTTCCAATTCTTCAGGTTCTTTCATGTTTACCCTCATCGGCTTGATTTGATGCATCTCCAGCAGTGATAGCAAGAGTAAGGCTTTTGCTCGTTCATCGCCCTCCCTCAACATCTTGACACAGGTGTTCAATGTTGGTACTGAAACCTGCTCTATCAGGAATCGAATGAAACAGAGAGCATCTCTCCGCTTCGCGCACGCTACTGCCATTCCTTCCTGGATTATCAGATCCCTCAGGTTCGTCATCAGGAATACCTTTTCTTCTTTTGACCTTTTCCTTTCTTCTGAATCATATTTCCCGCGAGTTAATCCCATCATGCACCAGGCGAACCTCAGTTGCAATTCGGTTCTCACCTAAGGTACTGCCATGAGAGCGTGTATTCTCGGCGTAGTCCTCATTTCCTCTTCAAAGTACCTCAACACCACTGCTTTCCATGGAAGGCTCACTAATTGCTCGATCGTTTACGCCTGCATCTCAGACGACGCTAGAGTCCCGTACGCCTTCTGCTTGAGGGTGGTGCCTCGCAACATCGTCTCCAGATAACCCTCCATGGCACCCTTGTCTTCCAGAGCCATCACATACCCTCTAGCCGAGTTTCGGTATTCTAACATCTCCATGTATCCACCGGCGGGTTCATCTATTGACACCGTCTCCGACACTGTCAGTCGGTTATACTCCACTGGTACTAGTTGTCCTGCGACACATCCCTTTCCGTGGTTCATGGGATATGGTTTAAAGTCTTTCATCGTGCTTTCTCCACATTGACTAAGTATTTCCATTTCTAAGGTTGCTCCAGTCAGAGTGCGGTCACTCCTTTTGGATTTATAGCCGGTTGACTTTATCCCCGCCATGAGAATGGGTGGCACCATCGCTATATCAGTTAATACTCTATCTGTGCCAGACAATTGATAATCACCTTGCCCCAAATCCATGACCTCCTCGACTCGTTTTCTTTTCGCTGAGTTACCAGCTTTCATCGATATTTCTGAATCCACTTTCGTCTTCCCAATTCTCCTCGGCATCACTCTGCTGCCTAACTTCATTTTCATTGCATTGATCTTATCAATCACCATTTTCGATCGCATCGTCCCTCTCCTGGTTCTTGACAGGTACACCACCTCTCCTTCATCGTCCTGCGGTGTCGTCTTGATGGGAGAATTCGCTTCACTCTCATCAGTGGCTGAGTCGATCAATAACTCACTCAGTCTCCCTTCACACTCATCAAGCTTGTCAAGTACTTCTCTCATCAAGGGTTGATTGAGACCTGTTTTGAGGATGGACTGGGTCCCATAGCTCTGAATCACGGTCCAGACTTCTTCCATAAACGCCACTCTGTCCAGCTTACATCCCGTCCTACTCTCGTGGTCTCGATGATGTACTTCCCATTCCTCTTCGGGCAGCGTTCCCAAGAAAGGTACTCTGGCTGAGGCCTCTATTCTTCTCCTCCGAGGTGATTCCATGAGGATTCTCTGGTCGTTATTTCTTGAATTGCCAGGAGAGCTGCTCTCCGTCAAATTCCGTTTCATTTCCTCAAAGGCCGACGGAGGCTCCAGTGTCGAGATGCCTTCATCCGCTGGCTCAGTCGTTTCCAACGTGTCTGCATTATTCTCAAGATCACTGAAGATATTGAAATCTAGGCTGGATGTTCCTCCTGTCGTTGCCCTGTCGTCTTCCCCACCAGCTTGATCTTGTTGCATGGGTTCTTCAGTCTGACGGCTTCCACCCTGTCCGTCATCTCCCTCTGACTTATCCTTGTTCGAGCTCGATGGTCCTTGTTCGTCATTGTCAGCTTCTTACTGGAATCTCGGTATGAGCACTGTACCGGCCGATTTATCTTCCTCTTCTCCATGGACCACTTTGATTTCTTCGCAGCCGAAGGGTGCTAGGAAGGTTCTCGTCTGCAATATTCCTCCCACTTTCATCTCCTTTTTCACACTGGTCAGGATTAATGAGGCTTCAGGCAATTCTGTCCTGCCTCTCATTCTCATCGGAGCTAAGCCTAGTCCTTTCCATTCCTCATCAAATCTTCCAGGCTTGGGAGTCGCGGCGTTGCTTATTCGCCTTCTCGTCGCTTGATCCGTGTATGCAAATCGTGTGTACTGTAACACGGCGGCATTTCTCCCTACGAAGTATGGATCCATCGTTCCCACGAAATTCCCTACTCTCCTTTCATTGGTTTCGATTGCTCTCAACCTAGGAGTTTGTACCACGGAGACTGCTCCGAGCAACATCCTTCTTATTAGAGGGAATTCAGGGATTGCCTCCGGTAGCTTCTTGTAATCGCCCCAGTCCTTTGCTTCTTCTCTCACCTTGTGGTATGCTGCAGTGAGACGAGGCACTCTGGTTATTTCACCATTCGTTTTGTCATAGGGTCTCAGATTCCAAAGCTTTGGAAACACCTCGATGTGTCCTCTTTCTACTTCTCCCATGCGGTCACGGAAGTGATCGTCAAAATTGATGATCGTCATTTCTGGCTCTGATATCTTCGCAAACAACAGATCTTCACTCATGAGTTCCCGCAATGTGTTCTGCTCACACCAGTTCAGTGTACTACCGTCCACTGCCGATATGAGGTTCAGGTGCAGCACCGACCTCCTATATGCTTCCACTTTAACGTCAGGGAACGCAAACGTGACTGCTGCTCCATAGATCACTGTCACGAACTCCGTGACTCCTCTGATCAGCGCCAAGGGATCGGTTCTCATAGCTAAGCTCAAATCCGTTAATAGCGGCATGCCTCCAACATGTCGTCTAACATCTTCCTCTCTTTCAATTGTCTCGTCTTCTCCGGTTCCAAAGCGATTTTGCTGCAAGAGATATTGGATAAGAGTGTGTCTCAGGTCTCTTATTTTGTTCCACGAGTCCGTGGATTTCCTCATATCCAGGTTCCTCACTCTCTCTTTCATCTGCTCTGGACAACGTGCCAGTTTCATTAGTCCTCCCAAGTTTCCGTGGGTTATTGCGATCAATGTCAGAAGTCCGTCTAGTCGCAGGTTCTGTATTCCATCCGTAAGCAGTATCGCCGGTCCTTTCACGAAACTCTCCGCTCCGAATGTCACGAACAAGGCTATTAATTCCACTATCGATACTCTCACTACTGCTTGGAGGAATTCCTTTATCAAATAGTGCGAGACTTTCGGGTAAACTTTCGCCAAGAAGGACGCGGTCCATCCGGCTCCCAACCCTTCTAGCATGCTGTCTGTCCTTTCAAATCCCTCCTGTCCCTTCACTTCCTGGGTCCAGAAGGTTTCCAGAGTAATCTGACACATTCTGTTCACAAACTCAGCGGTCTTTTCTCCGGCATTTTCCGCCAGGTTCACCTCCTTCAACAAGTAGGCATGTATCTTCGTGATCATTACGGGGCCTTGCTGAAAAGCATCTGCACCCAATGCCGCTACTCTAGGATTCAGGTGTAGCCACTGGTTGGCTTCCGGCTTGGTTCTCAGAACCATCGCCTCCAGATGAGCTCTCGTCTCTAGTGAGTTTTTCCTTCTTGTGTCTTCACTTGCCACTTCCATTGCTCGGAACCATAAGTCGTTGGACTTTGCCGTGATCACTCGATGGTCGTCGTCTATTCCCGGTTTCAGTTTGAGTTGCCGACTGAAGTTGGACAGTTCCAACCCCAGCACTTCGTCCAACACTAACATGTGTAGCGCGTGGTCCTTGAGTCCTCTCATCGCGTTTGAGATATCTGACCATACTGCAGGCAGTTCAGCCTTAAGTGGCCTCAGGTTCTCCATTTCTATCATGCGATTCGGGGCCGATATGATCACATCATATTTTCCTTCCGAAAGTAAGGCCACCATTACATACACAAACTTCAGTCCATCCGGGAGATGTGCATATCCCGGAGACAACGCGAATACTACTCTCAACGCCACTTTATTGAATGACCCCTCTTTCGTCGCATCCACCACTTCACCCATCGACTCCAGGATGTCTTTTATCGCTGGCCATACTGCGTTTTCTGCTGTTGTAGGATCTCTGAGCCTGCTCAGAAAACCTCTACTGTGTAGATGGTCATTGATGCCAGCAAACACAATCGTTATTGGGTTCATGTCTGTCTGCCTTTGTACCCCTATAGCCAAAGACACTGATTGCAATAGGTCTAGGTCAACCGCGGCCAACATTATGACGTCCGGCCAAAACAAAGACTTGGAGGTGTACACGAACTCTGAATTCGCTACTACCATGATTTTGGCCTTCCTAATCTCTGCTTTGTCATAGGCGGCGAAGATGGTCTCATCTTTCTTTATCGCTGTCAATCCGCCATATCTCTGGGCATCACCATCTTGGTTCACTAGTTTTGGGTACACTCTCTCCTTCACATGACCAGGTGGTGTCGTCAGCTGCCTAAATATCTTCACGTGTTGTCCAATCGGCGCTCTCGTCGTCAGGAATCTTCCTGGTCTTTCTTCACGATTCCCCTCATCATGGTTCAATCTCACATCCTGCAACGGTCTCGCATTCACTGGCCCCATTGTGTTGTTAGAGGGCAGTCCCTCCAAATCAGCAAATCTCAAGACCGTCGTGGAGCTGAAATTTATGCTAGCGGCTATCAACCAGTCTACGCCGGTTATCGAGTACAATCTGCTGACGGATAGCGTCGCTCCATTCAGCATCCTCCTTGCATCTTCGATGAAGCTTACTCTCTGTAGGTCCAGCTTCATTAGTTCGTCTTTGTATATATGCCAAGGAGACGGTATGGATCTCGACCACAACAATGAGCCTCTGCTCGGTCTTTCCTCTCGACTGGTACTCGTCGTCTCCGATCTAGTGTCCGATCTAGATGTGCCTGCTACTTCTTCGATTGGTTGGTTGACAGGTCCTATCCTTCTCCTAGGATGAATTGTTCTCCTCATCGGTGCTTCTCCCAACCGATCCTGCACGTCTGTTCTTCGACCTGGTTCGCTGGAGCTTTGTTGTCGGTAGTTCGTGACGGCTGGGACCGTACCCAAGCGTGTTTCCAGGCTAGGAGGCACAAAGGTGGTAATCACCGCATCACTCACCGTTCCCTCTTCCTTCAGCACTCCTGTGTCAAAGAGTTCTGCTTCCAGCTCATCCAACCGTTCTTGGAAGACTCGATTCAACCAAGCTTGTCCTTTGATACTGTCGAAGTGGATGCCATCCGTGGTCAGTCTGGCCTGATCCATGGCTCTCAACTCATGCTCAATGTCCATGAGGATCATTCTTCCGGCATTTCGATTTGCTAGGTTCCTCAAGATGTTGTTCCATCTCATGACTCCCTCGTTGTGCCTCCTTCCTGATGCTGTCAGGCTTCTCGCGTTCATTGGCACCGTGCAAACGGTCAGTACCGCGCAACTGAACTTCTGCCAGAGAGTAGTGAACAAACACACCATCATTGACTCCCACAGTGCTTCCTGCTCGTCTGATCCTCTGGAGATGTCATTCGTCCCAACTAAGATCATCACATTGGGAATCTTCCCTGGATTCATCAGTTCCACCATCCGATATAATTGGGCTATCGTCGCGCCTCCAAAGGCCATCACCGTGGTGACCCACGAGGTCCTCAAATTCGACAGCACTCTGACTAAACTGTCTCCCAATATCAGGTGAGATGTCCCGAGTGGTGGTTGCTGCAGGTTCACAGCCGGGCTCCAGGTAGCTCGATTGAAGCAGGCCCTCGGATCTGTCTCCGGAACTCCCGTGAAATTATACTTCAATTGATTATTCTTCTGCACGTCTATTACACGAGACACTTTCTTCGCTGGCATCTTTCGTACTTTCCTCTCTGGGATTCTCGAGCTCCCCATGAGTGGTGTCACGTTACTTATCCCTTGTCTGATCACGGTCTGGGAGAGTTGTACTCTGCCCGTATCGTCAATCGTTCCATAGGGTGCAGTCACCCCGGAACCTGGCGCATTCTTGTTAGCGACCAGTAGTCCAGCTGTCTCTATCAGCTTCCTTACTGTCTGCTCTACGACGGGATCACCCAAGGTGTCACTAGGATCCGGGATTGTTACTCGATTTGTCTCTGCTGGGAGCCGTGTCTCAGTTGTTTGACTCATTTCTCGAGGCGTCAAGAGCTCCATCGGGGACTGCCCACGAGGAATATCCCTTGCAGGTATCACTTTCTCCACGGCCGTTGTCAACGCCACCTGCTCCGATCGCTCTTTGTATTCCTGCCTTAAGCGCTCAATCTCTTGACCCTGCTTTTTGTTGCAGTCTTCAAACAACTTTCTCCACATGTCCCGATCTTCCTCCATCTGGAGCATGCTTCTGGTCATCTCGTCCAGCTCCTTCTTCGTACTTCTCAGCTGATCGTTCATCTCGTCCAGATCTTGTATGGTTTGGTTCGTCTGAACCTTTTGTTCTACTTTCGCCCTCTTTGGTGCCACAGCTCCTCTCAGTGGTGAACCAGACGAGGCATCCTCGCTGTTCATTTCTCGATGCATTCTCGTCAGCCCAGGCTTAGGTTTGGAGGGCAAAGGCATTTCACCTGGTTGATAAGTCCTAGAACTTCCCAATCCAGGCTCATTCGCCAAGTCACTTCCTGAGAGAGCCCCGTTTCTCCACCTCATCACTCTCATGTTCGGGCGGTCTAGTACTCCTCTTTCTCCATATGCTGCCATCAACAGGACTTCCGTGGGTCGGTCCCCACGGTTGTCGTGCCCCAAGATGTTGATCAGGGCGGTCAGCAATATGACCACCTCTGGGTCCTCCAGAGCGAGGTCTCGTTCGATCAGCCGACGATAGATCGCATCTCACATCGGTCCTACATATGCCTCTGCCAGGTCCATCAATTCATCCAGGTTGAAATTGTCCATACTGTTCTTTCCAAGTTTGATTTGATTCGATTTGATAATTTGACTCAAGTGAGTAATTTAAATGATCAATCAAGATCTAGTAAAGAAATCACGAATGTCACACTTGTCAGTTTCACCTTAACATATATCGTTAAAATTTGCTTAAAGACAGTTCAGATAAAAAGATATTTATCCTAAAATTTATTAAAATCAGTCGATCTCTAAAATTTTGGAATTCGACCTAATATTGGACAGTCCAAACTTTGGATCTATTCCTAAGATCGTCATTCAGCTGTTCATGGTCACTAACCCCTACCTACCCAAAATCTTAATAACATAACACATAAAAATAATATAACACATAACTCAGTCTTTATCCTATCACCTCCCTACAAGTCACTCATCCTATACTTAAATAATATTTCTTATGCAGATATACTTGTATATTAGTGTCTGAGAATATCACGTGTACAAGCGCGTACAGTTCTCTAGGATGCAATCGTCCTCTGTTCGGATCATACACCGGAGGCGAGAGCTCCCTCACGTCCCTCTCCAAGAGGAAATCTCTCAACCTCGTCAAAGACAAGACTAGGTTCTCTGGGTCCACGTGCTGCTTCTCTGTCGCCCTCGTTACCAAGAAGCATAGGTATTTTCCCGCTATTTGTGATGCCGCCGGAGGTAAGGCTGCTACGCCCCCTACTCCTGGTCGCTGCTTCCAAAGGAATTCCACGTTTTTGTATTCTCTCTTAAAATCTGCCGCTAAGGCTGTCCTAAAACTCATGTCTGCAGCGATTGCTATCGCACATGTTCTGTCTGTGAGTATGAAATCACTGTCTGTTAATATTATGTTACTTGAATACTCATTTGGTAGGTTAAAATATGACTCAACTACCCTCCCTATGTCGGGTTTCTTATGTTCTTCGCCTGTTTCTGCTTCTAAATCTCCTGTTTCTCTTGCTATTCTCAATTTTTTTATTATCAGGTTTTCAGTGTGGGTAAGTCCTACTCCCACTCCCCGGACAAAAATATCCATCGGCGTCCCCATCGATCGCATACCGGATATCAAGTCAAGGTTAGAAGCTGGAATGAGAAGTTGTCCTTCCTGGGCAGCCCAGGAAGGATCATCTCGTTCGGTCTTAATGTATTTCGCGCTTTCACGATCTACGTCTTGAATAGTAACGCTGGTCTCTTTAGGGTCTGATGTCATTTCGTTCAGCCACTCCAAGACTCGCAGATTTATTAGATCATCTCTGTAGGACTCCGATTGCACCTCATCGAAATCTACTTCGGGTTTCGATCTGTCCTCAATCCATTCCTGGTCGTGATCATCCACTATGTCAATGTCTTGTGAGACTGTTATGCTTTCTAGACCTACCACTTCTTCCACTAACTTTTTCAGATCTATCTTGTCTACTACAAAGTCGTCACCGTAACGGTTGTATTTCTTTCTTGGTCTCGTCCCGTCCTTCTGACGAGTCCGCATCGTGAACGGAAGATCTGGTTCCAAGTTCTTGGGAACCTCAATCTGTTCGGGATCCTGCCAATCCTCTTCTGCGTAGGGTAAGGTTTCATCGTCCGCTTCGATCTGTTCGTTTGGATCCAGGTCCAGCGGTGTATCCGTACCTTCCTCTACGATTTCGTTTCCATCGTTCTTCTCCCTGGTGCCTTTTTCATTGACCTCACAAGCAGGATCCATCATTAGATAATCCCCTTCTTCTATGTCTGCAGGTATACACAAGTCTTCTGTCGATGGATTGTGTGGCTTGATGTTCTCGTAGTGGGCGGCTCGGCCAGTACTCAGTCTATAAAAGCGTCCCTCCTGGTGCACCTCCGTAATCATGAAGAGTCCCCTCCATTTTTTTAGAAGCTTCTTTGTCCCTTTCGGTGGTATAACGTTCTGAAATACCCATACGTAGTCTCCCACCGAGTAAGCTTTTGCACCAGCTGCTTTCTTGTCGAATCTTTTCCTTTGCCTTGCCTGTGCTTGCCGAGTATTTCGTCTGCACAGATCGTTCAACTCCTGTTGACGTCTGATCACATCCCTTACGTAAACCTGTGGAGATGTTTTCTTTCCCTCATACTCTGGGTAGAAGAATGTCAAGGGTAAAGACTTCTCGTGTCCCGTCAGCATCATGTGTGGACTGACTCCAGTGGTGGAGTGTTGCGTGCTATTATAAGCTCCCATCACCTGTGGAAGGTATCTGTCCCAATCGGTCATGTACCTGGAACAATATACCCTCAGCATCGACACTAACGTCTTATTCTGTCTTTCCACTAAGCCATTCGTCTGAGGGTGGTATGTCGTGGAGTGAGCCTGAGCGACCTGTGACCGTCTCATATGCTCTTTCGTAAGCTCGCCTACGAAAGCTGTTCCATTGTCCGATTGAAACGTCATTGGACAACCATGTCTTGCTATCCACGTATTGATCAGGTGGTCGCATGTCTCTTCCGCCGAGGCAGTTATGCAGGGCACGGCCTCTGCATACTTCGTGAAGTGATCTATAATGACCAAGACTTGGTTATAACCGCTGTCTGTCATGCATATCTTCTGGTGATCTATCTGCACCACCTCGTTGAATTCAGACGACTCAATCGATTGTAAAGGAAATCGTAATTTCCTTGGATCCTTGACCTGTTGGCATGACAGGCACGCTGTTACCCATTTCTCACATGCCTTTTTCATTCCAGGCCACTCAAAGCGCTTCAGGATCCTCTGATACACTTTGTCGATCTCTTGATGGCCCATCTGATCATGTGACCTGAATAATAGTTCTGTCTGATAGAGTTGCGGCAACACTATCGCGTTATATTTGTATAAGACCTTGTCTTCTTCTCTTCTCTTGCAAGCCACGATCCCGTCCTTGTTCAGATATAATCTCCCCTCCTTCTGCATGAAGTATTGTCTCAGGATCCTATAGCTGTCTTCTTCTAGGTCACCTTTGTCTGGTGTACCGTTTTCTATCCAACCTTTTTAGGTTACTTGTCATGCGGTCATTTCTTTGCGCCCTTAGTAGGTCCGAGAGTCTGTATCTCGCCTTCAAATATGTCTTCATGACCCTCATTTGACAATTCATCTCATTGGGCTGGTGCGTGTCCTCCTCCATCTTCACGCACCAAATCTTCGCCAACGGTTGTTTTTCTTGCTGAAACGGTTGAAGATCAGTCCTGACTGCCTCTTTCTGTGGCATTAAGCTCATCGACCGCTTTGATACTGCTATTGTTTCCAAGTCATCTGCTGCGTTGTCGAAGATCCTTTCATCTGGTATGAGATAGCGATCGCTGTCAGGGTCTTGGTACAGTTCTCTATCCAAATCCCTTGCATGGGTTTCCACTAGCAGTGTGTGGATCGCAAGTTCTGACAGTTCTGATCCCGAGCTCGAGTTCCTGTCTGAGTATGTGTCCATACTTGAATTCCTGGAGCTGTCCTCCACTGAAGCGTCTGTGATGGAGTCTGCACCCTCCTTCAGATCAGGTCCGTACCTTCTCCGCATCCATCTAAACTCCCCGGACAAAACTCTGCTCCCTAGGTCTTGTTTCTTGTCATGGACTTCTTTCTTCATCTCAGACTCCCCGGACATACTTCCTCGTCCCGGATTTTGATCTCGAAATCGCCGGCTCATCTTACCGTTTGTCTCCCCGGACAAATAATCTTGCTCCAGTTCTCGTAAAACCTTCTCTCCTTCTCCATCTTGGTCCTTAAAGGTAACGGTCTTCTCTCGCGCATCGTTAACCTGCTCTTTCCGACCTTATGAAGTACTCACCAAGACCTCTTGGGGTATTGAGGACACCAGTTGCTGAATTATTGACCTACAATCCCCCTCATTGTCTTTATGTTGTCGTATTGATGGCTTGATTTTCACCTTCTCCCTGACTGTCAGTGATGCCATGGCTGCTGTCCACTCGGGGTCATCCCTGGTCACTTCTCTCTCTAACAATCCACCCAGCATCCGCATCACTTGCGGTGTGACCTGCACCGTTTTGTCCAGTAATGAGAGGCTGTTTATGTTCATGCGAGAGAGTTCCTGCTGTACCAGGTTTGAACGCAGCAACAGATCCAACGGCACCGGGTCCCGTTTTGATAGGATTTTTATCTCAGCTGCTTTTTCCACTGGTAACTCAGGATGCCCTGGTATCGGATGTCCAGACTTATCTAACCATCTGGTTAGGGGAAGCGCCTCATAAGTCTCTTTATCCAGAAACGAGAATCCCTCCTTTATCTCTGCCTGGCTGGCTTGCTTCTGCTCCAATCTTTCATAGAATTCAGTTTTCTTACTGAGGCTGTCAGCATTCTGGTGTTTGTCGCGCATCCTGTGCTCGATTATCATGTGGTAGCCATCCAATCTTACTATCCATCTACCAATATAACTCTGATCCATCGAGTAGGTCTTCAACCAGGATAACGCTCTATTGTCCACGCGTAACTTGAAAGGAGCGCTCCCTAAGTATGCACGGTACTTTTCCACGAACGTGACTACTGCAAACATTTCTGCTTTTGGCGCACCATATTTCATCTCAGTGTCACTCAAGACTTTGCTACCATATGCAATGGAACGAAGGACCGTTCTTCCATTCCATTCTTGTTCCTGGTGCAATATTCCTGAGATGGCTACTACCGACGCATCTGTGTCAAGAACATACATGCCATCTTCTGTAGGCATGCCTAGTACTGGCGCTTCGCACAGTTCCCGCTTTATGTTCTCGAAGGCAACCTGTGCTTCATCGTTCCACTCGAACTTCTTTCCTTTATTGCGCATCAGCTTTTGCATCGGATACACCTTGTCTGCATATCCTTTGATAAATTCACGGTAATAATTGGCAAACCCCAGGAAGCTCATTAGCTGTGTGTCCGTTCTCGGAGCCTTCCATGTCAGCACAGCCTCTACTGCTTCCGGATCTGGCCTCACACCATGCCTGTCCACCATTCTTCCCAGGTACTTGATCGAATCCCTAGGGATTTCACATTTTGATGGTTTGCATTTCAAGCCTGCTCTTTTCATACATCTGAAGACCTCATCGAGCCGATCAATGTGATCCTCCAGGGTCGGTGTCGCTATGACTACGTCATCCACGTAGCACATCAAGAGATTCCCGTACTTTTGGTCACTCCTGTCAAAGCCTGAGCCATCAGCCTTTGAAAAGTTGCTGTTGCATTGCACAAGCCGAAGGGCGTCCTCTTCCACTGGTACAACCCCAATTCGCACGCGAAACCGGTTTTTTCCCTATCCTTCTTCCGCAAAGGAACCTGCCAGAAGGCAGAACCCAAGTCCAATGTGGTGAAGAACTTTGCATCACCAAGCTTAGAGAGGCTCTCGTCTATTCGCGGTATCGGGTACGCATCTTTTATCGTTACCGCGTTCAAGTAACGAAAGTCACAACAAAATCTAAGCTGCCCCCTTTCTTTTTCGCCATTACTACCCCGCAAGCCCATGGCGATTTCGAGGGTTCTATCATGTCGTATTCAAGCAACATTTCTATTTCCGCCCTGCACGCTTCCGATCTGTGTGGTGTCATTCGTCTCGCGCCCTCTCTGTGCGGAACGGCACCTACTTCCAGCTCAATTTCGTGTTCTACGAAGTTACAGCAACCGATGTCCGCTTTATGTTTCGAAAATACATCTGCGTTCCGATATAAAACGTCCCGCAATTTTTCAAAATCTCCCTCACCTATTTTCCCTTTTAAATGTTCTATTTCTGGCAAAACCGGTTTGTCAGAATCTAGTTCATATGACGAGGGGCGTTCCGGAAAATTCGAGCAGATGTGCTGTCACATCTGCTTCATATCCAATGTGTACTGCGTCTTGTTCCACCATGGCGTCATGGCCTATCCTGCGGACCTTGAGTTCCTCTTCTCCCAAATAGATCTGCCCCATTTGGTCATCATCTGTTGTTACATAAGTCCTGGTGTAGATACTGATTCCATCCACGTTCAGCATTATTTGATACGGCCCATAGACTTCCAGGTAGCGTCCATGAAGTTTCTTCATGCGAGGGCCACCCGTCGTTAGTAGTGCTCGCACAGCTCTCGACTCGGTGCGTGGCTCCACCTGTCTCAGATAATCTACATATGTGTCCAAATGCATCAAAGTGAACTCGGATGGTTCACTCAGATTTCTGATTACCTGATGTCCAGCCACTGAGATTATCGACTGTATCTTGCTTCCCTGCGGCACCATGCCGAACCTCTTACCGGAGATCACTTTAAGTTTCATGTCTAAACTGCTTGGTGTTTTCGTCTCTTCGAACTCCGTTGCTTCGAAGGTGTTCAATTGCTCCTGAAGCTTTTCATTTTCCAGTTCAAGTTTCACTTTTTGTTCGATCTCTCACGTCACCAATTCCTGTTGTACTCTATTTAGAGCATCCCTTGCGGCTGCCTTATAATCGATCTTGAAGTCCTCAGCCGCAGTTGCCGGTTCCGGCTCACGTGTCTCCCCTGTTACCGCTTGCATTTTCTTTGCCGCCAGCTCTTGAGGTTTATCCTTTCTGCGTGCCTCCGCTTCACTCAAAAGTCGAGCCTTGCTGGCTTTCACTCCTGACAAGGCTTCTTCATGTCTTGGATGCTTGATGTCTGCCACTGCATCCCAGAATTGCGGACAATCTGATTTAAAATGACCTTCCAAGTTGCAAAAGAAACATCTCGGGCCGAATTTCGCAATTACTCCTCTCATGAAATCCTCATGGTCCAACTCTGACGCATCTTCGTCCTCGAGGCTAAAGCCTATTGCTTTCATGCCTTGTTTGTAAGCTGGGCATGCTGACACATGATGGTCTGTTGAACTGCAATTAGCACAAGAGCGTCTCTTGTCCATATCATCCCTCGGTTTGTACCAATTGTTCCCTTGGTTTGCTGGTCCGTTGTTAAAATTGCCATAATTGTTCTTGTAATATCCAGATCTCAAAGGAGGTTTCAACAAAAGATACTCCTTTGATTTGAGCCTCAACTCCTCCGGTGTTGGCGCATTAGTTGATAGTGGTGTGTAATGTGTTGCTAGCATCGTACGAAGTTCATCATTTTTCACACCATCGATGAATTTTGAGGCTACGGCCAGGTTCATCCTTCGGTTTGACTCATCCGGTTGGCTGCGTCTTCTCAGCATTTCCAAATCATCGAGAAACTTGTCTATGGTTTCATCTTCTCGTTGCCTCCGTTTCTCGAAGCGCATCATCACCTGGTGCCCCTGCACCCCTGATCCGAAACGGTTTAACAAGATTTCGAAGATTTTTTCAGCAGTGTCACGTTGATATTGCTTCTTGGCCATGACACAGTTCAGGGCTGTCCCTTCTAAGTTGCTGGTGAGCGCGCTGCATTCCTGTCTCTCCGATAAGTCCTCTTTCTCGAAATGCAGCTTCATTACCTCTATCCAGGTATCAATACAGCCATCAGATTCGTCTTTGTAGCATCTTGGCTTCTTAAAGACTCTTCTGGACTTCTCACTGCGTTCATTGGTTCTAGATAACCGCGTCAGGAATGTCTCCAAAGACCTGTTCAGGGGTTCAAATGCTGTGGCCATTGCCGTAGCATCCCTTGAGTGTCCTCACACCTCGTCGAAGTCTCTGTGTGCGGTGCATCCCTGCAATCCGAATCACCGTGAGCGCTTCCCGCTTGGCCCACATGACTCCTCCTCGGGCTTGCATGCCCCCTGTTGCCGGAATCACTTCTCCCAGTCGCATGTGTGCTTTGCGTTGGTCGTTCGTTAGAGGTTTGTCTGTTCCCCGTTGAACTTGCTCTACTGTTCGGGCCCCATGCTGTATTACCCCTTGTGGCATAGCCTGATGAACTGCCCCTGCCTCTAGTGGATCCATACGTCTTCCTCCTTTGATTTTCATTGAAGTTCACCCTCGGTTCACTGCTGGGACCTCCCGAGTTCGGCTCTCCTTCTTTTGGTCCACTCTTGCTGCTTAGTAGCCCGTCCAACCTATCCATGATAGCCTGAGTTCGCCTCTCCATCATCGCATCTATCTTTGTGTCAAGAGTCCCAAGAGACTGCTCTTGCTGAATTCTTAACTTCTCCATGTCGGCTCTTAAGCGTAACTCCCTCTGTTCCGCCTCTCTTGTCATTCGCCACAAGTTCCTCGTCATATGTTCGTCCGTTCTTTCTTTCAAGCGTTTTTCGCTCCTGCCAACTTCTTGTCTGTTGCGGTTTATTTCTTCCCGCAGACTTTCTCTTTCAATGTGAACTGCTCTTTCTAGTTCACTCATCCTTATTGACATTTGCTCGTTTTGTTCTCCTAAACTGTCCACTATGTTGTTTAAGGCTTCCTCTAGTGCTGCCCCGTTTTCCACGAGTGGCGTCACTAGTGGTGGTGTAACCCTGTCGGTCCCAGGTAACTTCGTGCTTGTCGAGCCCTCTGGTTCTACTCTCTCCAGGTTGTGGCTCCGAACTTGTCCTAATCGCGAAGTCTTTTGACTGGCCCGGTGTGTTCGCCTCTTTGCTTATCGTTGTCACTACACCAAAGTTGTCCTTGGTTCCAGTCTCTCTTCCGACGTGTGCCTCACTCTCCTGGATCGAACTATTGAGGCTGACTTGAGATCCAAAGTCCCCTTGCTCCTCTTCATCCTCTTCCTCCTGGGACCCACCGTCGTTTCCTGCTCCTCCTCCCATGCTGAATGGAAAGATGTTTCCGAAGGTGTTCTTCATACTTTCTGAGAACGATGATGACGTTGTTTGTTTCCCAGTTCCGCTTGCCATCATAGTGTTGTCTGTCGGAGATCTTCTAGTTGCCGCTACTTCAGTTGAGATGTCGGACAGTTCCGACATCTCTTCTCGATCCAATGTCCCGGTGGAAGTGGCAAAATCATGGCCTTGTTCTACCGGGGTAGATTCACTCGCCAGCCTTCTGCCCCTCCCTTCCAGTCCATTTACTTCCTGGTTGTCATTCATGGTATGGTCTGTATTGACCTCCACTTCTAACAGTTCTCTTTGCTCTTCTGAGGTCTTCTGACTTCTCGTTTCAACCATTCTGCCTGAAACCGTCCCCTTTTTATCAGACCGGGATCGCTTGATCCAATCCACAAAAGGATCAGTCATCGTTTTTCTTTGCTTTTCAGGTATGAATTTTCTAGAGCTATTACCTCGTTTTGGTATCCTTGACTTGTCTAGACTCATTCTCTATTTGTCACTTTCTAATGCCTATACACTTAACTCGATTGCTAGAGACCTTATAGTTTTATTAACAATAATAATGACACAACACAATAAATTCCACAAGATTCTATTAAATAGTGACCAAGAATCCCTGTATGTTATTAGAGTACAGTTTGTATAAAATTTATTCACACTAACCGATTATCGGTCCAAAGATTTGGAAATTAGCACAATATGATGTTATCAGTCAATTTAAAAGATAGTGTATTCACTACCCAATCAAGCACAGTTTACGTTGATTTAAAATCAAAAACAAAAATATATATTGACACAATATGAATGTATATATAAAAAAAACGTATGTGTCTTGTACTCTTAGTCGGTCGCAGTACAATAGTCGAACCTGTCTTTTAAAGAAAAAGCTTTCCCTGCTCGGTGCTGCACCAAACAGACAAAACTTTGAAGGCAGTAATTTTCTCAAGTGGGCGTTTATCGCACCCACCGAGTACTGTGTTACCTATCTGCCTTCGGACTGCCCGAGCTAGACCTACTAAAATCCTCAGGGCAGTCACTTTTCCCAAAAACGTATTATGTTTCAATCCACACCAATGAATCACGCTCTTTTTAATTTAGACTTAGTGTCGCGAATATCCGAGTTCGGACTTGTTTTGTATTATTCTGGTTCTTATTGAAAGGCAAGTTACCAGTGCAGTCACTGATACCTAACCTGTGTGTTAATAACCTAATACCTCTCACTTTTTAGTCTTTCTTTCGTCTACCTAAGTCCTTAATAAAATAATACCCCTCCGGATTGGCACAAATTGGACCCTTCCGGACTAACAAAGTCTAGACCCTTCCGGATTGGGACCCCTCTGAGTTGGTTAATATAAGACCCCTCCGGATTTGGACCCCTCCAAATTAGCAACTATAAGACCCCTCCGGATTCGGACCCCTCCTAACTTGAAAAATCTTTGACCCCTCCGGATTGGGAGCACTCCGGTTTTGTAAAAGTGGCTTTTCGGAGATTTCCTTTTTTCAACCTATACCCCTCCGGATACGTTCTCCGATGCAATTATGCCCTTTCAATTAACTGGGAAGGGTATGTACTACCTTCCTAGACCCTTCCGGATTGAAGTTAAGCCTCTTATTTGACAATTCACACTAACGGTGAAGGGTCTTATCGCTGGCCTAACTTCTGCTCGATTAAGCTTTTGCTGTGCCTTTAGCCCTCCCTTTTCGTCTAGAACGGCCTAAAGTTACTTTATTCAACCGCTATTACCTTTTCGTAGGGTTATAAGGGCTCTTCTAAAAAATTTTTGTAAAACGTGAAGGGTGTACCCTTCCAAATTGAGGAATTTGCTAAAAACAATCTCAAAAAATTTTCACGCTTATTTTTCTGAAAAATTTCTGACCCTATCATTAAGCTCAGCTAATTTCTGATCTATTGGTACCAAGATCAACTCGATGTGCCCAGTAGTTCCAAAGTTATTAACTAAGACGTCTTTTTTCTAGACTCAAAAATTTTCTCTCTTATAGGTTCCGCCTAACTTTTTCCGCAAATCTGGTCCTCTCGACCTAAAAATTATTGATCCGAGCTCAGAAGGCCTATACTCTTCTCGTTCAATGCAAAAGACCCGATCTAAAACGCTTTTGTAGAAAAAATTTGCGAAAAACTATGCTACCTGGACCCCTCCGGATTGATGAATCCACCAAATCAAACACGTTATGTTCGATTTCTCTGCAACCCGGAAGGCTTTCGGGTAGCGGGTTTTAAAACTCGTAGATTCACTAGTGGAAGTTGTCCGAAAAACTATTTTTACTGTCGTAACTCAAAAATTTCAAAAAATTTTCTAAACTTATAGTGTTCCGTTTTCTCAAAAATCACGAAATTTCAGTTTTCGGTACCAAAATAGTTCCAACCACCTTCGAACTTAACTTAACCGGTTCGATCTATTATGGTAGTGCAGTTACGATGTAACACACTAACTCAGCGCTTTTTTCCGTTTCAAAAAATATCGATATCTCAAAAATCGCGACTTGTAGGGGGATCAAAATATCGCTATTTTGACCCTAAAAACCGGTCTGTTTTCGTTGTTTTTCACTGAAAAACGATATAAGACTATTAATATAGGCTATATAAATAATAATATTAGTAATACTATACCCCTCCGGGTTTCCTTAATATCCGAATTAAGGTGCTTAACTCGGATATTCGCAGTTCGGTGAAGGGTCACTACAGTGCAGCACTGTCGAGCCCCCCACAGATTACTATCTTAATTTTTGTACCAAAAGGGCTACAAAACTTGTTAACGATACCCAACAGTCGATTGTTGTCGTCGTTGAGCCTCTTCTTGTTGCTCCTTGTACTGCTTGCCGGATCGGTCTTCACCCAAGACCCTTCCGAATTGAGCGCAAATCAGCTGACCCTTCCGGATTGAGCGCAATTTATCATTAACGTGCTTAAATGCTCAAATAACCCTACAGTACAAGCCTCACAAACGGGCTACAAAACTGATCGTAACGATCCTGACTGATATAAATGCCTGTAACAACAATATATCTATCAACAACAAACGGGGGGGTTGGATCACATCTTGTCTGGGGGGATGATTTCTACTGATTTTTTACTTTTTTTTACTGTTTTTGGTTTTTTCGGTTATTTTTTATGTTTTTTGTTTTTCTTGGGTACTATACTACTTTTTGTTTGGTTTTACTTATATCTTTAAGTGTTTTTGGTCACAAACCACTCAGGGGATGAAGGGTTCGCGATTCCCCCCACCCTTCCTGGTTCATGAATTTTCGGTCTTAACTAGGTTAAAAAACTATTCACGGTAATCCGGAAGGCTTCCGCGTTCCGAACTACCCTTCCGCCCCGGCGGTTTAGGCCTATTAAGGGCGTTAATGTGAGCATCCGCTCGGCGCGGAGTGCTTGTTAACGGTTCCGCCGGTCATGATGTTAAAAAGAATAACACCCAGGAGCGCCATAAAAACATGTATGTAACATTCGCCCGGAAGATACATATCGACGGAAAACAAAACTAAGTCTTAAGACGACTGGCTAACGTCTAAACAGAGCTTTGCATGCTTTTCACCGTCTCTACCAAGCCAGTACTTTCGGTGGTCTTTCCAACATCGGGTCGACAAAAACGTCACTGTTCTCCGGCTTCGACCAGAACGCTCAAATTAACTTAATTACATGCAAATAGTGAGCTCATGGCTGGGTCTCAGTATCCCCAGACCACGATGTCACTCCTAAAAACAGGGCTACTACTTATTATATTACTATTGTTTTTGTTCAGTAGATAAAAATCATCATCTCCATCGAAGATGGATCAACCCTTCCCCCCCCCCCTCCAACTCCTAGCACCTCATCCTTGTTAAAACTAATCCAAATATCAATTAAATTCAAGTCAGGACATGACAGGATGCTAAAAGTTTACGTGGCAGGTTAAAAGTTTCAGTTCCTTTACCCTTCCGGATTGACGAATCCGCTGAATCAAGCTCGTTAATCTTGATTTCCTCCTAATCCAGAAGGCTGGTTTCTTACCCTTCACCGTTGTTCGCAACGGCCTTGCAACTATTGTAGCGGCACAATAGTTGCAACTCGGAGTGTTCTCTGCTACTCTGTAATTCGTTGTCGTTTTTAATCTCGATTTTCGTCCTGTTCGCTATCGCAGATAATGTTGTTCTCGTGTTCTTCTTTCTCGTTTTAGCCAAAATAGCCGTTTCTGACGTTTCTCAGAAATATGACGTCATAATTCGAATTTTTGAAATTTAAAAATACCGGAATATTCTAGCCCTCACCGTTTGGCCAATCGTTCCAATAACGTTCTTAGTTCTTAATAACCACAAATCCGGAAGGCTTACTGCTAAAAATTCGAAGTCTGCGCAAATTGCATTTTGGCCATTCTGGTCGAATGTCACAATATTCTGGAAAATTTAATTTTCAAGAATTCGAATTGTGATGTCAAATTTCTGAGAAATGATTGAAACGGCCATTTTGGAGAAAAACGAGAAAAAAAACAGAACAACAATAGTTGCAGTAGAAACGACTACGAAAGAAATAACGACAGATAACTGGAAATTGTCAGAAACCGCTCCGAGTTGTAACGATTGTGTCGCTACAATCGTTACATGTAACATTCGCCCGGAAGATACATATCGACGGAAAATAAAGCTAAGTTCTAAGACGACTGGCTAACGTCTAAACAGAGCTCTACATGTTTTTCACCGTCTCTACCAAGCCAGTTCTTTTGGTGGTCTTTCTAACATCGGGTCGACAAAAACGTTACTGCTTTCGGCTTCGGTCAAAACACTCAAATTAACTAGAAGAAATTTTTGCTAAAAAGTAAATTTCAAACGTTTTCGCAACTATGTGCATCGTCAGGATTTTTACAATAAACTACTCTAAATGACAATAAAACATCAATTTACAAATGTTATTTACAATAAATCACATACAATTTGGTTCTAAACCATCATGATAAAAAATTAGCCAATCACAGTTGACCTCTAAATTACTATTAAGATTAAAATACTTTTAACCTCTAAAATTAATTAAACATTTTAAAATTAATTTGTCTGGAAGTTTCTGAGTCATAATTTCGATTTAGACATGTACGTTTTGAATAAAAAACCAAAAATATTTTGGGACTAAATTTTCAGTGTTAACTTCCTGCTCCTAAACTCATCGCGCGTGTTCAAGCCCGGTTTCTCTTTCCTGATATGTATTGCCTCTAGTGTTAGCAATTTTGTTTGGTTGTTTGACCTATCTATAATTTCCCAACTAAGATCTGCGCTATTTCCCTCAAGTTGGCATTGCTGAAGGTGGAGGCCTACCGGTGAGTCTGCTTTCTTATGTTCCTCAATTCTAGTGGTCAAATGTCGAACAGTTTGTCCGACATAGGTGGAAGTGCATCCACTACATGAAGTTTATAAACCACTCTTGACTTGAGGTCATTAGAAAATGCTGACTTCAGTGATGGTAAACATGATTGTAGTTTTCTTGTGGTGAAAACCACTTGAACGTTCGTTAATTTTCGTAACCTGTTAGCAAAATATTGGTTCTGGTTACCTCTATATTGCACCATCAGCATTGGGGGCTTCTCATCCTTTGGTGATTGAACTGACAAACCCCTGTCACTATCCAGGGGCTTGCCTTTACCCTCGATGATCTTGCACAAGGCGTCTGAAGCCACCTTTGCGGACCAGTTTTCAGGGTACTGATTTGTCAGCCATTGCGCCCTATTAGTTTCCATAGCCTTATCAAATTGCTCCCAGCTAGATGTACTCCTAAAAACCCTGTGTACAGTGCCTTGGATAACACTACGCTTATACTGAGTTGGGGCGCAGCTTCTATAGTTCAGTATAGTCCCTGTATCTGTTGGTTTTTGATACCAACTGGAAGTTACACGCCTATCCTGCGATACATTTATGTTCAAATCCAGGAACGGCAAATTCCCCTCCGAATTAGTTTTCTCTAGAGTGAACTGCAAATTTGGATGAAGAGAATTGGCGGCATCGAGAAGACAACTCGGCTCCCCTCTGACTGTTCTAACAATGTCATCCACATACCTGAGGAACAATTTCACCTGGGGAGTATCCTTCTCCTTGTTCTTAGCTCGGCAGCAGCTTTCACAGTACCAGACTATCGCGGTTATTGATGCTTATACGTCATCGGATATTTTTCCGCATTTTAGATGATACCAGTTTCGGCAACTCTCGCATTCAACCCCCTTTGATCTATATGTGACTTTCCTGCTGCAACATGGGCACAAGCCGTTTTTGTCATTAATTTGCTGTACCCCCGTTCCCACCGGTATTTGTTGTCGCAGAGCAAATTCGTATTCTTTCAGCCATAAGTTTGCCAGAATTACAGCGAGGGACGCGCCCATTGCTAAACCATCAACTTGTACATACCATGAATCATTACACTTGAAATATACTTTGCTGACCGCCATATTCAAAAGCCTTTTCATGGTTGCTCTTTGAATTTCAGGAGGAGACTCCTGGCTGTACAGCTTCTGTAAAGCAATTTCAATTGCCTCCTTCAGGGGAACTTTGGTGTACAAACTTTTCACATCAAGAGATATTATGGTTTCATCCGGATCTAGAGCAATGTTTTCTATTTTTTCTCTAGCCTCTTTAGTATTGGTTTCTATATTTGCTCCATCGATGTTGTCAAAAAACTTTGCAAGCATTTTGTTAAGATTCTCATACGAGCTGCCGGGAAGTGATAGTACAGGTCGTAGGGGTGTCTCATCCTTGTGTACCTCGTATGAGAATCTTAACAAATTAACTAGATTACATGCAGAAATAGTGAGCTCATGGCTGGGTCTCAGTATCCCCAGACCACGAGGTCACTTCTAAAAACAGGACTACTACTATTTATTATATTATTATTGTTTTTGTTCAGTAGATAAAAATCATCATCTGCATCGAAGATGGATCAACCCTTCCCCCCAACTCCTAGCTTCTCATCCTAGCAAAATGAATTCAGATGTTAATGAAATTCAATTCAGGGCATAATAGGGAAGCTAAAAGTTATGTAAAACAGTTTCAGTCCAAATCCCGAGACCCCTCCGGATTCCTGAATCCGGGGAAATAAGACTCTTATTCTCCTTCCGGAAGGCTGTTTTCCACCCTTCACCGTTGTTCGCAACGGCCTTGCAACTATTGTAGCGACACAATAGTTGCAACTCGGAGCGGTCTCTGTTACTTCTGTTTTTTGTTGTTGTTTTCCAATCACAATTTTCGTCGTTCTCGCTATCGCAACTAATGTTGTTGTGTCTTATTTCGGTGTAACAGCCGCCTACTTCGGTCACATATGAGGCTTAAGAAAAATAGGCCCTATAAATATTGGCTCACGAGTCAGGGACACTATCTCTTGTGTTTTTCTACCTCAAAACGGTCGGAGCCAATCCGTCTCGCTTGCGACATGAGACTAGAACCCGTTTCAGCTTAAGGGCCACTACCAAAATATCCCCCCACTCTAGATAATAAGAACGTCCCCATACTTAGGTCTCGAGATACCCAAAATACACGAACGCTATTAAAAACAGGGTCGGAACAATCCGTTAAGTTACTTTTTATTAGACAGTGGAACTTTGATCCATTTCAGATGGATCAACCTAAAACTCGCCTTATCTCAACATAACAATCATAAAACACACTCGGGAAAATAAATTAGGTACTTATATAGCAGCACACTTGAGAACTAGAGGTAACTAAATTAGTAAGCAACTTGAGAATGATCGGGGAATTAAGTTTGATTCAATAAGTTCTAATCGAACAAGTTTTATCTCAAGAACGGAGTTTTGGTTCTGGACCATTGGGACACTTCGGTTGTCCACCTTTCCACCGAAGGCTCACTCTGGTTCAGCTAGATTCCGATCTTCTTTTGTAATCACTGTCTCCTATATCAAGATAGGACAGCTCTACTCTGGTGGTTTTTATTATTGTCTTGGAAATTGCGAATAGCAATTTCACGCTGTTTTTCTGTCACTTTCCCGCAATTGTCAAGTCGGTCGTTCTCTTTTTTATTTTATGTTTTCAGTTGTCGCGAGAAAACTGAGCATGACAGGCTCCATTCGAATTTTTGAAAAATAAAACTTCATTCCAAAACCACGTATTTTCTTGTTCCTTAAGGTCAAACTTCCAGATATGACCGACTGGCACATACTCCCCGGACTCAAGATCGATGTCCTCATCGCGTGCTGCCGTTTGTCAGTGAATCCCCAGGAACCCGAGTGTTACTCAAGATACAGTGCCAGTGGTCATTTACAGAAGTTTGCAGCAGACTTAAGTTTATCTACACCCCAAAATTTACAACCATGTAAAATTTTCACACTATCGCTAAACAGCAATCAAAATCTGCACACACCTGCACCTGTGGATTTCCGCTTTTAAGCTAGTAATTTAAAATTTCTTTTGCCCTATTCGATCAGAAACTTATCATGCAGCATTTTGATTTATATAATAGATATAACATATTAATAACAATATCTCATTTGTTAAAATTTCTTTTCGGTGAACCCAGATTTCATCCGAGTTCACCCTCGAGCCCCCTTCCTTCTCAAGACTCAAGACTCTAGAATTCCCCACTGAGCCACCTGCTCACCTCGTGTTCTTCGCCTTCGAAGTACCAGACCCAGATGCATTTGACACCGCGATCTGCTTCAACAGTGCCTCTTCGTCATCGGAGCTAATCACGATCTCTTCCCAGGCTTTCAGCTGTTCATAGGACCGCATCCATTCCCTTTGCTCTGCAATCTCTTCGCTTGATTGGGCAAACTCTTCACCCTCGACTCTCGGTTCAAACAGAAGGAATTGTGCAGACTCAGGCTCACGTTATTCGCCAAGTCTTCCTCTAGTATCGACTCTCTCGCCTTGGTGTTGTTTCTGGACACTCTCCCAACTTTTTTCCACCCCGTCGTGATCGCATTTCGATGGGTCAGCAGAGGTCTCTTGAAAGCCTCCGGTCCTATCTCGGCCTGGAACTGTCGATATTTCTTCTGATATTTCCTCATATGATCCTTCGTTATCATGTATAACCAGGACGTCAACGTCGCTCGAAACCAAGGAAAGAACCTTATGCGGCTCCATACGTGTCTGACTTCCATCGGTATGGCAAATACCTTGCATACAGTCTCAAACAACTCAAGTCTCCTGCTGTAATCTACCGCGCATATCGACTCCGCCGTTGGCGTCTTCGCTTCCCGATACTTCGTCACATTTTCTTCAATCCATCTTAGAGCCAGCATCGTGCTCACCACCAAGAGCGTCACTTTCTGCTGATGATTGGACAGTCCTAACGACCTGATTTCTTCCACATCCCAGATCAGGCAGAGATTCAGGTGATGCGGGTACCACACTGTATGTGCCAGACAGTGGCATGGAATTCCCCATGTGTGAAGTCAATGCTGCTAAGATTGCGCTCTCCCGAGGCTTCCAGGAGTGGTTCGAGCTCCATCATCTTCTCGTGTATAGTATCATTCTCCTCCTTGTTTGGAGCACCACCCATAGGTTTTCCGATCACGTTTTGTCTCTCGTGGTCACTTGTGTTTTCACTTTCCAAACCCAAAACTTCTTCCCCCCAAATTTCACTCAAGTCGTCCCTCTGTTCTTTCGGCAGTGTCCCTCGGATTTTCCTCAACAGCCTGTGTGAGTGATGCGACATCCGAGCCAGTCTTACGCACTTGGGCACTGAAAAGGCGTTGTCTATCAATACCCTTCGGCTGGATACCTCCACCATCGCCATGTGCAATGGATAGTGGCTGCCACATAGGTTGCCCATCACTGACCCCACTAAGGAATTCGCATTTAGAGGCAGACCATAGGCTTCGCTCATGGGAAATCCATTTCCGCTTCAAGTCCAACCTTCCAGCTCTTGATGTGTTTCTGGGTTACCTGCAACACCCCGGGCCATGACTCGACACTCAACGCGGTCACCAAGTGGTGTTCAGATTCTAGCCTCTCTAATGACTGCAGACTGCACATCCTTGAGAAGAATCCCAGAGCTGTTGCTATGTTCACAGTGGTACTCGCGTAACACTCAGCCACTATCTGTACCTACTCTTCTCCCTCTCCGTGATGTCTTCAAACCAAGTGACTAAATCTTCTTTTTGAAAGGATTGTATCCTAACGCATGACCGTCCATCACAGGTGTGCTCGCCACTTCCACACGTCGAATCAAGACAACTGCCCGGCTCCATTTTCTTCAACGACCCTCCTAGTCTACTCGTCGTTTCATTTGACTCAGAGGATCAGTCTGTGGACTATGCTCAATGTCGCCAGATCTTCATCCTCCGCTGGTGCTAATCTCACTCGCTCCGTGACTTCCTCGATCAGGCTCGCATGGGGATGTGGACACCAGGAGGGCCTCAGCAATTTCCACACCACTCCCAGATTAGAGACCAACATGCCATTCCCGTTACCCATCTTCAGTTCGACTCTTTTACTTGAGCGCGGCACACTTATCACCTCTGGTGTCTTCTCGAGAATCAAACCTAAGCTAGGTATCTCTCTCTCTACAGTGTCTATCTCCACTATCTTCTCTGTCCAGAACTTTAGTAGCTCCGCCACCTCGTAGTTTCTGTGAGCACCTCCGGCTTCCGAGTCCAGGAAAGGGTTGTACGCCATCCCCATCACTCCAGACACATACTGGTACTCTCCCTTCTTATTGGGTTTCAAGTACTCTCCTGACGAGGCCAAGTTACGGTGCACGTCGTGTTTCTCCTCGAACTTCTTGTTGTAGAATCTCCGTATCTCATCTAACTTCCTGTGGCTCTCTAGAGACTGCCTGGAACCATCCTCCTTTTCTATCCCAGTACTCTGGTATACATTCAAGATGACTGCTGAGACTCTCCTTTCCATTGCTCTGCTCCCAGTTGCTCTTTGCTGGCATGCTAGGATGGTGCTGTCAGTCATCACCGACATTATCCACCTCAAGAAACAAGTAGCGTCTCTCCTCCTGGCCAGGCTCAAGCCTGAGTTATCCCTAGCCACGTGTTGCATCAATGTCTGATATATTTCTAGACTTTTTCCACCCAACTTCAACTTGTCGTGCGAGGTCAGCGTTTCCAACTCTATCCCCAGCAGGCTCCACGCGAACATCAATTGTCCTCCTGTTCTAACAAAAGGATTTGCCATCAATGGCGACGCCGATGAGGATGTCCTCATCGCTTCTTCAAAATAATCCCTCAACAAGTTCTGCCAAGTTCTCCTCAGATGGCTCCCCAGTTCCAATTTGTTAATATCAGCCTTCTGCTGGGTAGCCCAGTTGCGTCGTTTGCGTGACAATCCACTGTCGAGTTTCTTTAGGCAGTCTTCCAATTCCTTCAATGTTTCCAGGGCCACCCACCACGGTCGGGAGGTGTTCCTCGTTTTATTCTTCTCAAGAGGATCGCTAGTCTTTTGCTTCCCAGTGGCCTGATGTTCATTTGAGACCCATTCTTTGCCGACGTCCACTTCCCATGTCTGCCCGCTTGTCGAACCTCGTTTTATCTTTGTCCTCTGAGGCTTGAAGTCTTCTTCCGTTGTCGAGTTGGTGGGAACCTCCATCTCTCTTTCTACCTCGAGCAGTTTCCTTGGTTCGTAGCTACTCTTGAAGGCTGCTGTCTTCCATCGTGCCAGAACCATGGGGGCCGTCTCTCTCAAGTTTTTATCCGAGACCGCATCCGCCGAAGGACTACCCCACCCTTCTACCTCTCTCTTCCTCTTGAGAGACCTCACGTCTTTACTTGGGGGCGTTGCCGTTATCATCACTGATTCGACCTCTTTGTCTCCATCCAACCCTTCCAACTCTTGCCTCCCCCTGCTCGGGCCTTAAGGATATTAGTACTTTTAATTATATTACTAGTTTCGACCTTATCCCCCCTTACACTTTCAATGATTTTATTGACAGTTTTATGTTTCAGAGTAGAGCTGTCTTTACATTCGTCTTCTTTGGTCTTCCGTGATGCCTTTCTCAACTCGACCATCTTGCTCAGCAGTTCTCCTCTAGCTTTCTCTTCCAGACCCGTCCCCATTAGGACGGGCTCTCCGAACTTCACCACTGTGTCCCACAGTTCTTCCTTGAAATCATCCAGTGTGATCTCGCCATCCACTTCTCGATTGAACTCGCTCAAGAATTCTCGCCAAGCGTCCTCATCCAGAGTGCCTAGGAACATGGTCTTGTTTCCCCTTGATTTTCTTCCTTTCTTCTGCGCTCAAGAGTATCATTCCCATATTAGAAGTCTCACCCATCAGTTGCAACTCTAGATTTTCACGGGGAGATGAGGTCAGAGGTGGCGTGGGAGTGTCTGCCCAATGTTCTCCGCTCAGGTCCTTCAACAGCTCTTGAGTGGTGAATTCCTCCTCTGATGGTTTTGGTTCGGGCGTGTTCCCCAGTTCCATATCCTCCCCTGCCTCGCTGAGAGTCTCATCCATGCTTTCTTCTCCTGATTCGACTCTTCTCCTCTCAAGGATCCTCCTGAATCGATCTTCTACAGGGCCGCTTCTTTTATCTCCAGGGGTGCCCACCGACAGGGGTGATGGTGTCGTCGGATCTGGTTTCTTGTATTCCGTCAGAGCCACATACAATGGGCCTGCTGCATCCAGCTCCTTCCCCTCCTGTCTCATCTCCACCTGCTCCAGTCCGTAAGGTGCCCGGTATCTTCTCGTGGCAAACTTCATCTCGTCCTTTAGTGCAATGTGTCCTTCTTCCACGATCATCCTGGCATCGTCCCACACCGGCAACATGTTCTCCAAACCCGCCCGCTCAAGCTTTCTCAAGACCTCTCGTATCTCGAATTTTGGGGGCAATGAGCCTTTCATCTTCTTCGCTTGGGTCGTCCAGAAGTTTATTTTTATGTCACAGGTGTGGAAATAGACCGCTGCAGTGTAGCCGATGAATAGGGGATCCCAGCCATCGGTGAATTCCCTCTGCTGCCCTTCCGCCGCTGCTCTCGCGATTAGGGACGGGACCACCAGTGAACTGTTCATTCCCAGGGTCATTCTCCTTACCGTTGGGAACTCTGGAATGGTTGTTGGCAAAACTTCCTTCTCCAGAATTTCCTCTAGCTCCCTCTTCACCAACACGAAGCTCTTCTTCCATGCGGGAATTCTCAAGACCTCTTGTCCACTCGCCGTCAGGGGATTTAGGTTCCAGAATTTGGGGTAAGTTTCGATGGGACCCTCGCGTTTACCTCCCATCCTACACTGCAGTTGTCCGCGGAAATTGTACACCATCAATTCTTGATCTTTCACTTTTCCGAAGAGTACCGTGTTGCTCATTTGTGCCCTCAGCACCTCTTGCTGACACCAGTTGAGTGTCGTCCCATCCAGTATACTTATGAGGCTCACGTGTGTCACGGAGTTGCGATAAGCTGTCACCAGAGGATCTGGAAACGCGAATGTCACGGCCGGTCCATAAATGCAGGTTACGACCTCCTCCAGTCCCCGGATTATCCCCATTGGGTCCGATCTCATCGCCAGGCACAGGTCTGTCAACAGCGGCATGCCCCCATTCACTTTCCTCCTTTCATCTCTCGTCTTTGGATTCTTTTCCTCACCAGTCATTTGTCGGTTCTGCATCAGGAGATACTCCACTAGCAGCGTCTTTAGCCCTGCAGCGCACTTATATGAATAGGTGTCAATGCTCGAGTGGGTTTTCCCCATCGACAGGGGCTCCCCATATTTCGTTAGTCGATGAAATGACACCAGTTCACCGTGGGTCAGGAACACCAGTGCCAGATACCCGTCAATCCGGAGTGTTTCCACACCCCGACTGAACATGTACGCTGGACCCATATTGAATAGGTACCTCGGGTAAACCAGGTACAGTGCCAACAACAGGCTGATGGGCATGCTCAGGATTTCTTGTACAAAGGCTCCAAAGATGGTCTCCTTTGCACCAAACACTCCAGCCATGAACTCCTTTCCCCAACAAGGACTCAAGAACTCAAGAATCTCGTGATCCCTCCTCGTCTTCAGCTCGCCCTTTGCGTGCTCCCTCCAGAATCCTCCAATTGTGACCTCGTTGGCAGCTGTGACGAACCTGGTCACCGTCGTTTCCCTTTTCTCGGCCACTTCCAGCTGCTCCTCAAGAAAACTCCAGATTTGCTTCACAAGAGGTGGGGCATTCTCCTTCGTCTTCTCCGTAGCGTTTTCCAACCTTGGTGTCAGGAATGGCCACCTGCCTCTTTCTTGTGTCAGCCGATACACCATCGACTCCAGTTGCTTCTCTATTGCGGTTACGTTCTTTCTTTCATTGATCGGTCCTCTAGACTTACTGGTGGAGCTTGTGATAGTCAAGTCCATGCTTCGAAACCACTTCGAAACGTCCTGAGCTTGAGTTGTCTGGCGAAGTTCGATATCTCCAGCAAGAGGACCTCGTCCAATACCATGAGGATGTTTGCTAACTCGTAGAAGCCCCTCAACGCGTGGGATACATCCGCCCACGCCGCTGCCAGTTCTGACTTGCGAAGCCTCAAGTTCGTCGGTTCCAACTCCCGATTGGGAGCTGCCATCAGGATCCGCCATCCATTCCCCTCGGCTATTAAGATCAAGACCGCATACACAAATTGCAGAGCGGGAGGCATGCTCGCGTACCCGGGGGACGTCGTGAACAGCACTCTTGTCTTGGAACCAAACCGCGAGATAACGTTCTCCTGTACCTCATTCATCGCTGCAAATAATGTCTGGATAGCTTCCCAGATTCTCTTCGGCGCCGGTTCATCGCCCTTGAGCTGCTCGCTCAAGAATCCCAGTCGCATGCAGGTGATCATTCATTCCCGCAAACAGTAGTAGCTCAGGCTCGCAAGGCATCTCCGATTTTATTGCTACCACCAAGGTTAACATTTGGTTCAGCTCAGCTCCTGGCAGTGAGTATATCAAAGTCTCCGGCCAGAACAACTGGGGAGACGTTCCCTCGAAGTCCGATCCCGCTACGATGACCACCCTCGCAGCAGCTGGATCTGCTCTGTCGTAAACTGCCAAGGTCTTGGCCAATTGGGTGTTACCGCAGGGTTTCCCGTATCTAGGATCGTCTGCCAACCTCGTGCCTTCATAAGCAGCATCCGGCAGTTCCATTTCCCTTGGGTCCAACAGTTTGTCAAACACCCTCAACTGTGCTGGAGTTGCCAACCTAATTCTGGCAATGCTCGTTCGATGTTTGGGGGGCTCCACTATGAGTCCCGGACTACCCAGCAACTTGAGAGGCCTGTAATTGATGAGTCCCATGACCGATTTCGTGGGAATCCCAGTCAGATTCGCCGTCTCCATGATTTTCGCTCTTGAGAAATGCGTCTCGTGAGCCTTCAACCAGTCCACGCACTGGTGTTTACCCAAGTCTTCATGTGACACTCGCTCGAGACCCAAAGCTTCCACCAACTCTTGCCTGCATTCCAGATCTTCCAAGTCCAGCTCCTTTACCTTCTCCAGATATCTCGACCGACTGGTCTCCGCCGGTCTCTCCACCCTCTTGCTCTCCACCACTAAAACCGAAGATACTACCGAACTCTGAGGTGTTGATGACGTTGCCTCCTCGGCCTCCATTGGTGCGGCACCTGGTAATCTGGTCTGACTGCTCCTCGAGCTGTCTCTAGAATCGGCCGTCGCTCCCAGGCGACTGGATTAAGGTCTTGAGTTAGAAAAAGGTGGATTTGGAGGTGGCCCGAATGTGAATTGGGCCGTCTCCAGCAATTCTGCCTCCAACGCGCTTACGTGCCTTTGGAAGACATCATTCAACCATTCCACTCCCCTAGGCCTGTCAAAGTGGATCCCGTCTGAGGATGCATCGTCGGGGAAAACAGATCGCTCCATCTGCTCGGCTACGTCCAGTAATCCAACGGGAAGGACACTCCTTTGATGTATTTGCCTGATTATTTCGTTCAGGTTTCGCACCTTCGTGTTCATTTCCATCGCGTGTTGGTCCGCCTTCATGTTGTAGGGATTGGTACACACCGTGAGAATGGCAGGATCCATTTGAATCCGCAATTCCTCAAGGATGCAGCTCATCTTGTCATGTAGCTTCATTACCTTCCTGGACTCCCCCCTGGACACGTCATTCGTCCCGATCATTAGAGTCACCGTGTATACTCTCGTCATCCCTAGCATCTCAAGTGTTGCCAACATCTGTGGCGTCGCAGCTCCAGCGAAACTTAAGATCCTCGTTTGCCAATGTGATTGAATCCGGGTCAGCACCCGCAGCAGGCTTCCGTATGATTAGGTGGACCGCACCTTCTGGTACACGTGGCTGCGTGAAGTATTCCATCCAAGCTGCGTCATGGAAGCAATCCCTCCTGACTCTTTGTGCCGTGCTCCAATCCATGCGATTGTGCCTGTGGTACCTGCCCTCCGTGTTCTTCTTGTATCTTGAGATTACCACACTCCTGATCGGTTGCTTGCCGTTGTCTGACTGAAAAGTCATTGGACAACCATACCTCGATATCCAATGAGTTATCACGTTGTCACAAGTCTCCTCTGCCGAGGCTGTTTGACACGGCACCGCTTCTGCCAACTTTGTGAAGTGGTCTATTATAACCAGTATCTGGTTATACCCCGACTCCGTCATGCAGATCTTTTGATGGTCTATCTGCACCACTTCATTAAATTCTGAGCTTTCAACCGACTTGAGTGGGAATTTCATCTTCCTTGGGTCTTTTACTTGCGGGCATGCCAGGCATGCATTCGCCCATCTCTCGCAAGCTTTCCTCAATCCTGGCCAATCAAACCTGTGAAGTATTCATTGTTGCCCCATCTGGTCGTGCGATCTGAATAACACCTCTGTCTGATACAATTGTGGTAATATGATGAGGTTGTGCTTGTGTAATATCTTCTCCTCATCTTTTCTCTTGCACGCTACCACCCCGTCAGCTGTGTGATAGAGTAAATCTTTCTTCTCTTTGTAGAACTGGCGCAAGATCTTGTAGCTGTCTTCTTCGAATTCCCCTTTCTCCTTGGACCCCGTCCGGATCCATTTGGAGAGGTTACTTGTCATCTTGTCATTCTTTTGGGCTCTTATCAGGTCCGACAGCCTTGACATATTCCTTTAGTGCCATGATCTGTCCATTCATTTCCCCAGGGTTGTGGATGTCATCATTCAGCTTCACGCATATTATCCTCTTCACGATCTTCATATCGTCTTCTGGCACCAGATTTGTTCTGACATTTGAGTTGCATGATAGTTCCCTGAATGGTTTCCTCGAAACTGCAATTCTTTCAAGTTCTTCACCTCCTCGTACTTCTTGTACGTCCAAATTGTACGTTCCTGAGGATGGATCTGTTTGTAATTCCCTGTCGCGGTGTCTAATCTTCTCTTCCGCCAATATCATGCATAGACTATCCTGATTGTCGCTGCTCTCATCCGAGTCCTCATCCCATAGTTCACACTCCCCGGACAAATTTCCTTCTTCAGTATCCTCTTCCTCCGTGGACGTGGACCACTCCCCGGACTCTTGACCTAGTCCCAGGTATTCAGCTTCTTCCTTGAATGCCACTTTCTTTTTCCTAACCCAAGTCTGTTCAAGTAAGTCCTCAGGGATTTTTTCAACCAGTGACTGCACGACTTCTTTCCCATCAGGATTAGTCACCTTCGAGGTGTTTTTATCACTAACTATCTCGCTCCTTCGCAGTATTGTGACCTCCGGTTCCTCCTTACACTTTTCTTGGATCACGGGTTTGTCATCTGCTAGTTTCTCGAGTAACCTCATTAAGTCATCATCTATTCGTGCATCTCCCGTTTCTACCTGGTGAGTTCAGGTATCGAAAGTCACAACGAAACCTCAAATGGTCGCCTTTCTTTTTGGCCATCACTACTCCACACGCCCACGGTGATTTGGATGTTTCTATCATATCATACTCTAGTAGCGTTTCGATCTCTTTTCTACACGCATCCGATTTGTGTGGGGTCATGCGCATCGCCCCCTCCCTGTGCGGTACCGCATTCTCCTCAAGTTCTATTTCACGCTCAACAAAATTACAACACCCGATGTCTGCCTTCTGTCTCGAAAAAACTTCCTCGTTCCGCTCTAATACGTCCTTGATGGCTTCGAGCTGTTCGTCCGTTATCTTGCCTCTTAAATGTTCAATTTCCGGTAGGACCGGTTTATCACTCTGCATTTCATCTAGTGTGGGCCGTTCCGGAAAATTCGAACAGCTCGATAGCCCATCGTCTATCTCTGACTTAAGTGATTTCACAAGACCTGATGAACCTTTTATTTTCTTCAATCGTCTCAAGATACAAATTTTGTCCCTATGATTGGGACAATCAACAACTTCATTTTGTTTTTGGTTTTCAGTCATTTCATATCGAGTTTTTACGAGTAAAGCATATCCCAGCTTCCTCCCCCTCTGTATCGTGATTGGTATGTCAAGAGTATTCAACAAGACACTGACGCAGAGACCGCTCTTCGTTATCGAGAAGGATCTTCCTAAAACAGCAGCACTTTGACTATTTGGATTTGGGACTATGCATACCTGCTTGTTGTCACTTTGTTCATTGTAATTTTTCATTCGCAAGCTTACGATCGCCGCTTCGTTCGCCTTTAGCCTCACCCTCCTACTCAAGAATACCGGTTCCTTGTTCTCATTCGCCATTATTAAATTTACCGGTTTAATTGCGTACCTCCTATCCGGGTTCCGTATCCTGAACATTGCGTTGTTTAGATCAATCGTTACATCGAAGTTCCTGATGAAGTCTCTGCCTAAAATGAATTGGTCAGACTCATCTAGGTTTTCTACCACAAGAAAGCTCATCCACAGGTTGCGTTCCCCCAGATTTAGGGCTATTATTGGCGTTCTGCCCAGCACCCGCAGCGCCCCTTTGTTTGCAGCTGACAACCGTATTCTCGAGTCTATCAAATGATTTTCGTTGAAGCCCATTCGTTCCCAAGTTTCGATTGGTATAATACTCAAGACCGCTCCCGTATCAAGTAACCCACGTAACTGAGTCTTCTTGCCACTTATGTCGAGCACATGTGCTGATACATCTGCCTCTGTCCCGATGTGCATTGCATCTTCCTCAAGCATGGCGCAGTGTCCAATCGATCTCACTTTCAACTCTTCTTTTCCTACGTAGATCTGCCCTACCAGATCTTCATCACATGTTATCATTGTTTTCCAATAGATGTTGATCCCATCTATATTTAGCATCACCTCATGCGGACCATAAGCTTCTGTGTACCTGTTATCAACTCGGACTGACTTGCTACCCCCTCTTGTGAGTAGTGCCCTCAATGCTCTAGAAGTCGTTTGTGGGCTTATACCACTCAAGTAATCTGCGTACACATCAATGTGCATTATTGTCTGGTCGCTGGGTTCGCTCAAGTTTCTCGTAACCTCATGGCCGCCCACGGTGATTATTGACATTATTCTGGCTCCGATCTTCGTTATGCCGAATGGCTTCCCCGTCACCATTTTTACAGTGTTGCAGTTTCCACTTTTTGTCGACCCCGCTACAGCCTCTGGTATTGACTGCGAGCAACCTAATGCCTCGTTCATTTTCTGTCTTTCGATCTCTTTCTTTAGTCGTTTTTCTATTTCCTTTGTTGCTAGGTCCTGTTTCACCTTGTTTATCGCCTCTGACGCCGCTTTCTCATAATTTATCTCTAGGGCGTTCTTGGCCGTGGCCTCTATCGCATTGTTAGCATGCGTTACCGCCTTTACTGTCTTCGTTGGCAGTTCCCTACTCGGTGCTTCTAAGTTTTTTGCTTCAAACTCGGTTTGTCTATTTCGCTGATTCTGCGCCGCCGCTAATGCCAATTTATGTTTGGGGTGACTCTGGGCCTCCCAAAACAAAGGACAATCCATCCTAAAGTGCCCTTCCTGATTGCAGAAGAAGAATCGTGCACTTATCTTGATGATTAAGCCACTATAGTACTCGTGTTCTTCCATCTGGCTCATGTCCTCCTCATCTGGTGCGTACCCCAGACTCTTCATGCCCTGCTTGTATGTTGTGCAATCCGCCACGTGATGATCAGCTGACCCGCAGTTTGCGCATGATCTAAGTTTGTCCATGTCATCTCTGGGCTTGTACCATGACGACCTTTCTGGTTGATTCCCCCCTTGCGTATTCCTGTTATCTGAATACGAGTACTGTTTGGGTTTCATTAGCATGTACTCTCTTGACTTCTGTCTCATCTCTTCTGGAGTCGGTGCACTGTCTTTCGACAATGTATAGTATGTTGCTAACATTGTTCTCAAGTCATCACTCTTTACCCCATCAATGAACTTTGAGGCGATGCTAAAGTTCCTTCTATTGGTGGACTCTTCCGGGTCACTCCTTCGTCTCAAGCTCTCAAGATCATCTAGGAACCTGTCTATCGATTCATCGTCCCTTTGCCTTCTCTTTTCAAATCGCATCATCGCTTGATGACCCTTCATGCTTGACCCGAATCGATTTAACAATTTCTCGAAGATTTTATCCGCAGTGTCGCGTTCCTCTTCCTTCTTCGCAACCACGCATTTCAATGCTGTGCCTTCCAAGTTCCTTGTTAACGCTGTGCATGCTTGCCTCTCATCGTTCAATTTATCTTGTTCCAAGTGCAACCTGATGACTTCTACCCAAGTGTCAATGCATCCATCTGAATCATCCTTGAATTCTTTCGGTTTTTTGAAAGTTTTCCTGGATTTATTGCTTCCTCTGTCACTCGAGTCGGTGTTCCTTGTAGCGAAGGCTTCTAGTGTCCTGTTCATCATTTCCCAGGTGCTTGCCCATGTCATGACATCCGGTCCCACGTTGTTGTGAGTCGTGGAGTCCCCTGGACCACTCGTTGTGTTTGCTGTTCCACTTTTCATAATCGCTTTGCCCCCCTCCCGCGCTGTACTCGCGTCATCCCGGGGTAATGGTAACGGTGTTGACTGCCGTTTGTTCCGTTGTGGTTCCACGAAGTCAACTCTATTGCCTTGCGTTCGCTCAGCTGCTGGCCTGTCCTGTGACGTTGAGTTCCTCAAAATGGCATCTAATTTTGCCTGTATTGCACATGAACTCTCAGCCTGGTCCCTACTCATCGTATCCATTCTCGTTTCGAAACTTCCCAACTGGCTGTTCACTGCGTCATATCGTTGCTTCATTTCTTGCATGTCTTTTTTGATGTTCTTGTCTCGATCTCCATCAGTGGTATCTACCTTGTCCGACATCTGCTGAAGCCTTTCCTCTGTCGCTTTCGCTAGATTGAAATAACTGTCCAGGTACTCATGTTTGTTGTTTCTTAATTCTTTCCTTATCACATCTCTATCCTCCTCTCTGTGCTTCAGTTTCTTGTCGATCTGATCTAGCTTTGCCATCAAATCGCCTAGCTCAAGAGTAGTTGTTTCATGGTCAGCTGCTGCCCTGTTGTTGGCTGCTGTTCCTGGTCTAATCTGGTCTTCGTTTTGGTCGGTGTCTGCCGTTTTCGTGGAAACTGTTCCGAATGTTTTGCCTTTCTCGGCTTCCGGTTCTTCCGCTGCTGCGTCTCCCGACTTCATCCCGACCATTATCGCCAATCTTTCAGTAAAAGACGTTCTTTTTGCTTGAGACTCGTCCTTCACCGTTTCTGGCGTGTTGCCTGTTGTGTCTTCCACATTGTCTATCGGTGAGAACTCCATGGACTTTGGATTTGGTTCTTCTGCAGTCGGCATCGGTGTTGACTCCGTCGTCTTCTTTTCCACCTCATCCACACTTTGGTCTGGTGTTTCTAGGTCAATCTCGATGGCGGGTTCCGCTTGTTTCCCTTCTGTGCCCTCTTTTGTTCTGTTCTCTGTATTACTCCTTGTGTTGACCATGCTAACTGAAAAGTTTTTCTTTGTTATCTTTGGGCCCGCTGATGTCGTTTTACGTAGCGACGAGTTATATTTTGTCCTTGATTCAGAAGATCTTTTTTCAGCCACCGGTACCCTGCTCCGCCTCATTATTTTTATTTACAATTGTTCCTATTCACAGTATTACTATATACAAAATTCTACTCTAAGGTTAAAATCTCTTTTGACAAAATTAATAAAAAGAAATTCACAATTTAATAAAAACAACGTTTCCTAAGTTTTTTTGAAAATTCTATATGTTCTTGATCCCCACAGTACCGGATCTTTAGGACTAGTCAGAAAATTTAATTTTGCGATTGGTTACTTCAACCTGTCTTAGTACTCTTTAGTACCGTCACCCCCCTTCTTTATACTGTTCCAAGACTTCCTCTCTACTGTCCCAAGACTATTCAGTGCTGTCCCATTACTTCTTGTTAGTGTCCCAAGACCACTGTCCCAAGACGCTTGCCCTAAGACGACTGTCCCAAGACTACTGTCTCAAGACTAGTGTCCCAAGACCACTGTCCCAAGACTACTGTCCCTAGATCCTTGCCCTAAGACTACTGTCCCAAGACTACTGTCCCAAGACTGTTGTCCCAAGACTACTGTCCCAAGACTACTGTCTCAAGACTAGTGTCCCAAGACCCTTGCCATAAGACTACTGTCCCAAGACTACTGTCCCAAGACTACTGTCCCAAGACTGTTGTCCCAAGACTACTGTCCCAAGACTACTGTCCCAAGACCAGTGTCCCAAGACCACTGTCCCAAGACCACTGTCCCAAGACCACTGTCCCAAGACCACTGTCCCAAAACCACTGTCCCAAGACCACTGTCCCAAGACCAGTGTCCCAAGACCACTGTCCCAAGACGCTTGCCCTAAGACGACTGTCCCAAGACTACTGTCTCAAGACTAGTGTCCCAAGACCCTTGCCATAAGACTACTGTCCCAAGACTACTGTCCCAAGACTACTGTCCCAAGACTGTTGTCCCAAGACTACTGTCCCAAGACTACTGTCCCAAGACCAGTGTCCCAAGACCACTGTCCAAAGACCACTGTCCCAAGACCACTGTCCCAAGACCACTGTCCCAAGACCACTGTCCCAAAACCACTGTCCCAAGACCACTGTCCCAAGACCAGTGTCCCAAGACCACTGTCCGAAGACCACTGTCCCAAGACCACTGTCCCAAGACCACTGTCCCAAGACCACTGTCCCATGACTACTGTCCCAAGACCAGTGTCCCAAGACCACTGTCCCAAGACCACTGTCCCAAGACCACTGTCCCAAGACTACTGTCCCAAGACCAGTGTCCCAAGACCACTGTCCCAAGACCACTGTCCCAAGACCACTGTCCCAAGACCACTGTCCCAAGACCACTGTCCCAAAACCACTGTCCCAAGACCACTGTCCCAAGACCAGTGTCCCAAGACCACTGTCCGAAGACCACTGTCCCAAGACCACTGTCCCAAGACCACTGTCCCAAGACCACTGTCCCAAGACCACTGTCCCAAGACTGCTGTTTCAAGACTACTGTCCCCAGACCAGTGTCCCAAGACTGTGTCGTACCAAGACTGCTCTGGCCCAAGACTGTCCCAAGACTGCACCGTCCCAAGACTGTCCCAAGACTGCACTGTCCCAAGACTGCACTGTCCCAAGACTGCACTGTCCCCAGACTGTCCCAAGACTGTACTGCTCCAAGACCGTCCCCAGACTGCAATGTCCCAAGACTCCTTCGGTACTGACCCAAGACTTGTAACTAAGTGTCTGGATAGTAGGATCTCTTCTTCTTCGTTGTGGGGACTTTTTAGAACCACTGTACCGTGTACCACCACTTGAGCTCTAGTAAAAATTTTCCCAAAATCCCTATCTTAAGGGCCAAAACCCAAATACTGACCCCCCTGTATTTATCTCCCTCTCGTTGTTTGAGGCTATTTGAAACCCCAACTTCTTCGCAGGTATCTTGTGATCACTTGCTCGTTCAAATACCAACAACAAATTTTCACAAAACGTAAAAATTTAAACAGAAAAATTATGAAAACAGAGAGATGAATCCACCTAAAATTCAAAGCTGACTGATGTCAACCTTTGTCCGAAAAAATGTCTGGTACCCGATTACCACGCGTTTTCCTCCCCCCTGCTAGCGATCTTATGGGGTATCACAAAAACTGTCTATGTCTGTTCCCCCCTACCGATCCGACCAGGGTACCTACCTTAGCTCGATGTTAAATTTGGATATCCGCTTCTTATAACCAACGCGTGTAAGTATCTAATGTAACTAAATCGACGATGCCGAACAATTAGTTACTCTAATTTGTCCCCCCTTTTTACAATTTACAACCGCCAACCTGTAACCTAACCAGCCCCCCTTCTAAACTCCCCCCTCTTTAGCCCCACTCTTAAGCCGAAAAAATCCCTTAAGCGTCGGGTGCTAAACCTCTCGAGAGAAAACCGTAGACCTGTTTCCAGGCCTGCTTGTCTAAAAACTTCCTCAAAACAATGGGGCTCCGCTTATCCAATTTTACACTTATTTCCTATATTGTAATGTGGATTTTAACGATACCCGTTTATCCAACTTGAGAACACCCCTGTGCGTCCTCCTCTTGTTGTTGCGATCCCGTGCTGGTCGTCCCCTTGAGGTGCACTGCACTTGACACCAGCACCTCCTTCCCACTTGGCTGGTCACCTCTTCCAGTCAAGTCTCCTAGCGGTTCAGCTCAGTCCTTGTGAACCACTTTCCCACTCGGTTGGTCACCTCTTCCAGTCAAGTCTCCTAGTGGTCCAGCTCTGTCCTTGTGAACTACTTTCCTACTCGGCCGGTCACCTCTTCCAGTCAAGTCTCCTAGTAGTCCGTCTAGGTTGCAAGCTATCTGAAAATCCTTAACAACGCCCCCCACTTGGGCACCTTATTGAAGTCACTGGTTTATATTGCTAGATTGATCGAAACGATCAGTCTTATAAAACAGTATGGGTATACTATTTAATTAAAATAAAGGTTTGATCCAACTAATCTGGTATCAAAGTCACTTTCATTCGTCGTCTTCTTTTCCACCTCATCCACACTTTGGTCGGGTGTTTCTAGTTCAATCTCGATGGCGGGTTCCGCTTGTTTCCCTTTTGTGCCCTCTTTTGTTCTGTTCTCTGTATTACTCCTTGTGTTGACCATGCTAACTGAAAAGTTCTTCTTTGTTATCTTTGGGCCCATTGATGTCGTTTTACGTAGCGACGAGTTATATTTTGTCCTTGATTCAGTAGATCTATTTTCAGCCACCGGTACCCTGCTCCGCCTCCTTATTTTTATTTACAATTGTTCCTATTTACAGTATTACTCTATACAATATTCTACTCTAAAGTTAAATTCTCTTTTGACAAAATTAATAAAAAAAGTATCACAATTTAATAAAAACAACGTTTCCTAAGCTTTTTTGAAAATTCTATATGTTCTTGATCCCCACAGTACCGGATCTTTAGGACTAGTCAGAAAATTTAATTTTGCGATTGGTTACTTCAACCTGTCTTAGTACTCTTTAGTACCGTCACCCCCTTCTTTATACTGTTCCAAGACTTCCTCTCTACTGTCTCAAGACTATTCAGTGCTGTCCCAGTACTTCTTGTTAGTGTCCCAAGACCACTGTCCCAAGACGCTTGCCCTAAGACGACTGTCCCAAGACTACTGTCTCAAGACTAGTGTCCCAAGACCACTGTCCCAAGACTACTGTCCCAACACCCTTGCCCTAAGACTACTGTCCCAAGACTACTGTCCCAAGACTGTTGTCCCAAGACTACTGTCCCAAGACTACTGTCCCAAGACCAGTGTCCCAAGACCACTGTCCCAAGACCACTGTCCTAAGACCACTGTCCCAAGACCACTGTCTCAAGACCACTGTCCCAAGACCACTGTCCCAAGACCAGTGTCCCAAGACCACTGTCCCAAGACCACTGTCTCAAGACCACTGTCCCAAGACCACTGTCCCAAGACCACTGTCCCAAAACCAGTGTCCCAAGACCACTGTCCCAAGACCACTGTCCCAAGACCACTGTCCCAAGACCACTGTCCCAAGACCACTGTCCCAAGACTGCTGTTCTAAGACCACTGTCCCAAGACCACTGTCCCAAGACCAGTGTCCCAAGACCACTGTCCCAAGACCACTGTCCTAAGACCACTGTCCCAAGACCACTGTCCCAAGACCACTGTCACAAGACCACTGTCCCAAGACTGCTATTTCAAGACTACTGTCCCCACATCAGTGTCCCAAGACTGTGTCGTACCAAGACTGCTCTGGCCCAAGAATGTCCCAAGACTGCACCGTCCCAAGACTGTCCCAAGACAGCACTGTCCCCAGACTGTCCCAAGACTGTGTCGTACCAAGACTGCTCTGGCCCAAGACTGTCCCAAGTCTGCACCGTCCCAAGCCCACTGTCCCAAGACCAGTGTCCCAAGACCACTGTCCCAAGACCACTGTCCCAAGACCACTGTCCCAAGACGACTGTCCCAAGACCACTGTCCCAAGACCACTGTCCCAAGACCAGTGTCCCAAGACCACTGTCCCAAGACCACTGTCCCAAGGCCACTGTCCCAAGACCACTGTCCCAAGACCACTGTCCCAAGACTGCGGTTTCAAGACTACTGTCCCCAGACCAGTGTCCCAAGACTGTGTCGTACAAAGACTGCTCTGGCCCAAGACTGTCCCAAGACTGCACCGTCCTAAGACTGTCCCAAGACTGCACTGTCCCCAGACTGTCCCAAGACTGTACTGCTCCAAGACCGTCCCCAGACTGCAATGTCCCAAGACTTCTTCGGTACTGACCCAAGACTTGTAACTAAGTGTCTGGATAGTAGGATCTCTTCTTCTTCGTTGTGGGGACTTTTTAGAACCACTGTACCGTGTACCACCACTTGAGCTCTAGTAAAAATTTTCCCGAAATCCCTATCTTAAGGGCCAAAATCCAAATACTGACCCCCCTGTATTTATCTCCCTCTCGTTGTTTCAGGCTATTTGAAACCCCAACTTCTTCGCAGGTATCTTGTGTTCACCTGCTGGTTCACATACCAACAAAAAATTTTCACAAAACGTAAAAATTTAAACAGGAAAAATTATGAAAACAGAGAGATGAACCCACCTAAAATTCAAAGCTGACTGATGTCAACCTTTGTCCGAAAAAATGTCTGGTATCCGATTGCCACGCGTTTTCCTCCCCCCTGCTAGCGATCTTATGGGGTATCACAAAAACTGTCTAGGTCCGTTCCCCCCTACCGATCCGACCAGGGTACCTACCTTAACTCGATGTTAAATTTGGATGTCCGCCTCTTATAACCAACGCGTGTAAGTATCTAATGTAACTAAATTGACGATGCCGAACAATTAGTTACTCTAATTTGTCCCCCTTTTTACAATTTACAACCGCCAACCTTTAACCTAACCAGCCCCCTTCTAACCTCCCCCCTCTTTAGCCCCCCTCTTAAGCCGAAAAAATCCCTTAAGCGTCGGGTGCTAAACCTCTCGAGAGAAAACCGTAGACCTGTTTCCAGGCCTGCTTGTGTAAAAACTTCCTCAAAACAATGGGGCTCCGCTTATCCAATTTTACACTTATTTCCTATAATGTAATGTGGATTTTAACGATAACCGTTTATCCAACTTGGGAACACCCCTGTGCGTCCTCCTCTTGTTGTTGCGATCCCGTGCTGGTTGTCCCCTTGACGTGCACTGCACTTGACACCAGCACCTCCTTCCCACTTGGCTGGTCACCTCTTCCAGTCAAGTCTCCTAGCGGTTCAGCTCAGTCCTTGTGAACTACTTTCCCACTCGGCCGGTCACCTCTTCCAGTCAAGTCTCCTAGTAGTCCGTCTAGGTTGCAAGCTATCTGAAAACCCTTAACAACGCCCCCCACTTGGGCACCTAATTGAAGTCACTGGTTCAGATTGCTAGATTGATCGAAACGATCGGTCTTATAAAACAGTATGGGTATACTTTTTAATTAATATAAAGGTTTGATCCAACTAATCTGGTATCTTTTTGTTTTATGGTTTTTGTTCCTTTTTCTATACTTTTTTCTTGTTTTTGTTTCGCTTTTTGTCTTTTTGCTCGTGTTTTTGTCCCCCTAGTTACCCCCCCCCTTACTCGGTTAGCTAAGCCTCGTCCGGAGAGCGTACCAGGAAGTTTTCTCAAGTTTTCTTAAAAAGCTATCATGGTGCAACCGGACGGTTTACACGTTCCCGCTGAACCGTACCACCGGTACTCTAGAATGGGAATGCAGCCCGGAGCTGTGTCAATTGGGTTCGACTCCGTAGTCAGGATGTCGTAAAAACACCCAGGAGCGCCATAAAAACACTATGTAACAGTCGCCTACTTCGGTCACATATGAGGCTTAAGAAAAATAGGCCCTATAACCATTGGCTCAAGAGTCAGGGACACTATCTCTTGTATTTTTCTACCTCAAAACGGTCGTAGCCAATTCGGTTCGCTTGCGACATTAGACTAGAACCCGTTACAGCTTAAAGGCCACTACCAAAACATCCCCCCACTCTAGATAATAAGAACTTCCCCATACTTAGGTCTCGAGATACCCAAAATACACGAAGGCCGTTAAAAACAGGGTCGGAACAATCCGTTAAGTTACTTTTTATTAGACAGTGGACTTTTGATCCATTTCAGATGGATCAACCTAAAACTCGCCTTACCTCAACATAACAATCATAAAACACACTCGGGAAAATTAAATTAGGTACTTACATAGCAGCACATTCGAGAACTAGAGGTAACTAAATTAGTAAGCAACTTGAGAATGATCGGGGAATTAAGTTTGATTCAATAAGTTCTAATCGAACAAGTTTTATCTCGAGAATGGAGTTTTGGTTCTGAACCATTGGGACACTTAGGTTGTCCACCTTTCCACCGAAGGCTCACTCTGGTTCAGCTAGATTCTGATCTTCTTTTGTAATCACTGTCTCCTATATCAAGATAGGACAGCTCTACTCTCGTGGTTTTTATTATTGTCTTGGAAATTGCGATTAGCAATTTCTCGCTGTTTTTCTTTCACTTTCCCGCAATTGTCAATTCGGTCGTTCTCTTTTTTTATTTTACGTTTTCAGTTGTCGCGAGAAAACTGAGCATGACAGGCTCCATTCGAATTTTTGAAAAATAAAACTTCATTCCAAAACCACGTATTTTTGTGTTCCTCAAGGTCAAACTTCCAGATATGACCGACTGGCGCACGGTTTTACTGCCAAAATGGTCGTTTTTGACGTTTCTTAGAATTATTACGTCATCAATTCGAACTTTTTAAAATTTAGGAACTTCCGAATCCTTCAGCCTTCACGTTTTGTTCAATCGTCCGAATAACGCTCTTATTCCTTCAAAACCGCCAATTCGGAAGGTTCGCTGCTAAAAACTCGAAATTGCTGCATCTGCATTTTCATCCATTCTGGTCGAATGTCACATACTCCCCGGACAGTCCGGTCAATGTCCCCATTGAATCTCGCAATGTTCGTAAAATTGGTACAGTGTCGTCGAACAGAATTTACAAAATGCACGAAATTACTTTTATCTACGTCACATCGACTGACTCACTGCAGAATAAAAATGGCATCATACTACGTCACTATAGCCTTCCAATTTCTTCACTAATCTGCACATTGAGGATATGACCCAAGATAAAAATATCTTTTCTGACTTCCAATGTCAATGTCCTGATTTGAAACTTTTTCTCCTAGATTTTTAAAAGATGTTGGTTTGCAGGACAGTCCTGCCAACCAACAAGGTAAAATTATCCTACTGTGCTTCTTCCCTTCGGAAGTCTTGCTTGTTTTTGTCCTGAATATTAAAACTAAGTAACTCTGTGGTTAGAAAGAACAATGAAACAATCTCCCTCTTCAAGAGATTACCCAAGTCTTTCATGTCACCACAAAGTGATCAGTTCTCCTAGATGATTAAAAACAGTCATGCAGGCTGGAATATTCAAATATACTCTTTACTCAAGCCTCTCTAAATAAATAGTAAGTGTCTCTAAAGCCACTAACTAAAATCAAAAAGCAAATTTATAAATGCAACAAATTCTTTAATGTTCAAAACTCAACTAAATGTTTCAGTTTCCAATTACAACTTGGTTGCTTGGTTTCTCACTTGAGTTTTTTCCACATACATAAAACAATTTTGAGTTTTTACTTCTTCCTCTTCGTCACTCCTTTGTTTCCCTTCTTTTCGTCGTTTAGAAGTTCTAAGACTTCTAAATTCTTCTAGTTTTCTTTTCTTTTTATATCTTGTTCTCTCGACCATTTGTCAATGTTCCATCTCCTCCTCCTGTGACACTGACTCTGCACTTTCAGTTTCTGTGTCTTGCAACACATCGTTAGCTATTCTGACGCTGTTGGAAGCAGTCCTCCAACACTTCTGCTCTTCTACCCTCTGTTTGCAACAAGGTAGAGGATCAACGTTAGACTCTCTGTTCCTGCAGAAGCTGTTGTGGAGACACAACGTCACGTTTCTCTCCAAATACTCTTTCAGCATCTCTTTCTTCTCATTTCCACTACGCTCACTCGTCCTGGAAATTCTTTTCACGGCGGTGGTCACTGCATTCCGATGAGTCACGAGAGCTCGCTTGAAAGCTCCTGCTCCAATGTCCAGCTGATATTCACTGTACACCCTGCCGTGCTTCGACATATGCTTTTTCGCATACTCGTACAACCATGCAGTCATGTTAGCTCTGAACCATGGCATCAATCGTCTTCTTGCCTATATCTTTTTCATTTCCATCGGAATGTTTAGAATCATGCACGTTGTCTCAAAAAGATCCAAATCTTTTAGACAATCCAATTTCTGCAACTGTTCTCTCGTTGGTGCCTCCTGTCTATTGTTTTCTCTCACATGAGCCTCCAGCCATCGTATCGCCATCCTAACTCCCACTATCACTATTGTTATGGGCCGTGATGAGTCTGGTAAACCCATGGAGAGCAGCTCTCCAGAGTCCCAGATCAACACCAGATTACTACGCTCGGGATACCACCAGGTGTGTCAACATGATGCTCCTCCAATTACGCTTTCCCGAAGCTTCCAGTAATGGTTCCACTTCCATCATCAGTCGGTGGACTTCATCATTCTCGTCTACTGTATTGTAATCTGTAACGGTTGATCCTCTCTGTTTCTGTCTTTCAAAGTCACTCAAGTTCCCACTCACGTATCCCATGAACTTCCTTCCCAGTATCGATTCCAACTCCACCTTTGTTCTCTCTGGAACTGCTAATTCATCTTACATAGCAAATCGTAAGATTTTTTAGACATTCTCGTTAGTCTCACACATTTTGGCACTGAGAAGGCTTGATCCACGATCGTTCTCGTACTCTTTACATCCACAGCTACGAAATGCACCGGGTATCTGCTCTTGCACATTGGAGCCAATGTTGATCCCACCAAATATCGTGCTCCTGATGGTCTACAATTAGTCTCACTATGTCTGATGTTCATTTCCGCCTCGATCGCTTCCCTCCATTTTCCTATGTGCTTTTGCTCAGTTTGCAAAACTCCTGGGAACACTTCTACACTGATAGCCGTGACCATCTCATGTTTCTGTTCTAGATTCAATAGTGACTCTAAAGAACCAAACATACTGTAGAATCCTAGTGCAGTCACTAGATTCACCTCGGTTCCTCCATGGCAATCTGCGATCAGTTCCGTTTCCGTCCTTGCTTTCATCACGACATTCCCAAACAATATCGTCAATTGCTTGTGTTGTGTCTCTAGGGTTTTCACACAATCCAGAGCTCCACAAACGTGACCTTCCAGTCCACAGACTTCCGCCAGACAGCTACCAGGTTTGACCCAGTCTTCTGGTCCCCAGCCAGGCAACTCCACTTTGTCTTCCCCGTTGCTCCTAGAGGCTCTTATCATCACATTATATATGATATTAAGGTCACGCAGGTTACAGTCTGCATTCAGCTCCCTCTGCACATCTTGTGTCGCCCGTAATATCGAGTCAGCATTGGGACTAGGACACCATGATGGTCTCATCAGTTCCCAGACTACCATCACGCTCGTTCTCAGTAGTTCATCTGAGAATCCCAATCCAAACTCCACTCTTTTGTCGGATTTTGGTACGGAAGGTGCATTCACCTCTTCTTCCAAGACCAGTCCCAATTTGGTCTGCGGATTGTTAGCGCTCTTGATCGTTACAATTCTCGACGTCCAGAATCTTAACAACACTGCCCGCTCGTAATCAAAAAAGCAATAACGTATGTCTTCACTCAGGAAAGGGTTGTACGCTATCCCTATGATTCCGGAAACGTAGCTGTACGACTTCTTCTTGATCGGTCCACAGTACTCACTGGATTTCGGCAGTGCTCCCATAGATTCTTTAGTGAGTCTCAGCTCCTTGTTTGAAAATTTCCTGATTTCGTCTATTTTCCTCATGGGCTCCAACTCCTCAGGTTCTTTCATATTCACCCTCATCGGCTTGATTTGATGCATCTCCAGCAGTGATAGCAAGAGTAAGGCTTTTGCTCGTTCATCGCCCTCCCTCAACATCTTGACACAGGTGTTCAATGTTGGTACTGAAATCTGCTCTATCAGGAATCGAATGAAACAGAGAGCATCTCTCCGCTTCGCGCACGCTACTGCCATTCCTTCCTGGATTATCAGATCCCTCAGGTTCGTCATCAGGAATACCTTTTCTTCTTTTGACCTTTTCCTTTCTTCTGAATCATATTCCCCGCGAGTTAATCCCATCATGCACCAGGCGAACCTCAGTTGTAATTCGGTTCTCACCTAAGGTACTGCCATGAGAGCGTGTATTCTCGGCGTAGTCCTCATTTCTTCTTCAAAGTACCTCAACACCACTGCTTTCCATGGAAGGCTCACTAATTGCTCGATCGTTTACGCCTGCATCTCAGACGACGCTAGAGTCCCGTACGCCTTCTGCTTGAGGGTGGTGCCTCGCAACATCGTCTCCAGATAACCCTCCATGGCACCCTTGTCTTCCAGAGCCATCACATACCCTCTAGCCGAGTTTCGGTATTCTAACATCTCCATGTATCCACCGGCGGGTTCATCTATTGACACCGTCTCCGACACTGTCAGTCGGTTATACTCCACTGGTACTAGTTGTCCTGCGACACATCCCTTTCCGTGGTTCATGGGAGATGGTTTAAAGTCTTTCATCGTGCTTTCTCCACATTGACTAAGTATTTCCATTTCTAAGGTTGCTCCAGTCAGAGTGCGGTCACTCCTTTTGGATTTGTAACCTGTTGACTTTATCCCTGCCATGAGAATGGGTGGCACCATCGCTACATCGGTTAACATTCTGTCCGTGCCAGGCAATTGATAATCACCTTGTCCCAAATCCATGGCCTCTTCGACTCGTTTTCGTTTCGTTCAATTGACAGCTTTCATTGATATCTCTGAATCCACCTTCGTCTTTCCTACTCTCCTCGGCATCACTTTGCTGCCTAATTTCCTCTTCATCTCATTGATCTTATCAATCACCAATTTTGATCGCATCGTTCCCCCCCGTATCCATTCTCGTTTCCAAACTTCCCAACTGGCTGTTCACTGCGTCATATCGTTCTTCATTTCTTGCATGTCTTTTTTGATGTTCTTGTCTCGATCTCCATCAGTGGTATCTACCTTGTCCGACATCTGCTGAAGCCTTTCCTCTGTCGCTTTCGCTAGATTGAAATAACTGTCCAGGTACTCATGTTTGTTGTTTCTTAATTCTTTCATTATCACATCTCTATCCTCCTCTCTGTGCTTCAGTTTCTTGTCGATCTGATCTAGCTTTGCCATCAAATCGCCTAGCTCAAGAGTAGTTGTTTCATGGTCAGCTGCTGCCCTGTTGTTGGCTGCTGTTCCTGGTCTAATCTGGTCTTCGTTTTGGTCGGTGTCTGCCGTTTTCGTGGAAACTGTTCCGAATGTTTTGCCTTTCTCGGCTTCCGGTTCTTCCGCTGCTGCGTCTCCCGACTTCATCCCGACCATTATCGCCAATCTTTCAGTAAAAGACGTTCTTTTTGCTTGAGACTCGTCCTTCACCGTTTCTGGCGTGTTGCCTGTTGTGTCTTCCACATTGTCTATCGGTGAGAACTCCATGGACTTTGGATTTGGTTCTTCTGCAGTCGGCATCGGTGTTGACTCCGTCGTCTTCTTTTCCACCTCATCCACACTTTGGTCTGGTGTTTCTAGGTCAATCTCGATGGCGGGTTCCGCTTGTTTCCCTTCTGTGCCCTCTTTTGTTCTGTTCTCTGTATTACTCCTTGTGTTGACCATGCTAACTGAAAAGTTTTTCTTTGTTATCTTTGTGCCCGCTGATGTCGTTTTACGTAGCGACGAGTTATATTTTGTCCTTGATTCAGAAGATCTTTTTTCAGCCACCGGTACCCTGCTCCGCCTCATTATTTTTATTTACAATTGTTCCTATTCACAGTATTACTATATACAAAATTCTACTCTAAGGTTAAAATCTCTTTTGACAAACTTAATAAAAAGAAATTCACAATTTAATAAAAACAACGTTTCCTAAGTTTTTTTGAAAATTCTATATGTTCTTGATCCCCACAGTACCGGATCTTTAGGACTAGTCAGAAAATTTAATTTTGCGATTGGTTACTTCAACCTGTCTTAGTACTCTTTAGTACCGTCACCCCCTTCTTTATACTGTTCCAAGACTTCCTCTCTACTGTCCCAAGACTATTCAGTGCTGTCCCATTACTTCTTGTTAGTGTCCCAAGACCACTGTCCCAAGACGCTTGCCCTAAGACGACTGTCCCAAGACTACTGTCTCAAGACTAGTGTCCCAAGACCACTGTCCCAAGACTACTGTCCCTAGATCCTTGCCCTAAGACTACTGTCCCAAGACTACTGTCCCAAGACTGTTGTCCCAAGACTACTGTCCCAAGACTACTGTCTCAAGACTAGTGTCCCAAGACCCTTGCCATAAGACTACTGTCCCAAGACTACTGTCCCAAGACTACTGTCCCAAGACTGTTGTCCCAAGACTACTGTCCCAAGACTACTGTCCCAAGACCAGTGTCCCAAGACCACTGTCCCAAGACCACTGTCCCAAGACCACTGTCCCAAGACCACTGTCCCAAGACCACTGTCCCAAAACCACTGTCCCAAGACCACTGTCCCAAGACCAGTGTCCCAAGACCACTGTCCCAAGACGCTTGCCCTAAGACGACTGTCCCAAGACTACTGTCTCAAGACTAGTGTCCCAAGACCCTTGCCATAAGACTACTGTCCCAAGACTACTGTCCCAAGACTACTGTCCCAAGACTGTTGTCCCAAGACTACTGTCCCAAGACTACTGTCCCAAGACCAGTGTCCCAAGACCACTGTCCCAAGACCACTGTCCCAAGACCACTGTCCCAAGACCACTGTCCCAAGACCACTGTCCCAAGACCACTGTCCCAAAACCACTGTCCCAAGACCACTGTCCCAAGACCAGTGTCCCAAGACCACTGTCCGAAGACCACTGTCCCAAGACCACTGTCCCAAGACCACTGTCCCAAGACCACTGTCCCATGACTACTGTCCCAAGACCAGTGTCCCAAGACCACTGTCCCAAGACCACTGTCCCAAGACCACTGTCCCAAGACTACTGTCCCAAGACCAGTGTCCCAAGACCACTGTCCCAAGACCACTGTCCCAAGACCACTGTCCCAAGACCACTGTCCCAAGACCACTGTCCCAAAACCACTGTCCCAAGACCACTGTCCCAAGACCAGTGTCCCAAGACCACTGTCCGAAGACCACTGTCCCAAGACCACTGTCCCAAGACCACTGTCCCAAGACCACTGTCCCAAGACCACTGTCCCAAGACCACTGTCCCAAGACTGCTGTTTCAAGACTACTGTCCCCAGACCAGTGTCCCAAGACTGTGTCGTACCAAAACTGCTCTGGCCCAAGACTGTCCCAAGACTGCACCGTCCCAAGACTGTCCCAAGACTGCACTGTCCCAAGACTGCACTGTCCCAAGACTGCACTGTCCCCAGACTGTCCCAAGACTGTACTGCTCCAAGACCGTCCCCAGACTGCAATGTCCCAAGACTCCTTCGGTACTGACCCAAGACTTGTAACTAAGTGTCTGGATAGTAGGATCTCTTCTTCTTCGTTGTGGGGACTTTTTAGAACCACTGTACCGTGTACCACCACTTGAGCTCTAGTAAAAATTTTCCCAAAATCCCTATCTTAAGGGCCAAAACCCAAATACTGACCCCCCTGTATTTATCTCCCTCTCGTTGTTTGAGGCTATTTGAAACCCCAACTTCTTCGCAGGTATCTTGTGATCACTTGCTCGTTCAAATACCAACAACAAATTTTCACAAAACGTAAAAATTTAAACAGAAAAATTATGAAAACAGAGAGATGAATCCACCTAAAATTCAAAGCTGACTGATGTCAACCTTTGTCCGAAAAAATGTCTGGTACCCGATTACCACGCGTTTTCCTCCCCCCTGCTAGCGATCTTATGGGGTATCACAAAAACTGTCTATGTCTGTTCCCCCCTACCGATCCGACCAGGGTACCTACCTTAGCTCGATGTTAAATTTGGATATCCGCTTCTTATAACCAACGCGTGTAAGTATCTAATGTAACTAAATCGACGATGCCGAACAATTAGTTACTCTAATTTGTCCCCCCTTTTTACAATTTACAACCGCCAACCTGTAACCTAACCAGCCCCCCTTCTAACCTCCCCCCTCTTTAGCCCCACTCTTAAGCCGAAAAAATCCCTTAAGCGTCGGGTGCTAAACCTCTCGAGAGAAAACCGTAGACCTGTTTCCAGGCCTGCTTGTCTAAAAACTTCCTCAAAACAATGGGGCTCCGCTTATCCAATTTTACACTTATTTCCTATATTGTAATGTGGATTTTAACGATACCCGTTTATCCAACTTGAGAACACCCCTGTGCGTCCTCCTCTTGTTGTTGCGATCCCGTGCTGGTCGTCCCCTTGAGGTGCACTGCACTTGACACCAGCACCTCCTTCCCACTTGGCTGGTCACCTCTTCCAGTCAAGTCTCCTAGCGGTTCAGCTCAGTCCTTGTGAACCACTTTCCCACTCGGTTGGTCACCTCTTCCAGTCAAGTCTCCTAGTGGTCCAGCTCTGTCCTTGTGAACTACTTTCCTACTCGGCCGGTCACCTCTTCCAGTCAAGTCTCCTAGTAGTCCGTCTAGGTTGCAAGCTATCTGAAAATCCTTAACAACGCCCCCCACTTGGGCACCTTATTGAAGTCACTGGTTTATATTGCTAGATTGATCGAAACGATCAGTCTTATAAAACAGTATGGGTATACTATTTAATTAAAATAAAGGTTTGATCCAACTAATCTGGTATCAAAGTCACTTTCATTCGTCGTCTTCTTTTCCACCTCATCCACACTTTGGTCGGGTGTTTCTAGTTCAATCTCGATGGCGGGTTCCGCTTGTTTCCCTTTTGTGCCCTCTTTTGTTCTGTTCTCTGTATTACTCCTTGTGTTGACCATGCTAACTGAAAAGTTCTTCTTTGTTATCTTTGGGCCCATTGATGTCGTTTTACGTAGCGACGAGTTATATTTTGTCCTTGATTCAGTAGATCTATTTTCAGCCACCGGTACCCTGCTCCGCCTCCTTATTTTTATTTACAATTGTTCCTATTTACAGTATTACTCTATACAATATTCTACTCTAAAGTTAAATTCTCTTTTGACAAAATTAATAAAAAGAGTATCACAATTTAATAAAAACAACGTTTCCTAAGCTTTTTTGAAAATTCTATATGTTCTTGATCCCCACAGTACCGGATCTTTAGGACTAGTCAGAAAATTTAATTTTGCGATTGGTTACTTCAACCTGTCTTAGTACTCTTTAGTACCGTCACCCCCTTCTTTATACTGTTCCAAGACTTCCTCTCTACTGTCTCAAGACTATTCAGTGCTGTCCCAGTACTTCTTGTTAGTGTCCCAAGACCACTGTCCCAAGACGCTTGCCCTAAGACGACTGTCCCAAGACTACTGTCTCAAGACTAGTGTCCCAAGACCACTGTCCCAAGACTACTGTCCCAACACCCTTGCCCTAAGACTACTGTCCCAAGACTACTGTCCCAAGACTGTTGTCCCAAGACTACTGTCCCAAGACTACTGTCCCAAGACCAGTGTCCCAAGACCACTGTCCCAAGACCACTGTCCTAAGACCACTGTCCCAAGACCACTGTCTCAAGACCACTGTCCCAAGACCACTGTCCCAAGACCAGTGTCCCAAGACCACTGTCCCAAGACCACTGTCTCAAGACCACTGTCCCAAGACCACTGTCCCAAGACCACTGTCCCAAAACCAGTGTCCCAAGACCACTGTCCCAAGACCACTGTCCCAAGACCACTGTCCCAAGACCACTGTCCCAAGACCACTGTCCCAAGACTGCTGTTCTAAGACCACTGTCCCAAGACCACTGTCCCAAGACCAGTGTCCCAAGACCACTGTCCCAAGACCACTGTCCTAAGACCACTGTCCCAAGACCACTGTCCCAAGACCACTGTCACAAGACCACTGTCCCAAGACTGCTATTTCAAGACTACTGTCCCCACATCAGTGTCCCAAGACTGTGTCGTACCAAGACTGCTCTGGCCCAAGAATGTCCCAAGACTGCACCGTCCCAAGACTGTCCCAAGACAGCACTGTCCCCAGACTGTCCCAAGACTGTGTCGTACCAAGACTGCTCTGGCCCAAGACTGTCCCAAGTCTGCACCGTCCCAAGCCCACTGTCCCAAGACCAGTGTCCCAAGACCACTGTCCCAAGACCACTGTCCCAAGACCACTGTCCCAAGACGACTGTCCCAAGACCACTGTCCCAAGACCACTGTCCCAAGACCAGTGTCCCAAGACCACTGTCCCAAGACCACTGTCCCAAGGCCACTGTCCCAAGACCACTGTCCCAAGACCACTGTCCCAAGACTGCGGTTTCAAGACTACTGTCCCCAGACCAGTGTCCCAAGACTGTGTCGTACAAAGACTGCTCTGGCCCAAGACTGTCCCAAGACTGCACCGTCCTAAGACTGTCCCAAGACTGCACTGTCCCCAGACTGTCCCAAGACTGTACTGCTCCAAGACCGTCCCCAGACTGCAATGTCCCAAGACTTCTTCGGTACTGACCCAAGACTTGTAACTAAGTGTCTGGATAGTAGGATCTCTTCTTCTTCGTTGTGGGGACTTTTTAGAACCACTGTACCGTGTACCACCACTTGAGCTCTAGTAAAAATTTTCCCGAAATCCCTATCTTAAGGGCCAAAATCCAAATACTGACCCCCCTGTATTTATCTCCCTCTCGTTGTTTCAGGCTATTTGAAACCCCAACTTCTTCGCAGGTATCTTGTGTTCACCTGCTGGTTCACATACCAACAATAAATTTTCACAAAACGTAAAAATTTATACAGAAAAATTATGAAAACAGAGAGATGAACCCACCTAAAATTCAAAGCTGACTGATGTCAACCTTTGTCCGAAAAAATGTCTGGTATCCGATTGCCACGCGTTTTCCTCCCCCCTGCTAGCGATCTTATGGGGTATCACAAAAACTGTCTATGTCTGTTCCCCCCTACCGATCCGACCAGGGTACCTACCTTAACTCGATGTTAAATTTGGATGTCCGCCTCTTATAACCAACGCGTGTAAGTATCTAATGTAACTAAATTGACGATGCCGAACAATTAGTTACTCTAATTTGTCCCCCCTTTTTACAATTTACAACCGCCAACCTTTAACCTAACCAGCCCCCTTCTAACCTCCCCCCTCTTTAGCCCCCCTCTTAAGCCGAAAAAATCCCTTAAGCGTCGGGTGCTAAACCTCTCGAGAGAAAACCGTAGACCTGTTTCCAGGCCTGCTTGTGTAAAAACTTCCTCAAAACAATGGGGCTCCGCTTATCCAATTTTACACTTATTTCCTATAATGTAATGTGGATTTTAACGATAACCGTTTATCCAACTTGGGAACACCCCTGTGCGTCCTCCTCTTGTTGTTGCGATCCCGTGCTGGTTGTCCCCTTGACGTGCACTGCACTTGACACCAGCACCTCCTTCCCACTTGGCTGGTCACCTCTTCCAGTCAAGTCTCCTAGCGGTTCAGCTCAGTCCTTGTGAACTACTTTCCCACTCGGCCGGTCACCTCTTCCAGTCAAGTCTCCTAGTAGTCCGTCTAGGTTGCAAGCTATCTGAAAACCCTTAACAACGCCCCCCACTTGGGCACCTAATTGAAGTCACTGGTTCAGATTGCTAGATTGATCGAAACGATCGGTCTTATAAAACAGTATGGGTATACTTTTTAATTAATATAAAGGTTTGATCCAACTAATCTGGTATCTTTTTGTTTTATGGTTTTTGTTCCTTTTTCTATACTTTTTTCTTGTTTTTGTTTCGCTTTTTGTCTTTTTGCTCGTGTTTTTGTCCCCCTAGTTACCCCCCCCCCCTTACTCGGTTAGCTAAGCCTCGTCCGGAGAGCGTACCAGGAAGTTTTCTCAAGTTTTCTTAAAAAGCTATCATGGTGCAACCGGACGGTTTACACGTTCCCGCTGAACCGTACCACCGGTACTCTAGAATGGGAATGCAGCCCGGAGCTGTGTCAATTGGGTTCGACTCCGTAGTCAGGATGTCGTAAAAACACCCAGGAGCGCCATAAAAACACTATGTAACAGTCGCCTACTTCGGTCACATATGAGGCTTAAGAAAAATAGGCCCTATAACCATTGGCTCAAGAGTCAGGGACACTATCTCTTGTATTTTTCTACCTCAAAACGGTCGTAGCCAATTCGGTTCGCTTGCGACATTAGACTAGAACCCGTTACAGCTTAAAGGCCACTACCAAAACATCCCCCCACTCTAGATAATAAGAACTTCCCCATACTTAGGTCTCGAGATACCCAAAATACACGAAGGCCGTTAAAAACAGGGTCGGAACAATCCGTTAAGTTACTTTTTATTAGACAGTGGACTTTTGATCCATTTCAGATGGATCAACCTAAAACTCGCCTTACCTCAACATAACAATCATAAAACACACTCGGGAAAATTAAATTAGGTACTTACATAGCAGCACATTCGAGAACTAGAGGTAACTAAATTAGTAAGCAACTTGAGAATGATCGGGGAATTAAGTTTGATTCAATAAGTTCTAATCGAACAAGTTTTATCTCGAGAATGGAGTTTTGGTTCTGAACCATTGGGACACTTAGGTTGTCCACCTTTCCACCGAAGGCTCACTCTGGTTCAGCTAGATTCTGATCTTCTTTTGTAATCACTGTCTCCTATATCAAGATAGGACAGCTCTACTCTCGTGGTTTTTATTATTGTCTTGGAAATTGCGATTAGCAATTTCTCGCTGTTTTTCTTTCACTTTCCCGCAATTGTCAATTCGGTCGTTCTCTTTTTTTATTTTACGTTTTCAGTTGTCGCGAGAAAACTGAGCATGACAGGCTCCATTCGAATTTTTGAAAAATAAAACTTCATTCCAAAACCACGTATTTTTGTGTTCCTCAAGGTCAAACTTCCAGATATGACCGACTGGCGCACGGTTTTACTGCCAAAATGGTCGTTTTTGACGTTTCTTAGAATTATTACGTCATCAATTCGAACTTTTTAAAATTTAGGAACTTCCGAATCCTTCAGCCTTCACGTTTTGTTCAATCGTCCGAATAACGCTCTTATTCCTTCAAAACCGCCAATTCGGAAGGTTCGCTGCTAAAAACTCGAAATTGCTGCATCTGCATTTTCATCCATTCTGGTCGAATGTCACATACTCCCCGGACAGTCCGGTCAATGTCCCCATTGAATCTCGCAATGTTCGTAAAATTGGTACAGTGTCGTCGAACAGAATTTACAAAATGCACGAAATTACTTTTATCTACGTCACATCGACTGACTCACTGCAGAATAAAAATGGCATCATACTACGTCACTATAGCCTTCCAATTTCTTCACTAATCTGCACATTGAGGATATGACCCAAGATAAAAATATCTTTTCTGACTTCCAATGTCAATGTCCTGATTTGAAACTTTTTCTCCTAGATTTTTAAAAGATGTTGGTTTGCAGGACAGTCCTGCCAACCAACAAGTTAAAATTATCCTACTATGCTTCTTCCCTTCGGAAGTCTTGCTTGTTTTTGTCCTGAATATTAAAACTAAGTAACTCTGTGGTTAGAAAGAACAATGAAACAATCTCCCTCTTCAAGAGATTACCCAAGTCTTTCATGTCACCACAAAGTGATCAGTTCTCCTAGATGATTAAAAACAGTCATGCAGGCTGGAATATTCAAATATACTCTTTACTCAAGCCTCTCTAAATAAATAGTAAGTGTCTCTAAAGCCACTAACTAAAATCAAAAAGCAAATTTATAAATGCAACAAATTCTTTAATGTTCAAAACTCAACTAAATGTTTCAGTTTCCAATTACAACTTGGTTGCTTGGTTTCTCACTTGAGTTTTTTCCACATACATAAAACAATTTTGAGTTTTTACTTCTTCCTCTTCGTCACTCCTTTGTTTCCCTTCTTTTCGTCGTTTAGAAGTTCTAAGACTTCTAAATTCTTCTAGTTTTCTTTTCTTTTTATATCTTGTTCTCTCGACCATTTGTCAATGTTCCATCTCCTCCTCCTGTGACACTGACTCTGCACTTTCAGTTTCTGTGTCTTGCAACACATCGTTAGCTATTCTGACGCTGTTGGAAGCAGTCCTCCAACACTTCTGCTCTTCTACCCTCTGTTTGCAACAAGGTAGAGGATCAACGTTAGACTCTCTGTTCCTGCAGAAGCTGTTGTGGAGACACAACGTCACGTTTCTCTCCAAATATTCTTTCAGCATCTCTTTCTTCTCATTTCCACTACGCTCACTCGTCCTGGAAATTCTTTTCACGGCGGTGGTCACTGCATTCCGATGAGTCACGAGAGCTCGCTTGAAAGCTCCTGCTCCAATGTCCAGCTGATATTCACTGTACACCCTGCCGTGCTTCGACATATGCTTTTTCGCATACTCGTACAACCATGCAGTCATGTTAGCTCTGAACCATGGCATCAATCGTCTTCTTGCCTATATCTTTTTCATTTCCATCGGAATGTTTAGAATCATGCACGTTGTCTCAAAAAGATCCAAATCTTTTAGACAATCCAATTTCTGCAACTGTTCTCTCGTTGGTGCCTCCTGTCTATTGTTTTCTCTCACATGAGCCTCCAGCCATCGTATCGCCATCCTAACTCCCACTATCACTATTGTTATGGGCCGTGATGAGTCTGGTAAACCCATGGAGAGCAGCTCTCCAGAGTCCCAGATCAACACCAGATTACTACGCTCGGGATACCACCAGGTGTGTCAACATGATGCTCCTCCAATTACGCTTTCCCGAAGCTTCCAGTAATGGTTCCACTTCCATCATCAGTCGGTGGACTTCATCATTCTCGTCTACTGTATTGTAATCTGTAACGGTTGATCCTCTCTGTTTCTGTCTTTCAAAGTCACTCAAGTTCCCACTCACGTATCCCATGAACTTCCTTCCCAGTATCGATTCCAACTCCACCTTTGTTCTCTCTGGAACTGCTAATTCATCTTACATAGCAAATCGTAAGATTTTTTAGACATTCTCGTTAGTCTCACACATTTTGGCACTGAGAAGGCTTGATCCACGATCGTTCTCGTACTCTTTACATCCACAGCTACGAAATGCACCGGGTATCTGCTCTTGCACATTGGAGCCTATGTCGATCCCACCAAATATCGTGCTCCTGATGGTCTACAATTAGTCTCACTATGTCTGATGTTCATTTCCGCCTCGATCGCTTCCCTCCATTTTCCTATGTGCTTTTGCTCAGTTTGCAAAACTCCTGGGAACACTTCTACACTGATAGCCGTGACCATCTCATGTTTCTGTTCTAGATTCAATAGTGACTCTAAAGAACCAAACATACTGTAGAATCCTAGTGCAGTCACTAGATTCACCTCGGTTCCTCCATGGCAATCTGCGATCAGTTGCGTTTCCGTCCTTGCTTTCATCACGACATTCCCAAACAATATCGTCAATTGCTTGTGTTGTGTCTCTAGGGTTTTCACACAATCCAGAGCTCCACAAACGTGACCTTCCAGTCCACAGACTTCCGCCAGACAGCTACCAGGTTTGACCCAGTCTTCTGGTCCCCAGCCAGGCAACTCCACTTTGTCTTCCCCGTTGCTCCTAGAGGCTCTTATCATCACATTATATATGATATTAAGGTCACGCAGGTTACAGTCTGCATTCAGCTCCCTCTGCACATCTTGTGTCGCCCGTAATATCGAGTCAGCATTGGGACTAGGACACCATGATGGTCTCATCAGTTCCCAGACTACCATCACGCTCGTTCTCAGTAGTTCATCTGAGAATCCCAATCCAAACTCCACTCTTTTGTCGGATTTTGGTACGGAAGGTGCATTCACCTCTTCTTCCAAGACCAGTCCCAATTTGGTCTGCGGATTGTTAGCGCTCTTGATCGTTACAATTCTCGACGTCCAGAATCTTAACAACACTGCCCGCTCGTAATCAAAAAAGCAATAACGTATGTCTTCACTCAGGAAAGGGTTGTACGCTATCCCTATGATTCCGGAAACGTAGCTGTACGACTTCTTCTTGATCGGTCCACAGTACTCACTGGATTTCGGCAGTGCTCCCATAGATTCTTTAGTGAGTCTCAGCTCCTTGTTTGAAAATTTCCTGATTTCGTCTATTTTCCTCATGGGCTCCAACTCCTCAGGTTCTTTCATATTCACCCTCATCGGCTTGATTTGATGCATCTCCAGCAGTGATAGCAAGAGTAAGGCTTTTGCTCGTTCATCGCCCTCCCTCAACATCTTGACACAGGTGTTCAATGTTGGTACTGAAATCTGCTCTATCAGGAATCGAATGAAACAGAGAGCATCTCTCCGCTTCGCGCACGCTACTGCCATTCCTTCCTGGATTATCAGATCCCTCAGGTTCGTCATCAGGAATACCTTTTCTTCTTTTGACCTTTTCCTTTCTTCTGAATCATATTCCCCGCGAGTTAATCCCATCATGCACCAGGCGAACCTCAGTTGTAATTCGGTTCTCACCTAAGGTACTGCCATGAGAGCGTGTATTCTCGGCGTAGTCCTCATTTCCTCTTCAAAGTACCTCAACACCACTGCTTTCCATGGAAGGCTCACTAATTGCTCGATCGTTTACGCCTGCATCTCAGACGACGCTAGAGTCCCGTACGCCTTCTGCTTGAGGGTGGTGCCTCGCAACATCGTCTCCAGATAACCCTCCATGGCACCCTTGTCTTCCAGAGCCATCACATACCCTCTAGCCGAGTTTCGGTATTCTAACATCTCCATGTATCCACCGGCGGGTTCATCTATTGACACCGTCTCCGACACTGTCAGTCGGTTATACTCCACTGGTACTAGTTGTCCTGCGACACATCCCTTTCCGTGGTTCATGGGAGATGGTTTAAAGTCTTTCATCGTGCTTTCTCCACATTGACTAAGTATTTCCATTTCTAAGGTTGCTCCAGTCAGAGTGCGGTCACTCCTTTTGGATTTGTAACCTGTTGACTTTATCCCTGCCATGAGAATGGGTGGCACCATCGCTACATCGGTTAACATTCTGTCCGTGCCAGGCAATTGATAATCACCTTGTCCCAAATCCATGGCCTCTTCGACTCGTTTTCGTTTCGTTCAATTGACAGCTTTCATTGATATCTCTGAATCCACCTTCGTCTTTCCTACTCTCCTCGGCATCACTTTGCTGCCTAATTTCCTCTTCATCTCATTGATCTTATCAATCACCAATTTTGATCGCATCGTTCCCCTCCTGGTTCTTGACAGATACACCACCTCTCCTTTATCATCCTGCGGTGTCATCTTGATGGGAGAGTTTGCCTCACTTTCATCAGTGGCTGAGTCAATCAACAACTCACTCAATCTCCCTTCACACTCATCAAGTTTGTCAAGGACTTCCCGCATCAATGGTCGGCCGAGACCTATTTTCAAAATGGACTGGGTCCCATGGCTCTGAATCACTGTCCAGACTTCTTCCATGAACGCCACTCTGTCCAATCTACATCCCGTCCTACTTTCATGGTCTCTGTGATGTACTTCCCACTCTTCTTCGGGCAACTTTCCCAAGAAAGGTACTCTGGCTGAGCCCTCTATTCTTCTTCTCCTAGGTGATTCCATAAGGATTCTTTGTTCGTTATTTCTCGAATTGCCAGGAGAGCTGCTCTCCGGCAAGTTCCGTTTCATTTCTGTAAAGGCTGACGGAGGTTCCAGTGTCGACATGCCTTCATCTGCTGGCTCAGTCGCCTCCAACGTATCCGCATTGTTCTCAAAATCACTGAGGAAATTGAAATCCAGGCTGGATACTTCTCCTGTCGATGCCCTGTCGTCTTTCCCACCAGCTTGAGTTGCACCTTGTTGCATGGTTTCTTCCGCTTGACGGCTTCCTCCCTGTCCGTTATCTCCTTCTGACATATCCTTTTTCGAGCTTGAGGGTCCTTGCTTTTCCTTGTCGGCCCCTTCCGGAAATTTTGGTATGACCAGTGTGCCGGCCGATCCATCTTCCTCTTCTCCATGGACCACTTTGATTTCCTCACAGCCGAAGGGTGCTAGGAAGGTTCTCGTCTGCAACGTTCCTCCTACTTTCAACTCTAGTTTCACACTAGTCAGGATCAAGGAGGCCTCAGGCAGTTCGGTTCTGCCTCCCCTCTTCATAGGCGCTAAGTCTAACCTCGCCCATTTTTCATCAAATTCTCCAGGCTTGGGAGTCGCGGCGTTGCTTATTCGCCTTCTCGTCGCTTGATCCGTGTAGGCAAATCGTGTATACTGTAACACGGCAGCATTCCTCCCCAAAAAGCATGGATCCATCGTTTCCACGAATTTCCTTACTCTCCTTTCATTGGTTTCAAATGCTCTCAACCTAGGAGTTTGTACCACGGAGACTGCTCCGAGCAACATCCTTCTTATCAGAGGGAATTCAGGGATTTCTTCCGGCAGCTTCACTTCACGTAATCACCCCAATCTTTCGTCTCTTCTCTCACCTTGTGATATGCTGCAGTGAGATGAGGAACTCTGGTTATCTCACCATTCGTCTTATCATAGGGTCTCAGATTCCAAAGCTTCGGAAACACCTCGATGTGTCCTCTCTCTACTTCTCCCATGCGATCACGGAAGTGATCGTCAAAATTGACGACCGTCATTTCTGGCTCTGATATCTTCGCAAACAACAGATCTTCACTCATGAGCTCCCGCAACACGTGCTGCTCACACCAGTTCAGCGCACTACCGTCCACTGCTGATATGAAGTTCAGGTGCACCACCGACCTCCTATACGCCTCCACCTTGACATCAGGGAACGCAAATGTGACTGCTGGTCCATAGTCACAAACTCCGTGGCTCCTCTGATCAACGCTAACGGATCGGTCCTCATAGCCAAGCTCAGATCGGTTAGTAGGGGCATGCCCCCAACATGTCGTCTCACATCTTCTTCTCTCTCGATAGTCTCATCTTCTCCCGTTCCAAAGCGATTTTGATGCAGGAGGTACTGGATAAGAGTATATCTCAGATCTCTTATCTTGTTCCACGAATCCGTGGCTTTCTTCATGTCTAATTTCCTCACCTTCTCTCTCATCTGCTCTGGACAACGTGTCAGCTTCATTAGTCCTCCCAAGTTTCCGTGGGTAATCGCAATCAATGTTAGAAGCCCATCTAGCCGCAGGTTCTGAACTCCCTCGGTGAGCAGCACAGCCGGTCCTTTCACAAAACTCTCTGCTCCAAATGTCACGAACAAGGCCAGTAGTTCCACGATGGATACTTCCGCTACTGCTTGGAGGAATTCCTTTATCAAGTAATGAGAGACTTTCGGGTAGACTTTCGCCAAGAAGGACGCGGTCCATATGGCTCCCAACCCTTCCAGCATACTATCTGTCCAATCGAAGCCTTCTTCCCCCTTCACTTCCTGGTTCCAGAAGATTTCCAAGGTAATCTGGCACATTGTATTCACAAACTCAGCTGTCTTTTTTTCAGCATTTTCCGCTAGGTTCACCTCCTTCAACAAGTAGGCATGAATTTTCTTAATCATTATGGGGCCTTGCTCGAAAGCATCTGCACCCAATGCCGCTACTCGAGGACTTAGATTTAACCACTGGTTGGCCTCCGGTTTGGTCCTCAAAACCATCGCCTCCAAATGAGCTCTAGTCTCCTGTGAATTCTTCCTTCTGGCTTTTTCACCTGTTACTTCCATTGCTCGGAACCATAAGTCGTTCGACATCGCTATGACCACTCGATGGTCGTCGTCTATTCCCGGTTTAAGTTTGAGCTGTCGACTGAAATTGGACAGTTCCAACCCCAGCACCTCATCCAACACTAACATGTGCAGCGCATGGTCCTTGAATCCTCTCACCGCGTTCGAGATATCTGACCACACCGCAGGTAGTTCAGCCCTGAGTGGTTTCAGGTTCTCCATCTCTATCATGCGATTTGGGGCCGATATGATCACATCATATTTCCCTTCCGAGAGCAAGGTCACGATCGCATACACGAATTTCAATCCATCCGGGAGACATGCATACCCCGGAGACAGCGCGAACACTACTCCCGGTGTCACCTTGGTGAATGATCCCTCCTTCGTCGCATCCACCACTTCACCCATTGATTCAAGGATATCCTTTATCGCTGGCCACACAGCATTTTCTGCCGTTGTAGTATCTCTGAGTCTGCTCAGAAAACCTCTACTGTGTAAATGGTCATTGATGCCAGCAAACACGATCGTGATTGGGTTCATGTCCGTCTGTCTTTGTACCCCTATAGCCAGAGTTACGGTTTGCAGTAGGTCCAGATCGACCGCGGCCAACATTATGACATCCGGCCAAAACAGAGACTTGGAAGTGTACACGAACTCTGAATTCGCTACTATCATAATCTTGGCCTTCCTTATTTCTGCGTTGTCGTACGCGGCAAAGATGGTCTCATCTTTCTTTATCACTTTCAATCCGCCGTAACTTTGGACGTCACCATCTTGACTCACTTGTTTCGGGTATGTTCTTTCTTTCACATGACTCGGGGGTGTCGCCACTTGCCTGAACATCTTCTCATGTTGTCCAATCGGAGCCCTCGTTGTCAGAAATTTTACCGGTCTCTCTTCTCAATTTCCTTCGTCTTGATTTAGTTTCACATCTTGTAACGGTCGGTCGTTCACTGGTCCCATTGTGTTGTTGGAGGGCAGTCGCTCCAGGTCAGCTAATCTCAAGGCCGTCGTGGAGCTGAAGTTTATGCCAGCGGCTATCAACCAGTCTACGCCTATTATCGAGTACAGTCTACTGACGGATAGCCTCGCTCCATTCAGCATCCTCCTGGCATCCTCGATGAAGCTCACCCTCTGGAGATCCAGCTTCAATAGTTCGTCCTTGTACACATGCCAGGGAGATGGTATGGGCCTTGACCACATCAACGAGCCTCTATCCGGGCGTCTCTCCTCTCGATTGGTAATTGTCGTCTCCGATCTCGTGTCTGATCTAGACGTGCTAGTTGCCTCTTCCATTGGGTTGACAGGCCCTAGTCTTCTCCTAGGATGAATGGTCCTCCTCACCGGCGCTTCTCCCAATCGATCTTGAACGTCTGTCCTTTGACCTGGTTCGCTGGAGCTCTGCTGTCTGTAGTTCGTGACGGCTGGGACCGTCCCCAAGCGTGTTTCCCGGCTAGGAGGCACAAAGGTGGTAATCACCGTGTCATTCGATGTTCCTTCCTCCTTTAGCACTCCTGTGTCAAAAAGTTCCACTTCCAACTCGTCCAACCGCTATTGGAAGACTCGATTCAACCAAGCCTGTCCTTCTATACTATCGAAGTGGATGCCGTCCGTGGTCAGTCTGGCCTGATCCATAGCTCTCAACTCATGTTCGATGACCATGAGGATCGTTCTTCCGGCATTCCGACTTGCGAGATTCCTCAAGATTTTATTCCACCTGGCCACTCCTTGGTTGTGCCTTCTCCTTGCTGCTGTCAAGCTCCTTGTATTCATTGGCACAGTGCAAACGGTCAGTACCGCACAGTTGAATTTCTGCCAGAGAGTAGTAAGCAAGCACATCATCATTAATTCCCATAGTGCTTCCTGCTCATCCGAACCTCTAGAGATGTTATTCGTTCCAACCAGGATCATCACATTGGGGATCCTCCCTGGATTCATTAGTTCCACCATCCGATATAACTGGGCTATCGTCGCGCCTTCGAAGGCCATCACCGTGGTGACCCAAGAGGTCCTCAAATTCGAGAGTATTCTGACTAAGCTGTCTCCCAGTATCAGATGTGATGTCCCCAGTGGCGGTTGTTGCAGGTTTACTGCCGGGTTCCAAGTCGCTCGATTGAAGCAAGCTCTCGGATCTGTCTCCGGGACTCCCGTGAAGTTATATCTCAACTGGTTATTCCTTTGTAAGTCTACTACACGTGACACTTTCTTCGCTGCCATCTTCTGTATTCTTCTCTCTGGGGCCTTAGAGCTCCCCATTAGTGGCGTAGTGTCGCTAATTCCCTGTCTGATCACGGTCTGGGAGAGTCGTACTCTGCCCGTGTCGTCGATCGTTCCATAGGGTGCAGTCACCCCGGAACCTTGTGCATTCTTGTTGGCGACTAGTCGTCCAGCTGTCTCTATCAGCCTCTTCACCGTTTGTTCCACGACTGGGTCACCCAAGGTGTCACTAGGTTCCGGGATTGTCACTCGACCTGTTGCTGTCGGAAGTCGTGTCTCCGTTGTCTGACTCATCTCTCGAGGCGTCAAGAGCTCCATCGGGGACTGCCCACAAGGAATACTCCTTGCAGGTATCGCTTTTCCACGGCTGTAGTCAATGCCGCCCGGTCCGATCACTCCTTGTAGTCCCGCCTCAAGCGCTCAGTTTCTTCACCCAGCTTTTTGTTGCAGTCTTCGAACAATTTCTGCCACATGTCTCTGTCGTCCTCCGTAATGAGCATGATCTTAGTCACTTCATCCAGCTCCTTCCTGGTCCTTTCCAGCTCATCCTTCATCCCATCTAGATCTTGCATGGTTTGGTTCGTCTGAACCTTTTGTTCTACTTTTGCCCTCTTTGGTGGCACAGCTGCTCTCAGTGGTGAACCAGACGAGGCATCCTCGCTGTTCATTTCTCGATGCATTCTCGTCAGCCCAGGCTTGGGTTTGGAGGGCAAAGGCATTTCACCTGGTTGATAAGTCCTAGAACTTCCCAATCCAGGCTCATTCGCCAAGTCACTTCCTGAGAGAGCCCCGTTTCTCCACCTCATCACTCTCATGTTCGGGCGGTCTAGTACTCCCCTCTCTCCGTATGCTGCCATCAATAGGACTTCCGTGGGGCGGTCCCCACGGTTGTCATGCCCCAAGATGTTTATTAGGGCGGTCAGCAACATGACTACCTCTGGTTCCTCCAGAGCGAAGTCTCAATCCATTAGCCGACGATAGATCGCATCTATCATCGGTCCTACATATGCCTCTGCCAGGTCCATCAATTCATCCAAGGTGAAATTCTCCATTCTGTTCTTCAGATTCGATTTGATTTGATTTCAAGGTTTTGACTCAAGTGAGCAATTAAATGATCAATCAGGATCTAGAAAAGAGGTCACGAATATCACACTTGTCAGTTTCACCTTAATTTCTTGTTAAAATTTACTTAAAAACAGTCAGATAAAAAGATTTTTATCCTAAAATTTATTAAAATCAATCGGTCTCTAAAATTTTGGAATTCGACCTAAGATTGGACAGTTGTTCATGGTCACTAACCCCTTCTTACCCAAGAGCTTAGTAACATAAAACATAACATAACATCCATATCACACATATCACACATTACATACAACTTAGTCTTTAGCCTAACACCCTCTCGCACGTCACTCAGCCTATACTTAAGTAATATTTCTTATGTAAATATACTTGTATATTAGTATCAGAGAATATCACGTGTACCAGCGCGTACAATTCCCGAGGATGCAGTCGTCCTCTGTTTGGATCATACACTGGAAGTGAGAGCTCCTTCACGTCCATTTCCACGAGGAAGTCTCTCAACCTCGTCAAGGACAAGACTAGGGTCTCTGGGTCCACGTGCTGCTTCTCCGTCGCCCTCGTCACAAAGAAGCATAGGTATTTTCCCGGTATCTGTGACGCCGGCGGAGGTAAGGCTGCTACACCCCCTACTCCTGGTCTTTGCTTCCAAAGAAATTCTATGTTTTTATATTCTCTCTTAAAATCTGCTGCTAACACTGTCTTAAAACTCATGTCTGCTGTGATTGCTATCGCACATGTTCTATTTGTGAGTATGAAATCACTGTCTGTTAATATTTTGTTACGTGAATATTCATTTGGTAGGTTAAAACATGACTCAACTACCCTCCCTATGTCAGGTTTTTTAGGTTCTTCGCCTGTTTCTGCTTCTAAGTCTCCTGTCTCTCTTGCTATTCTTAATTTTTTTATTATCAAGTTTTCAGTGTGGGTAAGTCTTACCCCCACTCTCCGGACAAAAATATCCATCGACGTCCCCGTCGATCGCATACCGGGTATCAAATCGAGATTGGAAGCCAGAATGAATAGTCGCCCTTCTTGGGCAGCCCAGGAAGGATCATCTCGTTCGGTCTTCATGTATTTTATGCTTTCACGATCTACTTCTTGAATCGTGACATTGGTCTCCTCTGAGTCCGACGTCATTTCGTTCAGCCATTCCAAGACACGCAGGTTCCTCAAGTCTTGCTCATATGATTGCTGTTGCTCGTCGTCGAATTCTACCTCGGGTTTCGACCGGTCGTCGACCCACTCATCGTCGTGATCATCGACTATGTCAATATCTTGTGACACAATTATTTCTTCTAGACCCACTACTTCTTCCACTATCTTTTTCAGATCTATCCTATCCATTACAAAGTCGTCACCGTAAGGGTTATATTTCCCTGACGAGTCTGTATCGTGAACGAAAGATCCGGTTCCAAGTTCTTAGGAACCTCCCCTTGTTCAGGGTCTTGCCAGTCCTCTTCTGCGTAGGGTAAAGTTTCATCGTCCGCTTCGATCACCTCGTTTGGATCCAGGTCCAGCGGTGTATTCGTTCCTTCTTCCACGAATTGGTTTCCATCATTCTTCTCCCTCGTGCCCTTCTCGTTGACCTCACTAGCCGGATCCATCATTAGATAATCCCCTTCTTCCATGTCTGCGGGTATACACCAGTCTTCTGTCGATGGATTGTGTGGCTTAATGTTCTCGTAGTGGGCGGCTCGGCCAGTACTCAGTCTATAAAAGCGTTCCTCCTGGTGCACTTCCGTAATCATGAAGGGTCCCCTCCATTTTTTTAGGAGCTTTTTCGTTCCTTTCGGTGGTATAACGTTCTGAAATACCCATACGTAGTCCCCACCGAGTAAGCTTTCGCACCAGCTGCTTTCTTGTCGAATTTTTTCCTCTGCCTTGCCTGTGCGTGCTGAGTATTTCGTCTACACAAATCGTTCAACTCCTGTTGACGTCGGATCACATTCCTCACGTAGACCTGTGGAGACGTTTTTTTCCCTCATACTCTGGGTAGAAAAAGATTAAGGGTAAAAACTTCTCGTGTCCAGTTAGCATCATGTGTGGACTAACCCCAGTGGTGGAGTGTTGCGTGCTATTGGACGCTTCCATCACCTGTGGAAGGTATCTGTCCCAATTGGTCATGTACCTGGAACAATATACTCTCAGCATCGACACTAACGTCCTATTCTGTCTTTCCACTAAGCCATTCGTCTGGGGGTGGTATGTCGTGGAGTGAGCCTGAGCAACCTGTGAGCGTCTCATAAGCTCTTTCGTAAGCTCTCCTACGAAAGCTGTTCCATTATCCGATTGAAACGTCATCGGACAACCATGTCTCGCTATCCACGTATTGATCAGGTGGTCGCATGTCTCTTCCGCCGAGGCAGTTATGCAGGGCACGGCCTCTGCATACTTCGTGAAATGATCTATCATGACCAATACCTGATTATAACCACTGTTTGTCATGCATATCTTTTGATGATCTATCTGCACTACCTCGTTAAATTCAGACGACTCGATCGATTGCAAGGGAAATCGCAATTTCCTTGGATCCTTGACCTGTTGGCATGACATACATGCTGTTACCCAATGCTCGCATGCCTTTTTCATTCCAGACCACTCAAAGCGCTTCAAGATCCTCTGATACACTTTGTCGATCCCCTGATGGCCCATCTGATCATGCGACCTGAACAAGAGTTCTGTCTGATAGAGTTGCGGCATACTTGTATAGGACTTTGTCCTGATCTCTTCTCTTGAAAGCCACGATCCCGTCCTTGTTCAAGTATAACCTTCCCTCTTTCTGCATAAAATACTGTCTCAGGATACGGTAACTGTCCTCCTCGAGCTCTCCTTTATCCGGAAAACCATTCTAGATCCACCTTTTCAGGTTGCTTGTCATGCGGTCATTTCTCTGCGTCCTTAGAAGATCCGAGAGTCTGTATCTCGCCTTCAAGTACGTCTTAGTGACCCTCATCTGACTATTCAGCTCATTGGGCTGGTGTGAGTCTTCTTTCATCTTAACGCACCAAATCCTTGCCAACACCTGTGTTTCTTGCTTGAACGGCTGCGGATCAGACAACCTCTTTTTGTGGCAACATACTTCTCGAACGTTTCGATACCGCTATTGTTTCCAAATCATCCGCTGCGTTGTCTCCCTATCCAGATCCCTTGCACGAGTTTCCACAAGTAGTGTGTGGATCGCTAGTTCGGACTCTTCTGATCCCGAGCTCGAGTTCCCGTCTGAGTAGGTGTCAATTCCTGAGTGTCGGGAGTCGTTCTCTGTTGAGAACGTTGTGATGGAGTGTGCGCCCTCCTCCAGATCATATCTGTGTCTTCTTCGCATCCATCTGAACTCCCCGGACAAAACTTTGTTCCCCAGGTCCTGTTTTTCATCATGAACTTCTTCATCCATCTCATACTCCCCGGACGAATTTCCTTGTCCCGGGTGTTGACCTTGTACTCGCTGGCTCTTCTCATTGTTCGTCTCCCCGGACAAACAAGCTTGCACCAGGTTTCGTTCTACTTTTTCACCTTCTTTATCCTGGTCCATAAAGGTAACGGTTTTCCTTTGCGTATTGCTCCCCTGTTCTTTCCGTCCGTAAGAGGTACTGGTTAAGACCTCGTGTGGTATTGAGGTTACTAGTTGTTGAACTATTGTCCTACAATCCCTCTCGTTCTCTTCGTGTTGTCGTCTGGACGGCATGATCTTGACTTTCTCCCTGACTGTTAGTGATGCCACTGCTGCTGTCCATTCGGGGTCATCTCTGGTCACTTCTCTTTCTAACAATCCACCCAACATCCGCATCACTTGCGGTGTGACCTGCACCGTTTTATCCAATAATGAGAGGCTGTTTATGTTCATGCGAGAGAGTTCTTGCTGGACCAGGTTTGAGCGTAGCAACAGATCCAAGGGGACCGGGTCCTCCTTTGATAGGATCTTTATCTCGGCTGCCTTCTCTACAGGTAACTCAGGGAGTCCTGGAATTGGATGTCCAGACTTGTCCAACCATCTCGTTAAGGGAAGCGCTTCATAAGTTTCTTTGTCCAGAAACGAAAATCCTTCCTTTATTTCTGCCTGATTGGCTTGCTTCTGTTCCAATCTTTCATAGAACTCAGTTTTCTTGCTGAGGCTGTCAGCATTCTGGTGTTTATCACGCATCCTGTGCTCGATTATCATGTGGTAGCCATCCAATTTTACTATCCATCTACCAATATAACTCTGATCCATCGAGTAGGTCTTCAACCAAGATAACGCTCTGTTGTCTACATGTAACTTAAAGGGAGCGCTCCCCAAGTATGCGCGGTATTTTTCCACAAATGTGACTACTGCAAACATTTCTGCTTTTGGTGCACCATATTTCATCTCAGTGTCACTCAAGACCTTGCTGCCGTATGCAATGGGACGGAGAACCGTTCTTCCATTCCATTCTTGCTCCTGATGCAATATTCCTGAGATGGCTACTACCGATGCGTCTGTGTCGAGAACATACATGCCCTTTTCTGTAGGCATGCCTAGCACTGGCGCTTCGCACAGTTCCCGTTTTATGTTCTCGAAGGCAACTTGTGCTTCATCGTTCCATTCGAACTTTTTCCCTTTGTTGCGCATCAGCTTCTGCATCGGATACACCTTGTAAGCATATCTTTTTATGAACTCAAGGTAGTAGTTGGCAAACCCTAGGAAGCTCAGGAGCTGTGTGTCCGTTCTGGGAGCCTTCCATGTCAACACTGCTTCTACTGCTTCTGGGTCCGGCCTCACACCATGCCTGTCCACCATTCTTCCCAGGTATTTGAATGAATTTCTAAGGAATTCACATTTGGATGGTTTGCACTTCAAGCCTGCTCTTTTCATGCATCCAAAGACCTCATCGAGCCGATCAATATGGTCTTCCAGGGTTGGTGTTGCTATGACTACGTAATCCACGTAACACATCACAAGATTCCCGTACTTCTTGGTCACTCTGGTCAAAGCCTGAGCCATCAGTCTTTGAAAAGTGGCCGCTGCATTGCACAAGCCAAAGGGCATCCTCTTCCACTGGTACAACCCTAATTCGCACGCGAATCCGGTTTTCTCTCTATCATTCTTCCGCAAAGGAACCTGCCAGAAGGCAGAACCCAAGTCCAATGTGGTGAAGAACTTTGCATCACCAAGCTTAGAGAGGCTCTCGTCTATTCGCGGTATCGGGTACGCATCTTTTATCGTTACCGCGTTCAAGTAACGAAAGTCGCAACAAAATCTAAGCTGCCCCCTTTCTTTTTCGCCATTACTACCCCGCAAGCCCATGGCGATTTCGAGGGTTCTATCATGTCGTATTCAAGCAACATTTCTATTTCCGCCCTGCACGCTTCCGATCTGTGTGGTGTCATTCGTCTCGCGCCCTCTCTGTGCGGAACGGCACCTACTTCCAGCTCAATTTCGTGTTCTACGAAGTTACAGCAACCGATGTCCGCTTTATGTTTCGAAAATACATCTGCGTTCCGATATAAAACGTCCCGCAATTTTTCAAAATCTCCCTCACCTATTTTCCCTTTTAAATGTTCTATTTCTGGCAAAACCGGTTTGTCAGAATCTAGTTCATATGACGAGGGGCGTTCCGGAAAATTCGAGCAGATGTGCTGTCACATCTGCTTCATATCCAATGTGTACTGCGTCTTGTTCCACCATGGCGTCATGGCCTATCCTGCGGACCTTGAGTTCCTCTTCTCCCAAATAGATCTGCCCCATTTGGTCATCATCTGTTGTTACATAAGTCCTGGTGTAGATACTGATTCCATCCACGTTCAGCATTATTTGATACGGCCCATAGACTTCCAGGTAGCGTCCATGAAGTTTCTTCATGCGAGGGCCACCCGTCGTTAGTAGTGCTCGCACAGCTCTCGACTCGGTGCGTGGCTCCACCTGTCTCAGATAATCTGCATATGTGTCCAAATGCATCAAAGTGAACTCGGATGGTTCACTCAGATTTCTGATTACCTGATGTCCAGCCACTGAGATTATCGACTGTATCTTGCTTCCCTGCGGCACCATGCCGAACCTCTTACCGGAGATCACTTTAAGTTTCATGTCTAAACTGCTTGGTGTTTTCGTCTCTTCGAACTCCGTTGCTTCGAAGGTGTTCAATTGCTCCTGAAGCTTTTCATTTTCCAGTTCAAGTTTCACTTTTTGTTCGATCTCTCACGTCACCAATTCCTGTTGTACTCTATTTAGAGCATCCCTTGCGGCTGCCTTATAATCGATCTTGAAGTCCTCAGCCGCAGTTGCCGGTTCCGGCTCACGTGTCTCCCCTGTTACCGCTTGCATTTTCTTTGCCGCCAGCTCTTGAGGTTTTTCCTTTCTGCGTGCCTCCGCTTCACTCAAAAGTCGAGCCTTGCTGGCTTTCACTCCTGACAAGGCTTCTTCATGTCTTGGATGCTTGATGTCTGCCACTGCATCCCAGAATTGCGGACAATCTGATTTAAAATGACCTTCCAAGTTGCAAAAGAAACATCTCGGGCCGAATTTCGCAATTACTCCTCTCATGAAATCCTCATGGTCCAACTCTGACGCATCTTCGTCCTCGAGGCTAAAGCCTATTGCTTTCATGCCTTGTTTGTAAGCTGGGCATGCTGACACATGATGGTCTGTTGAACTGCAATTAGCACAAGAGCGTCTCTTGTCCATATCATCCCTCGGTTTGTACCAATTGTTCCCTTGGTTTGCTGGTCCGTTGTTAAAATTGCCATAATTGTTCTTGTAATATCCAGATCTCAAAGGAGGTTTCAACAAAAGATACTCCTTTGATTTGAGCCTCAACTCCTCCGGTGTTGGCGCATTAGTTGATAGTGGTGTGTAATGTGTTGCTAGCATCGTACGAAGTTCATCATTTTTCACACCATCGATGAATTTTGAGGCTACGGCCAGGTTCATCCTTCGGTTTGACTCATCCGGTTGGCTGCGTCTTCTCAGCATTTCCAAATCATCGAGAAACTTGTCTATGGTTTCATCTTCTCGTTGCCTCCGTTTCTCGAAGCGCATCATCACCTGGTGCCCCTGCACCCCTGATCCGAAACGGTTTAACAAGATTTCGAAGATTTTTTCAGCAGTGTCACGTTGATATTGCTTCTTGGCCATGACACAGTTCAGGGCTGTCCCTTCTAAGTTGCTGGTGAGCGCGCTGCATTCCTGTCTCTCCGATAAGTCCTCTTTCTCGAAATGCAGCTTCATTACCTCTATCCAGGTATCAATACAGCCATCAGATTCGTCTTTGTAGCATCTTGGCTTCTTAAAGACTCTTCTGGACTTCTCACTGCGTTCATTGGTTCTAGATAACCGCGTCAGGAATGTCTCCAAAGACCTGTTCAGGGGTTCAAATGCTGTGGCCATTGCCGTAGCATCCCTTGAGTGTCCTCACACCTCGTCGAAGTCTCTGTGTGCGGTGCATCCCTGCAATCCGAATCACCGTGAGCGCTTCCCGCTTGGCCCACATGACTCCTCCTCGGGCTTGCATGCCCCCTGTTGCCGGAATCACTTCTCCCAGTCGCATGTGTGCTTTGCGTTGGTCGTTCGTTAGAGGTTTGTCTGTTCCCCGTTGAACTTGCTCTACTGTTCGGGCCCCATGCTGTATTACCCCTTGTGGCATAGCCTGATGAACTGCCCCTGCCTCTAGTGGATCCATACGTCTTCCTCCTTTGATGTTCATTGAAGTTCACCCTCGGTTCACTGCTGGGACCTCCCGAGTTCGGCTCTCCTTCTTTTGGTCCACTCTTGCTGCTTAGTAGCCCGTCCAACCTATCCATGATAGCCTGAGTTCGCCTCTCCATCATCGCATCTATCTTTGTGTCAAGAGTCCCAAGAGACTGCTCTTGCTGAATTCTTAACTTCTCCATGTCGGCTCTTAAGCGTAACTCCCTCTGTTCCGCCTCTCTTGTCATTCGCCACAAGTTCCTCGTCATATGTTCGTCCGTTCTTTCTTTCAAGCGTTTTTCGCTCCTGCCAACTTCTTGTCTGTTGCGGTTTATTTCTTCCCGCAGACTTTCTCTTTCAATGTGAACTGCTCTTTCTAGTTCACTCATCCTTATTGACATTTGCTCGTTTTGTTCTCCTAAACTGTCCACTATGTTGTTTAAGGCTTCCTCTAGTGCTGCCCCGTTTTCCACGAGTGGCGTCACTAGTGGTGGTGTAACCCTGTCGGTCCCAGGTAACTTCGTGCTTGTCGAGCCCTCTGGTTCTACTCTCTCCAGGTTGTGGCTCCGAACTTGTCCTAATCGCGAAGTCTTTTGACTGGCCCGGTGTGTTCGCCTCTTTGCTTATCGTTGTCACTACACCAAAGTTGTCCTTGGTTCCAGTCTCTCTTCCGACGTGTGCCTCACTCTCCTGGATCGAACTATTGAGGCTGACTTGAGATCCAAAGTCCCCTTGCTCCTCTTCATCCTCTTCCTCCTGGGACCCACCGTCGTTTCCTGCTCCTCCTCCCATGCTGAATGGAAAGATGTTTCCGAAGGTGTTCTTCATTCTTTCTGAGAACGATGATGACGTTGTTTGTTTCCCAGTTCCGCTTGCCATCATAGTGTTGTCTGTCGGAGATCTTCTAGTTGCCGCTACTTCAGTTGAGATGTCGGACAGTTCCGACATCTCTTCTCGATCCAATGTCCCGGTGGAAGTGGCAAAATCATGGCCTTGTTCTACCGGGGTAGATTCACTCGCCAGCCTTCTGCCCCTCCCTTCCAGTCCATTTACTTCCTGGTTGTCATTCATGGTATGGTCTGTATTGACCTCCACTTCTAACAGTTCTCTTTGCTCTTCTGAGGTCTTCTGACTTCTCGTTTCAACCATTCTGCCTGAAACCGTCCCCTTTTTATCAGACCGGGATCGCTTGATCCAATCCACAAAAGGATCAGTCATCGTTTTTCTTTGCTTTTCAGGTATGAATTTTCTAGAGCTATTACCTCGTTTTGGTATCCTTGACTTGTCTAGACTCATTCTCTATTTGTCACTTTCTAATGCCTATACACTTAACTCGATTGCTAGAGACCTTATAGTTTTATTAACAATAATAATGACACAACACAATAAATTCCACAAGATTCTATTAAATAGTGACCAAGAATCCCTGTATGTTATTAGAGTACAGTTTGTATAAAATTTATTCACACTAACCGATTATCGGTCCAAAGATTTGGAAATTAGCACAATATGATGTTATCAGTCAATTTAAAAGATAGTGTATTCACTACCCAATCAAGCACAGTTTACGTTGATTTAAAATCAAAAACAAAAATATATATTGACACAATATGAATGTATATATAAAAAAAACGTATGTGTCTTGTACTCTTAGTCGGTCGCAGTACAATAGTCGAACCTGTCTTTTAAAGAAAAAGCTTTCCCTGCTCGGTGCTGCACCAAACAGACAAAACTTTGAAGGCAGTAATTTTCTCAAGTGGGCGTTTATCGCACCCACCGAGTACTGTGTTACCTATCTGCCTTCGGACTGCCCGAGCTAGACCTACTAAAATCCTCAGGGCAGTCACTTTTCCCAAAAACGTATTATGTTTCAATCCACACCAATGAATCACGCTCTTTTTAATTTAGACTTAGTGTCGCGAATATCCGAGTTCGGACTTGTTTTGTATTATTCTGGTTCTTATTGAAAGGCAAGTTACCAGTGCAGTCACTGATACCTAACCTGTGTGTTAATAACCTAATACCTCTCACTTTTTAGTCTTTCTTTCGTCTACCTAAGTCCTTAATAAAATAATACCCCTCCGGATTGGCACAAATTGGACCCTTCCGGACTAACAAAGTCTAGACCCTTCCGGATTGGGACCCCTCTGAGTTGGTTAATATAAGACCCCTCCGGATTTGGACCCCTCCAAATTAGCAACTATAAGACCCCTCCGGATTCGGACCCCTCCTAACTTGAAAAATCTTTGACCCCTCCGGATTGGGAGCACTCCGGTTTTGTAAAAGTGGCTTTTCGGAGATTTCCTTTTTTCAACCTATACCCCTCCGGATACGTTCTCCGATGCAATTATGCCCTTTCAATTAACTGGGAAGGGTATGTACTACCTTCCTAGACCCTTCCGGATTGAAGTTAAGCCTCTTATTTGACAATTCACACTAACGGTGAAGGGTCTTATCGCTGGCCTAACTTCTGCTCGATTAAGCTTTTGCTGTGCCTTTAGTCCTCCCTTTTCGTCTAGAACGGCCTAAAGTTACTTTATTCAACCGCTATTACCTTTTCGTAGGGTTATAAGGGCTCTTCTAAAAATTTTTTGTAAAACGTGAAGGGTGTACCCTTCCAAATTGAGGAATTTGCTAAAAACAATCTCAAAAAATTTTCACGCTTATTTTTCTGAAAAATTTCTGACCCTATCAGTAAGCTCAGCTAATTTCTGATCTATTGGTACCAAGATCAACTCGATGTGCCCAGTAGTTCCAAAGTTATTAACTAAGACGTCTTTTTTCTAGACTCAAAAATTTTCTCTCTTATAGGTTCCGCCTAACTTTTTCCGCAAATCTGGTCCTCTCGACCTAAAAATTATTGATCCGAGCTCAGAAGGCCTATACTCTTCTCGTTCAATGCAAAAGACCCGATCTAAAACGCTTTTGTAGAAAAAATTTGCGAAAAACTATGCTACCTGGACCCCTCCGGATTGATGAATCCACCAAATCAAACACGTTATGTTCGATTTCTCTGCAACCCGGAAGGCTTTCGGGTAGCGGGTTTTAAAACTCGTAGATTCACTAGTGGAAGTTGTCCGAAAAACTATTTTTACTGTCGTAACTCAAAAATTTCAAAAAATTTTCTAAACTTATAGTGTTCCGTTTTCTCAAAAATCACGAAATTTCAGTTTTCGGTACCAAAATAGTTCCAACCACCTTCGAACTTAACTTAACCGGTTCGATCTATTATGGTAGTGCAGTTACGATGTAACACACTAACTCAGCGCTTTTTTCCGTTTCAAAAAATATCGATATCTCAAAAATCGCGACTTGTAGGGGGATCAAAATATCGCTATTTTGACCCTAAAAACCGGTCTGTTTTCGTTGTTTTTCACTGAAAAACGATATAAGACTATTAATATAGGCTATATAAATAATAATATTAGTAATACTATACCCCTCCGGGTTTCCTTAATATCCGAATTAAGGTGCTTAACTCGGATATTCGCAGTTCGGTGAAGGGTCACTACAGTGCAGCACTGTCGAGCCCCCCACAGATTACTATCTTAATTTTTGTACCAAAAGGGCTACAAAACTTGTTAACGATACCCAACAGTCGATTGTTGTCGTCGTTGAGCCTCTTCTTGTTGCTCCTTGTACTGCTTGCCGGATCGGTCTTCACCCAAGACCCTTCCGAATTGAGCGCAAATCAGCTGACCCTTCCGGATTGAGCGCAATTTATCATTAACGTGCTTAAATGCTCAAATAACCCTACAGTACAAGCCTCACAAACGGGCTACAAAACTGATCGTAACAATCCTGACTGATATAAATGCCTGTAACAACAATATATCTATCAACAACAAACGGGGGGGTTGGATCACATCTTGTCTGGGGGGATGATTTCTACTGATTTTTTACTTTTTTTACTGTTTTTGGTTTTTTCGGTTATTTTTTATGTTTTTTGTTTTTCTTGGGTACTATACTACTTTTTGTTTGGTTTTACTTATATCTTTAAGTGTTTTTGGTCACAAACCACTCAGGGGATGAAGGGTTCGCGATTCCCCCCACCCTTCCTGGTTCATGAATTTTCGGTCTTAACTAGGTTAAAAAACTATTCACGGTAATCCGGAAGGCTTCCGCGTTCCGAACTACCCTTCCGCCCCGGCGGTTTAGGCCTATTAAGGGCGTTAATGTGAGCATCCGCTCGGCGCGGAGTGCTTGTTAACGGTTCCGCCGGTCATGATGTTAAAAAGAATAACACCCAGGAGCGCCATAAAAACATGTATGTAACATTCGCCCGGAAGATACATATCGACGGAAAACAAAACTAAGTCTTAAGACGACTGGCTAACGTCTAAACAGAGCTTTGCATGCTTTTCACCGTCTCTACCAAGCCAGTACTTTCGGTGGTCTTTCCAACATCGGGTCGACAAAAACGTCACTGTTCTCCGGCTTCGACCAGAACGCTCAAATTAACTTAATTACATGCAAATAGTGAGCTCATGGCTGGGTCTCAGTATCCCCAGACCACGATGTCACTCCTAAAAACAGGGCTACTACTTATTATATTACTATTGTTTTTGTTCAGTAGATAAAAATCATCATCTCCATCGAAGATGGATCAACCCTTTCCCCCCCCTCCAACTCCTAGCACCTCATCCTTGTTAAAACTAATCCAAATATCAATTAAATTCAAGTCAGGACATGACAGGATGCTAAAAGTTTACGTGGCAGGTTAAAAGTTTCAGTTCCTTTACCCTTCCGGATTGACGAATCCGCTGAATCAAGCTCGTTAATCTTGATTTCCTCCTAATCCAGAAGGCTGGTTTCTTACCCTTCACCGTTGTTCGCAACGGCCTTGCAACTATTGTAGCGGCACAATAGTTGCAACTCGGAGTGTTCTCTGCTACTCTGTAATTCGTTGTCGTTTTTAATCTCGATTTTCGTCCTGTTCGCTATCGCAGATAATGTTGTTCTCGTGTTCTTCTTTCTCGTTTTAGCCAAAATAGCCGTTTCTGACGTTTCTCAGAAATATGACGTCATAATTCGAATTTTTGAAATTTAAAAATACCGGAATATTCTAGCCCTCACCGTTTGGCCAATCGTTCCAATAACGTTCTTAGTTCTTAATAACCACAAATCCGGAAGGCTTACTGCTAAAAATTCGAAGTCTGCGCAAATTGCATTTTGGCCATTCTGGTCGAATGTCACAATATTCTGGAAAATTTAATTTTCAAGATTTCGAATTGTGATGTCAAATTTCTGAGAAATGATTGAAACGGCCATTTTGGAGAAAAACGAGAAAAAAAACAGAACAACAATAGTTGCAGTAGAAACGACTACGAAAGAAATAACGACAGATAACTGGAAATTGTCAGAAACCGCTCCGAGTTGTAACGATTGTGTCGCTACAATCGTTACATGTAACATTCGCCCGGAAGATACATATCGACGGAAAATAAAGCTAAGTTCTAAGACGACTGGCTAACGTCTAAACAGAGCTCTACATGTTTTTCACCGTCTCTACCAAGCCAGTTCTTTTGGTGGTCTTTCTAACATCGGGTCGACAAAAACGTTACTGCTTTCGGCTTCGGTCAAAACACTCAAATTAACTAGAAGAAATTTTTGCTAAAAAGTAAATTTCAAACGTTTTCGCAACTATGTGCATCGTCAGGATTTTTACAATAAACTACTCTAAATGACAATAAAACATCAATTTACAAATGTTATTTACAATAAATCACATACAATTTGGTTCTAAACCATCATGATAAAAAATTAGCCAATCACAGTTGACCTCTAAATTACTATTAAGATTAAAATACTTTTAACCTCTAAAATTAATTAAACATTTTAAAATTAATTTGTCTGGAAGTTTCTGAGTCATAATTTCGATTTAGACATGTACGTTTTGAATAAAAAACCAAAAATATTTTGGGACTAAATTTTCAGTGTTAACTCCCTGCTCCTAAACTCATCGCGCGTGTTCAAGCCCGGTTTCTCTTTCCTGATATGTATTGCCTCTAGTGTTAGCAATTTTGTTTGGTTGTTTGACCTATCTATAATTTCCCAACTAAGATCTGCGCTATTTCCCTCAAGTTGGCATTGCTGAAGGTGGAGGCCTACCGGTGAGTCTGCTTTCTTATGTTCCTCAATTCTAGTGGTCAAATGTCGAACAGTTTGTCCGACATAGGTGGAAGTGCATCCACTACATGACAGTTTATAAACCACTCTTGACTTGAGGTCATTAGAAAATGCTGACTTCAGTGATGGTAAACATGATTGTAGTTTTCTTGTGGTGAAAACCACTTGAACGTTCGTTAATTTTCGTAACCTGTTAGCAAAATATTGGTTCTGGTTACCTCTATATTGCACCATCAGCATTGGGGGCTTCTCATCCTTTGGTGATTGAACTGACAAACCCCTGTCACTATCCAGGGGCTTGCCTTTACCCTCGATGATCTTGCACAAGGCGTCTGAAGCCACCTTTGCGGACCAGTTTTCAGGGTACTGATTTGTCAGCCATTGCGCCCTATTAGTTTCCATAGCCTTATCAAATTGCTCCCAGCTAGATGTACTCCTAAAAACCCTGTGTACAGTGCCTTGGATAACACTACGCTTATACTGAGTTGGGGCGCAGCTTCTATAGTTCAGTATAGTCCCTGTATCTGTTGGTTTTTGATACCAACTGGAAGTTACACGCCTATCCTGCGATACATTTATGTTCAAATCCAGGAACGGCAAATTCCCCTCCGAATTAGTTTTCTCTAGAGTGAACTGCAAATTTGGATGAAGAGAATTGGCGGCATCGAGAAGACAACTCGGCTCCCCTCTGACTGTTCTAACAATGTCATCCACATACCTGAGGAACAATTTCACCTGGGGAGTATCCTTCTCCTTGTTCTTAGCTCGGCAGCAGCTTTCACAGTACCAGACTATCGCGGTTATTGATGCTTATACGTCATCGGATATTTTTCCGCATTTTAGATGATACCAGTTTCGGCAACTCTCGCATTCAACCCCCTTTGATCTATATGTGACTTTCCTGCTGCAACATGGGCACAAGCCGTTTTTGTCATTAATTTGCTGTACCCCCGTTCCCACCGGTATTTGTTGTCGCAGAGCAAATTCGTATTCTTTCAGCCATAAGTTTGCCAGAATTACAGCGAGGGACGCGCCCATTGCTAAACCATCAACTTGTACATACCATGAATCATTACACTTGAAATATACTTTGCTGACCGCCATATTCAAAAGCCTTTTCATGGTTGCTCTTTGAATTTCAGGAGGAGACTCCTGGCTGTACAGCTTCTGTAAAGCAATTTCAATTGCCTCCTTCAGGGGAACGTTGGTGTACAAACTTTTCACATCAAGAGATATTATGGTTTCATCCGGATCTAGAGCAATGTTTTCTATTTTTTCTCTAGCCTCTTTAGTATTGGTTTCTATATTTGCTCCATCGATGTTGTCAAAAAACTTTGCAAGCATTTTGTTAAGATTCTCATACGAGCTGCCGGGAAGTGATAGTACAGGTCGTAGGGGTGTCTCATCCTTGTGTACCTCGTATGAGAATCTTAACAAATTAACTAGATTACATGCAGAAATAGTGAGCTCATGGCTGGGTCTCAGTATCCCCAGACCACGAGGTCACTTCTAAAAACAGGGCTACTACTATTTATTATATTATTATTGTTTTTGTTCAGTAGATAAAAATCATCATCTGCATCGAAGATGGATCAACCCTTCCCCCCAACTCCTAGCTTCTCATCCTAGCAAAATGAATTCAGATGTTAATGAAATTCAATTCAGGGCATAATAGGGAAGCTAAAAGTTATGTAAAACAGTTTCAGTCCAAATCCCGAGACCCCTCCGGATTCCTGAATCCGGGGAAATAAGACTCTTATTCTCCTTCCGGAAGGCTGTTTTCCACCCTTCACCGTTGTTCGCAACGGCCTTGCAACTATTGTAGCGACACAATAGTTGCAACTCGGAGCGGTCTCTGTTACTTCTGTTTTTTGTTGTTGTTTTCCAATCACAATTTTCGTCGTTCTCGCTATCGCAACTAATGTTGTTGTGTCTTATTTCGGTGTAACAGCCGCCTACTTCGGTCACATATGAGGCTTAAGAAAAATAGGCCCTATAAATATTGGCTCACGAGTCAGGGACACTATCTCTTGTGTTTTTCTACCTCAAAACGGTCGGAGCCAATCCGTCTCGCTTGCGACATGAGACTAGAACCCGTTTCAGCTTAAGGGCCACTACCAAAATATCCCCCCACTCTAGATAATAAGAACGTCCCCATACTTAGGTCTCGAGATACCCAAAATACACGAACGCTATTAAAAACAGGGTCGGAACAATCCGTTAAGTTACTTTTTATTAGACAGTGGAACTTTGATCCATTTCAGATGGATCAACCTAAAACTCGCCTTATCTCAACATAACAATCATAAAACACACTCGGGAAAATAAATTAGGTACTTATATAGCAGCACACTTGAGAACTAGAGGTAACTAAATTAGTAAGCAACTTGAGAATGATCGGGGAATTAAGTTTGATTCAATAAGTTCTAATCGAACAAGTTTTATCTCAAGAACGGAGTTTTGGTTCTGGACCATTGGGACACTTCGGTTGTCCACCTTTCCACCGATGGCTCACTCTGGTTCAGCTAGATTCCGATCTTCTTTTGTAATCACTGTCTCCTATATCAAGATAGGACAGCTCTACTCTGGTGGTTTTTATTATTGTCTTGGAAATTGCGAATAGCAATTTCACGCTGTTTTTCTGTCACTTTCCCGCAATTGTCAAGTCGGTCGTTCTCTTTTTTATTTTATGTTTTCAGTTGTCGCGAGAAAACTGAGCATGACAGGCTCCATTCGAATTTTTGAAAAATAAAACTTCATTCCAAAACCACGTATTTTCTTGTTCCTTAAGGTCAAACTTCCAGATATGACCGACTGGCACATACTCCCCGGACTCAAGATCGATGTCCTCATCGCGTGCTGCCGTTTGTCAGTGAATCCCCAGGAACCCGAGTGTTACTCAAGATACAGTGCCAGTGGTCATTTACAGAAGTTTGCAGCAGACTTAAGTTTATCTACACCCCAAAATTTACAACCATGTAAAATTTTCACACTATCGCTAAACAGCAATCAAAATCTGCACACACCTGCACCTGTGGATTTCCGCTTTTAAGCTAGTAATTTAAAATTTCTTTTGCCCTATTCGATCAGAAACTTATCATGCAGCATTTTGATTTATATAATAGATATAACATATTAATAACAATATCTCATTTGTTAAAATTTCTTTTCGGTGAACCCAGATTTCATCCGAGTTCACCCTCGAGCCCCCTTCCTTCTCAAGACTCAAGACTCTAGAATTCCCCACTGAGCCACCTGCTCACCTCGTGTTCTTCGCCTTCGAAGTACCAGACCCAGATGCATTTGACACCGCGATCTGCTTCAACAGTGCCTCTTCGTCATCGGAGCTAATCACGATCTCTTCCCAGGCTTTCAGCTGTTCATAGGACCGCATCCATTCCCTTTGCTCTGCAATCTCTTCGCTTGATTGGGCAAACTCTTCACCCTCGACTCTCGGTTCAAACAGAAGGAATTGTGCAGACTCAGGCTCACGTTATTCGCCAAGTCTTCCTCTAGTATCGACTCTCTCGCCTTGGTGTTGTTTCTGGACACTCTCCCAACTTTTTTCCACCCCGTCGTGATCGCATTTCGATGGGTCAGCAGAGGTCTCTTGAAAGCCTCCGGTCCTATCTCGGCCTGGAACTGTCGATATTTCTTCTGATATTTCCTCATATGATCCTTCGTTATCATGTATAACCAGGACGTCAACGTCGCTCGAAACCAAGGAAAGAACCTTATGCGGCTCCATACGTGTCTGACTTCCATCGGTATGGCAAATACCTTGCATACAGTCTCAAACAACTCAAGTCTCCTGCTGTAATCTACCGCGCATATCGACTCCGCCGTTGGCGTCTTCGCTTCCCGATACTTCGTCACATTTTCTTCAATCCATCTTAGAGCCAGCATCGTGCTCACCACCAAGAGCGTCACTTTCTGCTGATGATTGGACAGTCCTAACGACCTGATTTCTTCCACATCCCAGATCAGGCAGAGATTCAGGTGATGCGGGTACCACACTGTATGTGCCAGACAGTGGCATGGAATTCCCCATGTGTGAGGTCAATGCTGCTAAGATTGCGCTCTCCCGAGGCTTCCAGGAGTGGTTCGAGCTCCATCATCTTCTCGTGTATAGTATCATTCTCCTCCTTGTTTGGAGCACCACCCATAGGTTTTCCGATCACGTTTTGTCTCTCGTGGTCACTTGTGTTTTCACTTTCCAAACCCAAAACTTCTTCCCCCCAGATTTCACTCAAGTCGTCCCTCTGTTCTTTCGGCACTGTCCCTCGGATTTTCCTCAACAGCCTGTGTGAGTGATGCGACATCCGAGCCAGTCTTACGCACTTGGGCACTGAAAAGGCGTTGTCTATCAATACCCTTCGGCTGGATACCTCCACCATCGCCATGTGCAATGGATAGTGGCTGCCACATAGGTTGCCCATCACTGACCCCACTAAGGAATTCGCATTTAGAGGCAGATCATAGGCTTCGCTCATGGGAAATCCATTTCCGCTTCAAGTCCAACCTTCCAGCTCTTGATGTGTTTCTGGGTTACCTGCAACACCCCGGGCCATGACTCGACACTCAACGCGGTCACCAAGTGGTGTTCAGATTCTAGCCTCTCTAATGACTGCAGACTGCACATCCTTGAGAAGAATCCCAGAGCTGTTGCTATGTTCACAGTGGTACTCGCGTAACACTCAGCCACTATCTGTACCTACTCTTCTCCCTCTCCGTGATGTCTTCAAACCAAGTGACTAAATCTTCTTTTTGAAAGGATTGTATCCTAACGCATGACCGTCCATCACAGGTGTGCTCGCCACTTCCACACGTCGAATCAAGACAACTGCCCGGCTCCATTTTCTTCAACGACCCTCCTAGTCTACTCGTCGTTTCATTTGACTCCTTCACCTGAGGCAGGATCAGTCTGTGGACTATGCTCAATGTCGCCAGATCTTCATCCTCCGCTGGTGCTAATCTCACTCGCTCCGTGACTTCCTCGATCAGGCTCGCATGGGGATGTGGACACCAGGAGGGCCTCAGCAATTTCCACACCACTCCCAGATTAGAGACCAACATGCCATTCCCGTTACCCATCTTCAGTTCGACTCTTTTACTTGAGCGCGGCACACTTATCACCTCTGGTGTCTTCTCGAGAATCAAACCTAAGCTAGGTATCTCTCTCTCTACAGTGTCTATCTCCACTATCTTCTCTGTCCAGAACTTTAGTAGCTCCGCCACCTCGTAGTTTCTGTGAGCACCTCCGGCTTCCGAGTCCAGGAAAGGGTTGTACGCCATCACCATCACTCCAGACACATACTGGTACTCTCCCTTCTTATTGGGTTTCAAGTACTCTCCTGACGAGGCCAAGTTACGGTGCACGTCGTGTTTCTCCTCGAACTTCTTGTTGTAGAATCTCCGTATCTCATCTAACTTCCTGTGGCTCTCTAGAGACTGCCTGGAACCATCCTCCTTTTCTATCCCAGTACTCTGGTATACATTCAAGATGACTGCTGAGACTCTCCTTTCCATTGCTCTGCTCCCAGTTGCTCTTTGCTGGCATGCTAGGATGGTGCTGTCAGTCATCACCGACATTATCCACCTCAAGAAACAAGTAGCGTCTCTCCTCCTGGCCAGGCTCAAGCCTGAGTTATCCCTAGCCACGTGTTGCATCAATGTCTGATATATTTCTAGACTTTTTCCACCCAACTTCAACTTGTCGTGCGAGGTCAGCGTTTCCAACTCTATCCCCAGCAGGCTCCACGCGAACATCAATTGTCCTCCTGTTCTAACAAAAGGATTTGCCATCAATGGCGACGCCGATGAGGATGTCCTCATCGCTTCTTCAAAATAATCCCTCAACAAGTTCTGCCAAATTCTCCTCAGATGGCTCCCCAATTCCAATTTGTTAATATCAGCCTTCTGCTGGGTAGCCCAGTTGCGTCGTTTGCGTGACAATCCACTGTCGAGTTTCTTTAGGCAGTCTTCCAATTCCTTCAATGTTTCCAGGGCCACCCACCACGGTCGGGAGGTGTTCCTCGTTTTATTCTTCTCAAGAGGATCGCTAGTCTTTTGCTTCCCAGTGGCCTGATGTTCATTTGAGACCCATTCTTTGCCGACGTCCACTTCCCATGTCTGCCCGCTTGTCGAACCTCGTTTTATCTTTGTCCTCTGAGGCTTGAAGTCTTCTTCCGTTGTCGAGTTGGTGGGAACCTCCATCTCTCTTTCTACCTCGAGCAGTTTCCTTGGTTCGTAGCTACTCTTGAAGGCTGCTGTCTTCCATCGTGCCAGAACCATGGGGGCCGTCTCTCTCAAGTTTTTATCCGAGACCGCATCCGCCGAAGGACTACCCCACCCTTCTACCTCTCTCTTCCTCTTGAGAGACCTCACGTCTTTACTTGGGGGCGTTGCCGTTATCATCACTGATTCGACCTCTTTGTCTCCATCCAACCCTTCCAACTCTTGCCTCCCCCTGCTCGGGCCTTAAGGATATTAGTACTTTTAATTATATTACTAGTTTCGACCTTATCCCCCCTTACACTTTCAATGATTTTATTGACAGTTTTATGTTTCAGAGTAGAGCTGTCTTTACATTCGTCTTCTTTGGTCTTCCGTGATGCCTTTCTCAACTCGACCATCTTGCTCAGCAGTTCTCCTCTAGCTTTCTCTTCCAGACCCGTCCCCATCAGGACGGGCTCTCCGAACTTCACCACTGTGTCCCACAGTTCTTCCTTGAAATCATCCAGTGTGATCTCGCCATCCACTTCTCGATTGAACTCGCTCAAGAATTCTCGCCAAGCGTCCTCATCCAGAGTGCCTAGGAACATGGTCTTGTTTCCCCTTGATTTTTCTTCCTTTCTTCTGCGCTCAAGAGTATCATTCCCATATTAGAAGTCTCACCCATCAGTGGCAACTCTAGATTTTCACGGGGAGATGAGGTCAGAGGTGGCGTGGGAGTGTCTGCCCAATGTTCTCCGCTCAGGTCCTTCAACAGCTCTTGAGTGGTGAATTCCTCCTCTGATGGTTTTGGTTCGGGCGTGTTCCCCAGTTCCATATCCTCCCCTGCCTCGCTGAGAGTCTCATCCATGCTTTCTTCTCCTGATTCGACTCTTCTCCTCTCAAGGATCCTCCTGAATCGATCTTCTACAGGGCCGCTTCTTTTATCTCCAGGGGTGCCCACCGACAGGGGTGATGGTGTCGTCGGATCTGGTTTCTTGTATTCCGTCAGAGCCACATACAATGGGCCTGCTGCATCCAGCTCCTTCCCCTCCTGTCTCATCTCCACCTGCTCCAGTCCGTAAGGTGCCCGGTATCTTCTCGTGGCAAACTTCATCTCGTCCTTTAGTGCAATGTGTCCTTCTTCCACGATCATCCTGGCATCGTCCCACACCGGCAACATGTTCTCCAAACCCGCCCGCTCAAGCTTTCTCAAGACCTCTCGTATCTCGAATTTTGGGGGCAATGAGCCTTTCATCTTCTTCGCTTGGGTCGTCCAGAAGTTTATTTTTATGTCACAGGTGTGGAAATAGACCGCTGCAGTGTAGCCGATGAATAGGGGATCCCAGCCATCGGTGAATTCCCTCTGCTGCCCTTCCGCCGCTGCTCTCGCGATTAGGGACGGGACCACCAGTGAACTGTTCATTCCCAGGGTCATTCTCCTTACCGTTGGGAACTCTGGAATGGTTGTTGGCAAAACTTCCTTCTCCAGAATTTCCTCTAGCTCCCTCTTCACCAACACGAAGCTCTTCTTCCATGCGGGAATTCTCAAGACCTCTTGTCCACTCGCCGTCAGGGGATTTAGGTTCCAGAATTTGGGGTAAGTTTCGATGGGACCCTCGCGTTTACCTCCCATCCTACACTGCAGTTGTCCGCGGAAATTGTACACCATCAATTCTTGATCTTTCACTTTTCCGAAGAGTACCGTGTTGCTCATTTGTGCCCTCAGCACCTCTTGCTGACACCAGTTGAGTGTCGTCCCATCCAGTATACTTATGAGGCTCACGTGTGTCACGGAGTTGCGATAAGCTGTCACCAGAGGATCTGGAAACGCGAATGTCACGGCCGGTCCATAAATGCAGGTTACGACCTCCTCCAGTCCCCGGATTATCCCCATTGGGTCCGATCTCATCGCCAGGCACAGGTCTGTCAACAGCGGCATGCCCCCATTCACTTTCCTCCTTTCATCTCTCGTCTTTGGATTCTTTTCCTCACCAGTCATTTGTCGGTTCTGCATCAAAAGATACTCCACTAGCAGCGTCTTTAGCCCTGCAGCGCACTTATATGAATAGGTGTCAATGCTCGAGTGGGTTTTCCCCATCGTCAGGGGCTCCCCATATTTCGTTAGTCGATGAAATGACACCAGTTCACCGTGGGTCAGGAACACCAGTGCCAGATACCCGTCAATCCGGAGTGTTTCCACACCCCGACTGAACATGTACGCTGGACCCATATTGAATAGGTACCTCGGGTAAACCAGGTACAGTGCCAACAACAGGCTGATGGGCATGCTCAGGATTTCTTGTACAAAGGCTCCAAAGATGGTCTCCTTTGCACCAAACACTCCAGCCATGAACTCCTTTCCCCAACAAGGACTCAAGAACTCAAGAATCTCGTGATCCCTCCTCGTCTTCAGCTCGCCCTTTGCGTGCTCCCTCCAGAATCCTCCAATTGTGACCTCGTTGGCAGCTGTGACGAACCTGGTCACCGTCGTTTCCCTTTTCTCGGCCACTTCCAGCTGCTCCTCAAGAAAACTCCAGATTTGCTTCACAAGAGGTGGGGCATTCTCCTTCGTCTTCTCCGTAGCGTTTTCCAACCTTGGTGTCAGGAATGGCCACCTGCCTCTTTCTTGTGTCAGCCGATACACCATCGACTCCAGTTGCTTCTCTATTGCGGTTACGTTCTTTCTTTCATTGATCGGTCCTCTAGACTTACTGGTGGAGCTTGTGATAGTCAAGTCCATGCTTCGAAACCACTTCGAAACTTCCTGAGCTTGAGTTGTCTGGCGAAGTTCGATATCTCCAGCAAGAGGACCTCGTCCAATACCATGAGGATGTTTGCTAACTCGTAGAAGCCCCTCAACGCGTGGGATACATCCGCCCACGCCGCTGCCAGTTCTGACTTGCGAAGCCTCAAGTTCGTCGGTTCCAACTCCCGATTGGGAGCTGCCATCAGGATCCGCCATCCATTCCCCTCGGCTATTAAGATCAAGACCGCATACACAAATTGCAGAGCGGGAGGCATGCTCGCGTACCCGGGGGACGTCGTGAACAGCACTCTTGTCTTGGAACCAAACCGCGAGATAACGTTCTCCTGTACCTCATTCATCGCTGCAAATAATGTCTGGATAGCTTCCCAGATTCTCTTCGGCGCCGGTTCATCGCCCTTGAGCTGCTCGCTCAAGAATCCCAGTCGCATGCAGGTGATCATTCATTCCCGCAAACAGTAGTAGCTCAGGCTCGCAAGGCATCTCCGATTTTATTGCTACCACCAAGGTTAACATTTGGTTCAGCTCAGCTCCTGGTAGTGAGTATATCAAAGTCTCCGGCCAGAACAACTGGGGAGACGTTCCCTCGAAGTCCGATCCCGCTACGATGACCACCCTCGCAGCAGCTGGATCTGCTCTGTCGTAAACTGCCAAGGTCTTGGCCAATTGGGTGTTACCGCAGGGTTTCCCGTATCTAGGATCGTCTGCCAACCTCGTGCCTTCATAAGCAGCATCCGGCAGTTCCATTTCCCTTGGGTCCAACAGTTTGTCAAACACCCTCAACTGTGCTGGAGTTGCCAACCTAATTCTGGCAATGCTCGTTCGATGTTTGGGGGGCTCCACTATGAGTCCCGGACTACCCAGCAACTTGAGAGGCCTGTAATTGATGAGTCCCATGACCGATTTCGTGGGAATCCCAGTCAGATTCGCCGTCTCCATGATTTTCGCTCTTGAGAAATGCGTCTCGTGAGCCTTCAACCAGTCCACGCACTGGTGTCTACCCAAGTCTTCATGTGACACTCGCTCGAGACCCAAAGCTTCCACCAACTCTTGCCTGCATTCCAGATCTTCCAAGTCCAGCTCCTTTACCTTCTCCAGATATCTCGACCGACTGGTCTCCGCCGGTCTCTCCACCCTCTTGCTCTCCACCACTAAAACCGAAGATACTACCGAACTCTGAGGTGTTGATGACGTTGCCTCCTCGGCCTCCATTGGTGCGGCACCTGGTAATCTGGTCTGACTGCTCCTCGAGCTGTCTCTAGAATCGGCCGTCGCTCCCAGGCGACTGGATTAAGGTCTTGAGTTAGAAAAAGGTGGATTTGGAGGTGGCCCGAATGTGAATTGGGCCGTCTCCAGCAATTCTGCCTCCAACGCGCTTACGTGCCTTTGGAAGACATCATTCAACCATTCCACTCCCCTAGGCCTGTCAAAGTGGATCCCGTCTGAGGATGCATCGTCGGGGAAAACAGATCGCTCCATCTGCTCGGCTACGTCCAGTAATCCAACGGGAAGGACACTCCTTTGATGTATTTGCCTGATTATTTCGTTCAGGTTTCGCACCTTCGTGTTCATTTCCATCGCGTGTTGGTCCGCCTTCATGTTGTAGGGATTGGTACACACCGTGAGAATGGCAGGATCCATTTGAATCCGCAATTCCTCAAGGATGCAGCTCATCTTGTCATGTAGCTTCATTACCTTCCTGGACTCCCCCCTGGACACGTCATTCGTCCCAATCATTAGAGTCACCGTGTATACTCTCGTCATCCCTAGCATCTCAAGTGTTGCCAACATCTGTGGCGTCGCAGCTCCAGCGAAACTTAAGATCCTCGTTTGCCAATGTGATTGAATCCGGGTCAGCACCCGCAGCAGGCTTCCGTATGATTAGGTGGACCGCACCTTCTGGTACACGTGGCTGCGTGAAGTATTCCATCCAAGCTGCGTCATGGAAGCAATCCCTCCTGACTCTTTGTGCCGTGCTCCAATCCATGCGATTGTGCCTGTGGTACCTGCCCTCCGTGTTCTTCTTGTATCTTGAGATTACCACACTCCTGATCGGTTGCTTGCCGTTGTCTGACTGAAAAGTCATTGGACAACCATACCTCGATATCCAATGAGTTATCACGTTGTCACAAGTCTCCTCTGCCGAGGCTGTTTGACACGGCACCGCTTCTGCCAACTTTGTGAAGTGGTCTATTATAACCAGTATCTGGTTATACCCCGACTCCGTCATGCAGATCTTTTGATGGTCTATCTGCACCACTTCATTAAATTCTGAGCTTTCAACCGACTTGAGTGGGAATTTCATCTTCCTTGGGTCTTTTACTTGCGGGCATGCCAGGCATGCATTCACCCATCTCTCGCAAGCTTTCCTCAATCCTGGCCAATCAAACCTGTGAAGTATTCATTGTTGCACCTTGTCTATCCCCTGGTGCCCCATCTGGTCGTGCGATCTGAATAACACCTCTGTCTGATACAATTGTGGTAATATGATGAGGTTGTGCTTGTGTAATATCTTCTCCTCATCTTTTCTCTTGCACGCTACCACCCCGTCAGCTGTGTGATAGAGTAAATCTTTCTTCTCTTTGTAGAACTGGCTCAAGATCTTGTAGCTGTCTTCTTCGAATTCCCCTTTCTCCTTGGACCCCGTCCGGATCCATTTGGAGAGGTTACTTGTCATCTTGTCATTCTTTTGGGCTCTTATCAGGTCCAACAGCCTTGACATATTCCTTTAGTGCCATGATCTGTCCATTCATTTCCCCAGGGTTGTGGATGTCATCATTCAGCTTCACGCATATTATCCTCTTCACGATCTTCATATCGTCTTCTGGCACCAGATTTGTTCTGACATTTGAGTTGCATGATAGTTCCCTGAATGGTTTCCTCGAAACTGCAATTCTTTCAAGTTCTTCACCTCCTCGTACTTCTTGTACGTCCAAATTGTACGTTCCTGAGGATGGATCTGTTTGTAATTCCCTGTCGCGGTGTCTAATCTTCTCTTCCGCCAATATCATGCATAGACTATCCTGATTGTCGCTGCTCTCATCCGAGTCCTCATCCCATAGTTCACACTCCCCGGACAAATTTCCTTCTTCAGTATCCTCTTCCTCCGTGGACGTGGACCACTCCCCGGACTCTTGACCTAGTCCCAGGTATTCAGCTTCTTCCTTGAATGCCACTTTCTTTTTCCTAACCCAAGTCTGTTCAAGTAAGTCCTCAGGGATTTTTTCAACCAGTGACTGCACGACTTCTTTCCCATCAGGATTAGTCACCTTCGAGGTGTTTTTATCACTAACTATCTCGCTCCTTCGCAGTATTGTGACCTCCGGTTCCTCCTTACACTTTTCTTGGATCACGGGTTTGTCATCTGCTAGTTTCTCGAGTAACCTCATTAAGTCATCATCTATTCGTGCATCTCCCGTTTCTACCTGGTGAGTTCAGGTATCGAAAGTCACAACGAAACCTCAAATGGTCGCCTTTCTTTTTGGCCATCACTACTCCACACGCCCACGGTGATTTGGATGTTTCTATCATATCATACTCTAGTAGCGTTTCGATCTCTTTTCTACACGCATCCGATTTGTGTGGGGTCATGCGCATCGCCCCCTCCCTGTGCGGTACCGCATTCTCCTCAAGTTCTATTTCACGCTCAACAAAATTACAACACCCGATGTCTGCCTTCTGTCTCGAAAAAACTTCCTCGTTCCGCTCTAATACGTCCTTGATGGCTTCGAGCTGTTCGTCCGTTATCTTGCCTCTTAAATGTTCAATTTCCGGTAGGACCGGTTTATCACTCTGCATTTCATCTAGTGTGGGCCGTTCCGGAAAATTCGAACAGCTCGATAGCCCATCGTCTATCTCTGACTTAAGTGATTTCACAAGACCTGATGAACCTTTTATTTTCTTCAATCGTCTCAAGATACAAATTTTGTCCCTATGATTGGGACAATCAACAACTTCATTTTGTTTTTGGTTTTCAGTCATTTCATATCGAGTTTTTACGAGTAAAGCATATCCCAGCTTCCTCCCCCTCTGTATCGTGATTGGTATGTCAAGAGTATTCAACAAGACACTGACGCAGAGACCGCTCTTCGTTATCGAGAAGGATCTTCCTAAAACAGCAGCACTTTGACTATTTGGATTTGGGACTATGCATACCTGCTTGTTGTCACTTTGTTCATTGTAATTTTTCATTCGCAAGCTTACGATCGCCGCTTCGTTCGCCTTTAGCCTCACCCTCCTACTCAAGAATACCGGTTCCTTGTTCTCATTCGCCATTATTAAATTTACCGGTTTAATTGCGTACCTCCTATCCGGGTTCCGTATCCTGAACATTGCGTTGTTTAGATCAATCGTTACATCGAAGTTCCTGATGAAGTCTCTGCCTAAAATGAATTGGTCAGACTCATCTAGGTTTTCTACCACAAGAAAGCTCATCCACAGGTTGCGTTCCCCCAGATTTAGGGCTATTATTGGCGTTCTGCCCAGCACCCGCAGCGCCCCTTTGTTTGCAGCTGACAACCGTATTCTCGAGTCTATCAAATGATTTTCGTTGAAGCCCATTCGTTCCCAAGTTTCGATTGGTATAATACTCAAGACCGCTCCCGTATCAAGTAACCCACGTAACTGAGTCTTCTTGCCACTTATGTCGAGCACATGTGCTGATACATCTGCCTCTGTCCCGATGTGCATTGCATCTTCCTCAAGCATGGCGCAGTGTCCAATCGATCTCACTTTCAACTCTTCTTTTCCTACGTAGATCTGCCCTACCAGATCTTCATCACATGTTATCATTGTTTTCCAATAGATGTTGATCCCATCTATATTTAGCATCACCTCATGCGGACCATAAGCTTCTGTGTACCTGTTATCAACTCGGACTGACTTGCTACCCCCTCTTGTGAGTAGTGCCCTCAATGCTCTAGAAGTAGTTTGTGGGCTTATACCACTCAAGTAATCTGCGTACACATCAATGTGCATTATTGTCTGGTCGCTGGGTTCGCTCAAGTTTCTCGTAACCTCATGGCCGCCCACGGTGATTATTGACATTATTCTGGCTCCGATCTTCGTTATGCCGAATGGCTTCCCCGTCACCATTTTTACAGTGTTGCAGTTTCCACTTTTTGTCGACCCCGCTACAGCCTCTGGTATTGACTGCGAGCAACCTAATGCCTCGTTCATTTTCTGTCTTTCGATCTCTTTCTTTAGTCGTTTTTCTATTTCCTTTGTTGCTAGGTCCTGTTTCACCTTGTTGATCGCCTCTGACGCCGCTTTCTCAAAATTTATCTCTAGGGCGTTCTTGGCCGTGGCCTCTATCGCATTGTTAGCATGCGTTACCGCCTTTACTGTCTTCGTTGGCAGTTCCCTACTCGGTGCTTCTAAGTTTTTTGCTTCAAACTCGGTTTGTCTATTTCGCTGATTCTGCGCCGCCGCTAATGCCAATTTATGTTTGGGGTGACTCTGGGCCTCCCAAAACAAAGGACAATCCATCCTAAAGTGCCCTTCCTGATTGCAGAAGAAGAATCGTGCACCTATCTTGATGATTAAGCCACTATAGTACTCGTGTTCTTCCATCTGGCTCATGTCCTCCTCATCTGGTGCGTACCCCAGACTCTTCATGCCCTGCTTGTATGTTGTGCAATCCGCCACGTGATGATCAGCTGACCCGCAGTTTGCGCATGATCTAAGTTTGTCCATGTCATCTCTGGGCTTGTACCATGACGACCTTTCTGGTTGATTCCCCCCTTGCGTATTCCTGTTATCTGAATACGAGTACTGTTTGGGTTTCATTAGCATGTACTCTCTTGACTTCTGTCTCATCTCTTCTGGAGTCGGTGCACTGTCTTTCGACAATGTATAGTATGTTGCTAACATTGTTCTCAAGTCATCACTCTTTACCCCATCAATGAACTTTGAGGCGATGCTAAAGTTCCTTCTATTGGTGGACTCTTCCGGGTCACTCCTTCGTCTCAAGCTCTCAAGATCATCTAGGAACCTGTCTATCGATTCATCGTCCCTTTGCCTTCTCTTTTCAAATCGCATCATCGCTTGATGACCCTTCATGCTTGACCCGAATCGATTTAATATTTTCTCGAAGATTTTATCCGCAGTGTCGCGTTCCTCTTCCTTCTTCGCAACCACGCATTTCAATGCTGTGCCTTCCAAGTTCCTTGTTAACGCTGTGCATGCTTGCCTCTCATCGTTCAAGTTATCTTGTTCCAAGTGCAACCTGATGACTTCTACCCAAGTGTCAATGCATCCATCTGAATCATCCTTGAATTCTTTCGGTTTTTTGAAAGTTTTCCTGGATTTATTGCTTCCTCTGTCACTCGAGTCGGTGTTCCTTGTGGCGAAGGCTTCTAGTGTCCTGTTCATCATTTCCCAGGTGCTTGCCCATGTCATGACATCCGGTCCCACGTTGTTGTGAGTCGTGGAGTCCCCTGGACCACTCGTTGTGTTTGCTGTTCCACTTTTCATAATCGCTTTGCCCCCCTCCCGCGCTGTACTCGCGTCATCCCGGGGTAATGGTAACGGTGTTGACTGCCGTTTGTTCCGTTGTGGTTCCACGAAGTCAACTCTATTGCCTTGCGTTCGCTCAGCTGCTGGCCTGTCCTGTGACGTTGAGTTCCTCAAAATGGCATCTAATTTTGCCTGTATTGCACATGAACTCTCAGCCTGGTCCCTACTCATCGTATCCATTCTCGTTTCCAAACTTCCCAACTGGCTGTTCACTGCGTCATATCGTTGCTTCATTTCTTGCATGTCTTTTTTGATGTTCTTGTCTCGATCTCCATCAGTGGTATCTACCTTGTCCGACATCTGCTGAAGCCTTTCCTCTGTCGCTTTCGCTAGATTGAAATAACTGTCCAGGTACTCATGTTTGTTGTTTCTTAATTCTTTCCTTATCACATCTCTATCCTCCTCTCTGTGCTTCAGTTTCTTGTCGATCTGATCTAGCTTTGCCATCAAATCGCCTAGCTCAAGAGTAGTTGTTTCATGGTCAGCTGCTGCCCTGTTGTTGGCTGCGGTTCCTGGTCTAATCTGGTCTTCGTTTTGGTCGGTGTCTGCCGTTTTCGTGGAAACTGTTCCGAATGTTTTGCCTTTCTCGGCTTCCGGTTCTTCCGCTGCTGCGTCTCCCGACTTCATCCCGACCATTATCGCCAATCTTTCAGTAAAAGACGTTCTTTTTGCTTGAGACTCGTCCTTCACCGTTTCTGGCGTGTTGCCTGTTGTGTCTTCCACATTGTCTATCGGTGAGAACTCCATGGACTTTGGATTTGGTTCTTCTGCAGTCGGCATCGGTGTTGACTCCGTCGTCTTCTTTTCCACCTCATCCACACTTTGGTCTGGTGTTTCTAGGTCAATCTCGATGGCGGGTTCCGCTTGTTTCCCTTCTGTGCCCTCTTTTGTTCTGTTCTCTGTATTACTCCTTGTGTTGACCATGCTAACTGAAAAGTTTTTCTTTGTTATCTTTGGGCCCATTGATGTCGTTTTACGTAGCGACGAGTTATATTTTGTCCTTGATTCAGTAGATCTATTTTCAGCCACCGGTACCCTGCTCCGCCTCCTTATTTTTATTTACAATTGTTCCTATTTACAGTATTACTCTATACAATATTCTACTCTAAAGTTAAATTCTCTTTTGACAAAATTAATAAAACGAGTATCACAATTTAATAAAAACAACGTTTCCTAAGCTTTTTTGAAAATTCTATATGTTCTTGATCCCCACAGTACCGGATCTTTAGGACTAGTCAGAAAATTTAATTTTGCGATTGGTTACTTCAACCTGTCTTAGTACTCTTTAGTACCGTCACCCCCTTCTTTATACTGTTCCAAGACTTCCTCTCTACTGTCCCAAGACTATTCAGTGCTGTCCCATTACTTCTTGTTAGTGTCCCAAGACCACTGTCCCAAGACGCTTGCCCTAAGACGACTGTCCCAAGACTACTGTCTCAAGACTAGTGTCCCAAGACCACTGTCCCAAGACTACTGTCCCTAGATCCTTGCCCTAAGACTACTGTCCCAAGACTACTGTCCCAAGACTGTTGTCCCAAGACTACTGTCCCAAGACTACTGTCTCAAGACTAGTGTCCCAAGACCCTTGCCATAAGACTACTGTCCCAAGACTACTGTCCCAAGACTACTGTCCCAAGACTGTTGTCCCAAGACTACTGTCCCAAGACTACTGTCCCAAGACCAGTGTCCCAAGACCACTGTCCCAAGACCACTGTCCCAAGACCACTGTCCCAAGACCACTGTCCCAAGACCACTGTCCCAAAACCACTGTCCCAAGACCACTGTCCCAAGACCAGTGTCCCAAGACCACTGTCCCAAGACGCATGCCCTAAGACGACTGTCCCAAGACTACTGTCTCAAGACTAGTGTCCCAAGACCCTTGCCATAAGACTACTGTCCCAAGACTACTGTCCCAAGACTACTGTCCCAAGACTGTTGTCCCAAGACTACTGTCCCAAGACTACTGTCCCAAGACCAGTGTCCCAAGACCACTGTCCCAAGACCACTGTCCCAAGACCACTGTCCCAAGACCACTGTCCCAAGACCACTGTCCCAAAACCACTGTCCCAAGACCACTGTCCCAAGACCAGTGTCCCAAGACCACTGTCCGAAGACCACTGTCCCAAGACCACTGTCCCAAGACCACTGTCCCAAGACCACTGTCCCATGACTACTGTCCCAAGACCAGTGTCCCAAGACCACTGTCCCAAGACCACTGTCCCAAGACCACTGTCCCAAGACTACTGTCCCAAGACCAGTGTCCCAAGACCACTGTCCCAAGACCACTGTCCCAAGACCACTGTCCCAAGACCACTGTCCCAAGACCACTGTCCCAAAACCACTGTCCCAAGACCACTGTCCCAAGACCAGTGTCCCAAGACCACTGTCCGAAGACCACTGTCCCAAGACCACTGTCCCAAGACCACTGTCCCAAGACCACTGTCCCAAGACCACTGTCCCAAGACCACTGTCCCAAGACTGCTGTTTCAAGACTACTGTCCCCAGACCAGTGTCCCAAGACTGTGTCGTACCAAGACTGCTCTGGCCCAAGACTGTCCCAAGACTGCACCGTCCCAAGAATGTCCCAAGACTGCACTGTCCCAAGACTGCACTGTCCCAAGACTGCACTGTCCCCAGACTGTCCCAAGACTGTACTGCTCCAAGACCGTCCCCAGACTGCAATGTCCCAAGACTCCTTCGGTACTGACCCAAGACTTGTAACTAAGTGTCTGGATAGTAGGATCTCTTCTTCTTCGTTGTGGGGACTTTTTAGAACCACTGTACCGTGTACCACCACTTGAGCTCTAGTAAAAATTTTCCCAAAATCCCTATCTTAAGGGCCAAAACCCAAATACTGACCCCCCTGTATTTATCTCCCTCTCGTTGTTTGAGGCTATTTGAAACCCCAACTTCTTCGCAGGTATCTTGTGATCACTTGCTCGTTCAAATACCAACAACAAATTTTCACAAAACGTAAAAATTTAAACAGAAAAATTATGAAAACAGAGAGATGAATCCACCTAAAATTCAAAGCTGACTGATGTCAACCTTTGTCCGAAAAAATGTCTGGTACCCGATTACCACGCGTTTTCCTCCCCCCTGCTAGCGATCTTATGGGGTATCACAAAAACTGTCTATGTCTGTTCCCCCCTACCGATCCGACCAGGGTACCTACCTTAGCTCGATGTTAAATTTGGATATCCGCTTCTTATAACCAACGCGTGTAAGTATCTAATGTAACTAAATCGACGATGCCGAACAATTAGTTACTTTAATTTGTCCCCCCTTTTTACAATTTACAACCGCCAACCTGTAACCTAACCAGCCCCCCTTCTAACCTCCCCCCTCTTTAGCCCCACTCTTAAGCCGAAAAAATCCCTTAAGCGTCGGGTGCTAAACCTCTCGAGAGAAAACCGTAGACCTGTTTCCAGGCCTGCTTGTCTAAAAACTTCCTCAAAACAATGGGGCTCCGCTTATCCAATTTTACACTTATTTCCTATAATGTAATGTGGATTTTAACGATACCCGTTTATCCAACTTGAGAACACCCCTGTGCGTCCTCCTCTTGTTGTTGCGATCCCGTGCTGGTCGTCCCCTTGAGGTGCACTGCACTTGACACCAGCACCTCCTTCCCACTTGGCTGGTCACCTCTTCCAGTCAAGTCTCCTAGCGGTTCAGCTCAGTCCTTGTGAACCACTTTCCCACTCGGTTGGTCACCTCTTCCAGTCAAGTCTCCTAGTGGTCCAGCTCTGTCCTTGTGAACTACTTTCCTACTCGGCCGGTCACCTCTTCCAGTCAAGTCTCCTAGTAGTCCGTCTAGGTTGCAAGCTATCTGAAAATCCTTAACAACGCCCCCCACTTGGGCACCTTATTGAAGTCACTGGTTTATATTGCTAGATTGATCGAAACGATCAGTCTTATAAAACAGTATGGGTATACTATTTAATTAAAATAAAGGTTTGATCCAACTAATCTGGTATCAAAGTCACTTTCATTCGTCGTCTTCTTTTCCACCTCATCCACACTTTGGTCGGGTGTTTCTAGTTCAATCTCGATGGCGGGTTCCGCTTGTTTCCCTTTTGTGCCCTCTTTTGTTCTGTTCTCTGTATTACTCCTTGTGTTGACCATGCTAACTGAAAAGTTCTTCTTTGTTATCTTTGGGCCCATTGATGTCGTTTTACGTAGCGACGAGTTATATTTTGTCCTTGATTCAGTAGATCTATTTTCAGCCACCGGTACCCTGCTCCGCCTCCTTATTTTTATTTACAATTGTTCCTATTTACAGTATTACTCTATACAATATTCTACTCTAAAGTTAAATTCTCTTTTGACAAAATTAATAAAACGAGTATCACAATTTAATAAAAACAACGTTTCCTAAGCTTTTTTGAAAATTCTATATGTTCTTGATCCCCACAGTACCGGATCTTTAGGACTAGTCAGAAAATTTAATTTTGCGATTGGTTACTTCAACCTGTCTTAGTACTCTTTAGTACCGTCACCCCCTTCTTTATACTGTTCCAAGACTTCCTCTCTACTGTCTCAAGACTATTCAGTGCTGTCCCAGTACTTCTTGTTAGTGTCCCAAGACCACTGTCCCAAGACGCTTGCCCTAAGACGACTGTCCCAAGACTACTGTCTCAAGACTAGTGTCCCAAGACCACTGTCCCAAGACTACTGTCCCAACACCCTTGCCCTAAGACTACTGTCCCAAGACTACTGTCCCAAGACTGTTGTCCCAAGACTACTGTCCCAAGACTACTGTCCCAAGACCAGTGTCCCAAGACCACTGTCCCAAGACCACTGTCCCAAGACCACTGTCCCAAGACCACTGTCTCAAGACCACTGTCCCAAGACCACTGTCCCAAGACCAGTGTCCCAAGACCACTGTCCCAAGACCACTGCCTCAAGACCACTGTCCCAAGACCACTGTCCCAAGACCACTGTCCCAAAACCAGTGTCCCAAGACCACTGTCCCAAGACCACTGTCCCAAGACCACTGTCCCAAGACCACTGTCCCAAGACCACTGTCCCAAGACTGCTGTTCTAAGACCACTGTCCCAAGACCACTGTCCCAAGACCAGTGTCCCAAGACCACTGTCCCAAGACCACTGTCCTAAGACCACTGTCCCAAGACCACTGTCCCAAGACCACTGTCACAAGACCACTGTCCCAATACTGCTATTTCAAGACTACTGTCCCCACATCAGTGTCCCAAGACTGTGTCGTACCAAGACTGCTCTGGCCCAAGAATGTCCCAAGACTGCACCGTCCCAAGACTGTCCCAAGACAGCACTGTCCCCAGACTGTCCCAAGACTGTGTCGTACCAAGACTGCTCTGGCCCAAGACTGTCCCAAGTCTGCACCGTCCCAAGCCCACTGTCCCAAGACCACTGTCCCAAGACAAGTGTCCCAAGGCCACTGTCCCAAGACCACTGTCCCAAGACGACTGTCCCAAGACCACTGTCCCAAGACCACTGTCCCAAGACCAGTGTCCCAAGACCACTGTCCCAAGACCACTGTCCCAAGGCCACTGTCCCAAGACCACTGTCCCAAGACCACTATCCCAAGACTGCGGTTTCAAGACTACTGTCCCCAGACCAGTGTCCCAAGACTGTGTCGTACAAAGACTGCTCTGGCCCAAGACTGTCCCAAGACTGCACCGTCCTAAGACTGTCCCAAGACTGCACTGTCCCCAGACTGTCCCAAGACTGTACTGCTCCAAGACCGTCCCCAGACTGCAATGTCCCAAGACTTCTTCGGTACTGACCCAAGACTTGTAACTAAGTGTCTGGATAGTAGGATCTCTTCTTCTTCGTTGTGGGGACTTTTTAGAACCACTGTACCGTGTACCACCACTTGAGCTCTAGTAAAAATTTTCCCGAAATCCCTATCTTAAGGGCCAAAATCCAAATACTGACCCCCCTGTATTTATCTCCCTCTCGTTGTTTCAGGCTATTTGAAACCCCAACTTCTTCGCAGGTATCTTGTGTTCACCTGCTGGTTCACATACCAACAATAAATTTTCACAAAACGTAAAAATTTAAACAGGAAAAATTATGAAAACAGAGAGATGAACCCACCTAAAATTCAAAGCTGACTGATGTCAACCTTTGTCCGAAAAAATGTCTGGTATCCGATTGCCACGCGTTTTCCTCCCCCCTGCTAGCGATCTTATGGGGTATCACAAAAACTGTCTAGGTCCGTTCCCCCCTACCGATCCGACCAGGGTACCTACCTTAACTCGATGTTAAATTTGGATGTCCGCCTCTTATAACCAACGCGTGTAAGTATCTAATGTAACTAAATTGACGATGCCGAACAATTAGTTACTCTAATTTGTCCCCCCTTTTTACAATTTACAACCGCCAACCTTTAACCTAACCAGCCCCCTTCTAACCTCCCCCCTCTTTAGCCCCCCTCTTAAGCCGAAAAAATCCCTTAAGCGTCGGGTGCTAAACCTCTCGAGAGAAAACCGTAGACCTGTTTCCAGGCCTGCTTGTGTAAAAACTTCCTCAAAACAATGGGGCTCCGCTAATCCAATTTTACACTTATTTCCTATAATGTAATGTGGATTTTAACGATAACCGTTTATCCAACTTGGGAACACCCCTGTGCGTCCTCCTCTTGTTGTTGCGATCCCGTGCTGGTTGTCCCCTTGACGTGCACTGCACTTGACACCAGCACCTCCTTCCCACTTGGCTGGTCACCTCTTCCAGTCAAGTCTCCTAGCGGTTCAGCTCAGTCCTTGTGAACTACTTTCCCACTCGGCCGGTCACCTCTTCCAGTCAAGTCTCCTAGTAGTCCGTCTAGGTTGCAAGCTATCTGAAAACCCTTAACAACGCCCCCCACTTGGGCACCTAATTGAAGTCACTGGTTCAGATTGCTAGATTGATCGAAACGATCGGTCTTATAAAACAGTATGGGTATACTTTTTAATTAATATAAAGGTTTGATCCAACTAATCTGGTATCTTTTTGTTTTATGGTTTTTGTTCCTTTTTCTATACTTTTTTCTTGTTTTTGTTTCGCTTTTTGTCTTTTTGCTCGTGTTTTTGTCCCCCTAGTTACCCCCCCCCCCCTTACTCGGTTAGCTAAGCCTCGTCCGGAGAGCGTACCAGGAAGTTTTCTCAAGTTTTCTTAAAAAGCTATCATCGTGCAACCGGACGGTTTACACGTTCCCGCTGAACCGTACCACCGGTACTCTAGAATGGGAATGCAGCCCGGAGCTGTGTCAATTGGGTTCGACTCCGTAGTCAGGATGTCGTAAAAACACCCAGGAGCGCCATAAAAACACTATGTAACAGTCGCCTACTTCGGTCACATATGAGGCTTAAGAAAAATAGGCCCTATAACCATTGGCTCAAGAGTCAGGGACACTATCTCTTGTATTTTTCTACCTCAAAACGGTCGTAGCCAATTCGGTTCGCTTGCGACATTAGACTAGAACCCGTTACAGCTTAAAGGCCACTACCAAAACATCCCCCCACTCTAGATAATAAGAACTTCCCCATACTTAGGTCTCGAGATACCCAAAATACACGAAGGCCGTTAAAAACAGGGTCGGAACAATCCGTTAAGTTACTTTTTATTAGACAGTGGACTTTTGATCCATTTCAGATGGATCAACCTAAAACTCGCCTTACCTCAACATAACAATCATAAAACACACTCGGGAAAATTAAATTAGGTACTTACATAGCAGCACATTCGAGAACTAGAGGTAACTAAATTAGTAAGCAACTTGAGAATGATCGGGGAATTAAGTTTGATTCAATAAGTTCTAATCGAACAAGTTTTATCTCGAGAATGGAGTTTTGGTTCTGAACCATTGGGACACTTAGGTTGTCCACCTTTCCACCGAAGGCTCACTCTGGTTCAGCTAGATTCTGATCTTCTTTTGTAATCACTGTCTCCTATATCAAGATAGGACAGCTCTACTCTCGTGGTTTTTATTATTGTCTTGGAAATTGCGATTGGCAATTTCTCGCTGTTTTTCTTTCACTTTCCCGCAATTGTCAATTCGGTCGTTCTCTTTTTTTATTTTACGTTTTCAGTTGTCGCGAGAAAACTGAGCATGACAGGCTCCATTCGAATTTTTGAAAAATAAAACTTCATTCCAAAACCACGTATTTTTGTGTTCCTCAAGGTCAAACTTCCAGATATGACCGACTGGCGCACGGTTTTACTGCCAAAATGGTCGTTTTTGACGTTTCTTAGAATTATTACGTCATCAATTCGAACTTTTTAAAATTTAGGAACTTCCGAATCCTTCAGCCTTCACGTTTTGTTCAATCGTCCGAATAACGCTCTTATTCCTTCAAAACCGCCAATTCGGAAGGTTCGCTGCTAAAAACTCGAAATTGCTGCATCTGCATTTTCATCCATTCTGGTCGAATGTCACATACTCCCCGGACAGTCCGGTCAATGTCCCCATTGAATCTCGCAATGTTCGTAAAATTGGTACAGTGTCGTCGAACAGAATTTACAAAATGCACGAAATTACTTTTATCTACGTCACATCGACTGACTCACTGCAGAATAAAAATGGCATCATACTACGTCACTATAGCCTTCCAATTTCTTCACTAATCTGCACATTGAGGATATGACCCAAGATAAAAATATCTTTTCTGACTTCCAATGTCAATGTCCTGATTTGAAACTTTTTCTCCTAGATTTTTAAAAGATGTTGGTTTGCAGGACAGTCCTGCCAACCAACAAGTTAAAATTATCCTACTATGCTTCTTCCCTTCGGAAGTCTTGCTTGTTTTTGTCCTGAATATTAAAACTAAGTAACTCTGTGGTTAGAAAGAACAATGAAACAATCTCCCTCTTCAAGAGATTACCCAAGTCTTTCATGTCACCACAAAGTGATCAGTTCTCCTAGAAGATTAAAAACAGTCATGCAGGCTGGAATATTCAAATATACTCTTTACTCAAGCCTCTCTAAATAAATAGTAAGTGTCTCTAAAGCCACTAACTAAAATCAAAAAGCAAATTTATAAATGCAACAAATTCTTTAATGTTCAAAACTCAACTAAATGTTTCAGTTTCCAATTACAACTTGGTTGCTTGGTTTCTCACTTGAGTTTTTTCCACATACATAAAACAATTTTGAGTTTTTACTTCTTCCTCTTCGTCACTCCTTTGTTTCCCTTCTTTTCGTCGTTTAGAAGTTCTAAGACTTCTAAATTCTTCTAGTTTTCTTTTCTTTTTATATCTTGTTCTCTCGACCATTTGTCAATGTTCCATCTCCTCCTCCTGTGACACTGACTCTGCACTTTCAGTTTCTGTGTCTTGCAACACATCGTTAGCTATTCTGACGCTGTTGGAAGCAGTCCTCCAACACTTCTGCTCTTCTACCCTCTGTTTGCAACAAGGTAGAGGATCAACGTTAGACTCTCTGTTCCTGCAGAAGCTGTTGTGGAGACACAACGTCACGTTTCTCTCCAAATACTCTTTCAGCATCTCTTTCTTCTCATTTCCACTACGCTCACTCGTCCTGGAAATTCTTTTCACGGCGGTGGTCACTGCATTCCGATGAGTCACGAGAGCTCGCTTGAAAGCTCCTGCTCCAATGTCCAGCTGATATTCACTGTACACCCTGCCGTGCTTCGACATATGCTTTTTCGCATACTCGTACAACCATGCAGTCATGTTAGCTCTGAACCATGGCATCAATCGTCTTCTTGCCTATATCTTTTTCATTTCCATCGGAATGTTTAGAATCATGCACGTTGTCTCAAAAAGATCCAAATCTTTTAGACAATCCAATTTCTGCAACTGTTCTCTCGTTGGTGCCTCCTGTCTATTGTTTTCTCTCACATGAGCCTCCAGCCATCGTATCGCCATCCTAACTCCCACTATCACTATTGTTATGGGCCGTGATGAGTCTGGTAAACCCATGGAGAGCAGCTCTCCAGAGTCCCAGATCAACACCAGATTACTACGCTCGGGATACCACCAGGTGTGTCAACATGATGCTCCTCCAATTACGCTTTCCCGAAGCTTCCAGTAATGGTTCCACTTCCATCATCAGTCGGTGGACTTCATCATTCTCGTCTACTGTATTGTAATCCTCTCTGTTTCTGTCTTTCAAAGTCACTCAAGTTCCCACTCACGTATCCCATGAACTTCCTTCCCAGTATCGATTCCAACTCCACCTTTGTTCTCTCTGGAACTGCTAATTCATCTTACATAGCAAATCGTAAGATTTTTTAGACATTCTCGTTAGTCTCACACATTTTGGCACTGAGAAGGCTTGATCCACGATCGTTCTCGTACTCTTTACATCCACAGCTACGAAATGCACCGGGTATCTGCTCTTGCACATTGGAGCCAATGTCGATCCCACCAAATATCGTGCTCCTGATGGTCTACAATTAGTCTCACTATGTCTGATGTTCATTTCCGCCTCGATCGCTTCCCTCCATTTTCCTATGTGCTTTTGCTCAGTTTGCAAAACTCCTGGGAACACTTCTACACTGATAGCCGTGACCATCTCATGTTTCTGTTCTAGATTCAATAGTGACTCTAAAGAACCAAACATACTGTAGAATCCTAGTGCAGTCACTAGATTCACCTCGGTTCCTCCATGGCAATCTGCGATCAGTTCCGTTTCCGTCCATGCTTTCATCACGACATTCCCAAACAATATCGTCAATTGCTTGTGTTGTGTCTCTAGGGTTTTCACACAATCCAGAGCTCCACAAACGTGACCTTCCAGTCCACAGACTTCCGCCAGACAGCTACCAGGTTTGACCCAGTCTTCTGGTCCCCAGCCAGGCAACTCCACTTTGTCTTCCCCGTTGCTCCTAGAGGCTCTTATCATCACATTATATATGATATTAAGGTCACGCAGGTTACAGTCTGCATTCAGCTCCCTCTGCACATCTTGTGTCGCCCGTAATATCGAGTCAGCATTGGGACTAGGACACCATGATGGTCTCATCAGTTCCCAGACTACCATCACGCTCGTTCTCAGTAGTTCATCTGAGAATCCCAATCCAAACTCCACTCTTTTGTCGGATTTTGGTACGGAAGGTGCATTCACCTCTTCTTCCAAGACCAGTCCCAATTTGGTCTGCGGATTGTTAGCGCTCTTGATCGTTACAATTCTCGACGTCCAGAATCTTAACAACACTGCCCGCTCGTAATCAAAAAAGCAATAACGTATGTCTTCACTCAGGAAAGGGTTGTACGCTATCCCTATGATTCCGGAAACGTAGCTGTACGACTTCTTCTTGATCGGTCCACAGTACTCACTGGATTTCGGCAGTGCTCCCATAGATTCTTTAGTGAGTCTCAGCTCCTTGTTTGAAAATTTCCTGATTTCGTCTATTTTCCTCATGGGCTCCAACTCCTCAGGTTCTTTCATATTCACCCTCATCGGCTTCATTTGATGCATCTCCAGCAGTGATAGCAAGAGTAAGGCTTTTGCTCGTTCATCGCCCTCCCTCAACATCTTGACACAGGTGTTCAATGTTGGTACTGAAATCTGCTCTATCAGGAATCGAATGAAACAGAGAGCATCTCTCCGCTTCGCGCACGCTACTGCCATTCCTTCCTGGATTATCAGATCCCTCAGGTTCGTCATCAGGAATACCTTTTCTTCTTTTGACCTTTTCCTTTCTTCTGAATCATATTCCCCGCGAGTTAATCCCATCATGCACCAGGCGAACCTCAGTTGTAATTCGGTTCTCACCTAAGGTACTGCCATGAGAGCGTGTATTCTCGGCGTAGTCCTCATTTCCTCTTCAAAGTACCTCAACACCACTGCTTTCCATGGAAGGCTCACTAATTGCTCGATCGTTTACGCCTGCATCTCAGACGACGCTAGAGTCCCGTACGCCTTCTGCTTGAGGGTGGTGCCTCGCAACATCGTCTCCAGATAACCCTCCATGGCACCCTTGTCTTCCAGAGCCATCACATACCCTCTAGCCGAGTTTCGGTATTCTAACATCTCCATGTATCCACCGGCGGGTTCATCTATTGACACCGTCTCCGACACTGTCAGTCGGTTATACTCCACTGGTACTAGTTGTCCTGCGACACATCCCTTTCCGTGGTTCATGGGAGATGGTTTAAAGTCTTTCATCGTGCTTTCTCCACATTGACTAAGTATTTCCATTTCTAAGGTTGTTCCAGTCAGAGTGCGGTCACTCGTTTTGGATTTGTAACCTGTTGACTTTATCCCTGCCATGAGAATGGGTGGCACCATCGCTACATCGGTTAACATTCTGTCCGTGCCAGGCAATTGATAATCACCTTGTCCCAAATCCATGGCCTCTTCGACTCGTTTTCATTTCGTTCAATTGACAGCTTTCATTGATATCTCTGAATCCACCTTCGTCTTTCCTACTCTCCTCGGCATCACTTTGCTGCCTAATTTCCTCTTCATCTCATTGATCTTATCAATCACCAATTTTGATCGCATCGTTCCCCTCCTGGTTCTTGACAGATACACCACCTCTCCTTTATCATCCTGCGGTGTCATCTTGATGGGAGAGTTTGCCTCACTTTCATCAGTGGCTGAGTCAATCAACAACTCACTCAATCTCCCTTCACACTCATCAAGTTTGTCAAGGACTTCCCGCATCAATGGTCGGCCGAGACCTATTTTCAAAATGGACTGGGTCCCATGGCTCTGAATCACTGTCCAGACTTCTTCCATGAACGCCACTCTGTCCAATCTACATCCCGTCCTACTTTCATGGTCTCTGTGATGTACTTCCCACTCTTCTTCGGGCAACTTTCCCAAGAAAGGTACTCTGGCTGAGCCCTCTATTCTTCTTCTCCTAGGTGATTCCATAAGGATTCTTTGTTCGTTATTTCTCGAATTGCCAGGAGAGCTGCTCTCCGGCAAGTTCCGTTTCATTTCTGTAAAGGCTGACGGAGGTTCCAGTGTCGACATGCCTTCATCTGCTGGCTCAGTCGCCTCCAACGTATCCGCATTGTTCTCAAAATCACTGAGGAAATTGAAATCCAGGCTGGATACTTCTCCTGTCGATGCCCTGTCGTCTTTCCCACCAGCTTGAGTTGCACCTTGTTGCATGGTTTCTTCCGCTTGACGGCTTCCTCCCTGTCCGTTATCTCCTTCTGACATATCCTTTTTCGAGCTTGAGGGTCCTTGCTTTTCCTTGTCGGCCCCTTCCGGAAATTTTGGTATGACCAGTGTGCCGGCCGATCCATCTTCCTCTTCTCCATGGACCACTTTGATTTCCTCACAGCCGAAGGGTGCTAGGAAGGTTCTCGTCTGCAACGTTCCTCCTACTTTCAACTCCAGTTTCACACTAGTCAGGATCAAGGAGGCCTCAGGCAGTTCGGTTCTGCCTCTCCTCTTCATAGGCGCTAAGTCTAACCTCGCCCATTTTTCATCAAATTCTCCAGGCTTGGGAGTCGCGGCGTTGCTTATTCGCCTTCTCGTCGCTTGATCCGTGTAGGCAAATCGTGTATACTGTAACACGGCAGCATTCCTCCCCAAAAAGCATGGATCCATCGTTTCCACGAATTTCCTTACTCTCCTTTCATTGGTTTCAAATGCTCTCAACCTAGGAGTTTGTACCACGGAGACTGCTCCGAGCAACATCCTTCTTATCAGAGGGAATTCAGGGATTTCTTCCGGCAGCTTCACTTCACGTAATCACCCCAATCTTTCGTCTCTTCTCTCACCTTGTGATATGCTGCAGTGAGATGAGGAACTCTGGTTATCTCACCATTCGTCTTATCATAGGGTCTCAGATTCCAAAGCTTCGGAAACACCTCGATGTGTCCTCTCTCTACTTCTCCCATGCGATCACGGAAGTGATCGTCAAAATTGACGACCGTCATTTCTGGCTCTGATGTCTTCGCAAACAACAGATCTTCACTCATGAGCTCCCGCAACACGTGCTGCTCACACCAGTTCAGCGCACTACCGTCCACTGCTGATATGAAGTTCAGGTGCACCACCGACCTCCTATACGCCTCCACCTTGACATCAGGGAACGCAAATGTGACTGCTGGTCCATAGTCACAAACTCCGTGGCTCCTCTGATCAACGCTAACGGATCGGTCCTCATAGCCAAGCTCAGATCGGTTAGTAGGGGCATGCCCCCAACATGTCGTCTCACATCTTCTTCTCTCTCGATAGTCTCATCTTCTCCCGTTCCAAAGCGATTTTGATGCAGGAGGTACTGGATAAGAGTATATCTCAGATCTCTTATCTTGTTCCACGAATCCGTGGCTTTCTTCATGTCTAATTTCCTCACCTTCTCTCTCATCTGCTCTGGACAACGTGTCAGCTTCATTAGTCCTCCCAAGTTTCCGTGGGTAATCGCAATCAATGTTAGAAGCCCATCTAGCCGCAGGTTCTGAACTCCCTCGGTGAGCAGCACAGCCGGTCCTTTCACAAAACTCTCTGCTCCAAATGTCACGAACAAGGCCAGTAGTTCCACGATGGATACTTCCGCTACTGCTTGGAGGAATTCCTTTATCAAGTAATGAGAGACTTTCGGGTAGACTTTCGCCAAGAAGGACGCGGTCCATATGGCTCCCAACCCTTCCAGCATACTATCTGTCCAATCGAAGCCTTCTTCCCCCTTCACTTCCTGGTTCCAGAAGATTTCCAAGGTAATCTGGCACATTGTATTCACAAACTCAGCTGTCTTTTTTTCAGCATTTTCCGCTAGGTTCACCTCCTTCAACAAGTAGGCATGAATTTTCTTAATCATTATGGGGCCTTGCTCGAAAGCATCTGCACCCAATGCCGCTACTCGAGGACTTAGATTTAACCACTGGTTGGCCTCCGGTTTGGTCCTCAAAACCATCGCCTCCAAATGAGCTCTAGTCTCCTGTGAATTCTTCCTTCTGGCTTTTTCACCTGTTACTTCCATTGCTCGGAACCATAAGTCGTTCGACATCGCTATGACCACTCGATGGTCGTCGTCTATTCCCGGTTTAAGTTTGAGCTGTCGACTGAAATTGGACAGTTCCAACCCCAGCACCTCATCCAACACTAACATGTGCAGCGCATGGTCCTTGAATCCTCTCACCGCGTTCGAGATATCTGACCACACCGCAGGTAGTTCAGCCCTGAGTGGTTTCAGGTTCTCCATCTCTATCATGCGATTTGGGGCCGATATGATCACATCATATTTCCCTTCCGAGAGCAAGGTCACGATCGCATACACGAATTTCAATCCATCCGGGAGACATGCATACCCCGGAGACAGCGCGAACACTACTCCCGGTGTCACCTTGGTGAATGATCCCTCCTTCGTCGCATCCACCACTTCACCCATTGATTCAAGGATATCCTTTATCGCTGGCCACACAGCATTTTCTGCCGTTGTAGTATCTCTGAGTCTGCTCAGAAAACCTCTACTGTGTAAATGGTCATTGATGCCAGCAAACACGATCGTGATTGGGTTCATGTCCGTCTTTCTTTGTACCCCTATAGCCAGAGTTACGGTTTGCAGTAGGTCCAGATCGACCGCGGCCAACATTATGACATCCGGCCAAAACAGAGACTTGGAAGTGTACACGAACTCTGAATTCGCTACTATCATAATCTTGGCCTTCCTTATTTCTGCGTTGTCGTACGCGGCAAAGATGGTCTCATCTTTCTTTATCACTTTCAATCCGCCGTAACTTTGGACGTCACCATCTTGACTCACTTGTTTCGGGTATGTTCTTTCTTTCACATGACTCGGGGGTGTCGCCACTTGCCTGAACATCTTCTCATGTTGTCCAATCGGAGCCCTCGTTGTCAGAAATTTTCCCGGTCTCTCTTCTCAATTTCCTTCGTCTTGATTTAGTTTCACATCTTGTAACGGTCGGGCGTTCACTGGTCCCATTGTGTTGTTGGAGGGCAGTCGCTCCAGGTCAGCTAATCTCAAGGCCGTCGTGGAGCTGAAGTTTATGCCAGCGGCTATCAACCAGTCTACGCCTATTATCGAGTACAGTCTACTGACGGATAGCCTCGCTCCATTCAGCATCCTCCTGGCATCCTCGATGAAGCTCACCCTCTGGAGATCCAGCTTCAATAGTTCGTCCTTGTACACATGCCAGGGAGATGGTATGGGCCTTGACCACATCAACGAGCCTCTATCCGGGCGTCTCTCCTCTCGATTGGTAATTGTCGTCTCCGATCTCGTGTCTGATCTAGACGTGCTAGTTGCCTCTTCCATTGGGTTGACAGGCCCTAGTCTTCTCCTAGGATGAATGGTCCTCCTCACCGGCGCTTCTCCCAATCGATCTTGAACGTCTGTCCTTTGACCTGGTTCGCTGGAGCTCTGCTGTCTGTAGTTCGTGACGGCTGGGACCGTCCCCAAGCGTGTTTCCCGGCTAGGAGGCACAAAGGTGGTAATCACCGTGTCATTCGATGTTCCTTCCTCCTTTAGCACTCCTGTGTCAAAAAGTTCCACTTCCAACTCGTCCAACCGCTATTGGAAGACTCGATTCAACCAAGCCTGTCCTTCTATACTATCGAAGTGGATGCCGTCCGTGGTCAGTCTGGCCTGATCCATAGCTCTCAACTCATGTTCGATGACCATGAGGATCGTTCTTCCGGCATTCCGACTTGCGAGATTCCTCAAGATTTTATTCCACCTGGCCACTCCTTGGTTGTGCCTTCTCCTTGCTGCTGTCAAGCTCCTTGTATTCATTGGCACAGTGCAAACGGTCAGTACCGCACAGTTGAATTTCTGCCAGAGAGTAGTAAGCAAGCACATCATCATTAATTCCCATAGTGCTTCCTGCTCATCCGAACCTCTAGAGATGTTATTCGTTCCAACCAGGATCATCACATTGGGGATCCTCCCTGGATTCATTAGTTCCACCATCCGATATAACTGGGCTATCGTCGCGCCTTCGAAGGCCATCACCGTGGTGACCCAAGAGGTCCTCAAATTCGAGAGTATTCTGACTAAGCTGTCTCCCAGTATCAGATGTGATGTCCCCAGTGGCGGTTGTTGCAGGTTTACTGCCGGGTTCCAAGTCGCTCGATTGAAGCAAGCTCTCGGATCTGTCTCCGGGACTCCCGTGAAGTTATATCTCAACTGGTTATTCCTTTGTAAGTCTACTACACGTGACACTTTCTTCGCTGCCATCTTCTGTATTCTTCTCTCTGGGGCCTTAGAGCTCCCCATTAGTGGCGTAGTGTCGCTAATTCCCTGTCTGATCACGGTCTGGGAGAGTCGTACTCTGCCCGTGTCGTCGATCGTTCCATAGGGTGCAGTCACCCCGGAACCTTGTGCATTCTTGTTGGCGACTAGTCGTCCAGCTGTCTCTATCAGCCTCTTCACCGTTTGTTCCACGACTGGGTCACCCAAGGTGTCACTAGGTTCCGGGATTGTCACTCGACCTGTTGCTGTCGGAAGTCGTGTCTCCGTTGTCTGACTCATCTCTCGAGGCGTCAAGAGCTCCATCGGGGACTGCCCACAAGGAATACTCCTTGCAGGTATCGCTTTTCCACGGCTGTAGTCAATGCCGCCCGGTCCGATCACTCCTTGTAGTCCCGCCTCAAGCGCTCAGTTTCTTCACCCTGCTTTTTGTTGCAGTCTTCGAACAATTTCTGCCACATGTCTCTGTCGTCCTCCGTAATGAGCATGATCTTAGTCACTTCATCCAGCTCCTTCCTGGTCCTTTCCAGCTCATCCTTCATCCCATCTAGATCTTGCATGGTTTGGTTCGTCTGAACCTTTTGTTCTACTTTTGCCCTCTTTGGTGGCACAGCTGCTCTCAGTGGTGAACCAGACGAGGCATCCTCGCTGTTCATTTCTCGATGCATTCTCGTCAGCCCAGGCTTGGGTTTGGAGGGCAAAGGCATTTCACCTGGTTGATAAGTCCTAGAACTTCCCAATCCAGGCTCATTCGCCAAGTCACTTCCTGAGAGAGCCCCGTTTCTCCACCTCATCACTCTCATGTTCGGGCGGTCTAGTACTCCCCTCTCTCCGTATGCTGCCATCAATAGGACTTCCGTGGGGCGGTCCCCACGGTTGTCATGCCCCAAGATGTTTATTAGGGCGGTCAGCAACATGACTACCTCTGGTTCCTCCAGAGCGAAGTCTCAATCCATTAGCCGACGATAGATCGCATCTATCATCGGTCCTACATATGCCTCTGCCAGGTCCATCAATTCATCCAAGGTGAAATTCTCCATTCTGTTCTTCAGATTCGATTTGATTTGATTTCAAGGTTTTGACTCAAGTGAGCAATTAAATGATCAATCAGGATCTAGAAAAGAGGTCACGAATATCACACTTGTCAGTTTCACCTTAATTTCTTGTTAAAATTTACTTAAAAACAGTCAGATAAAAAGATTTTTATCCTAAAATTTATTAAAATCAATCGGTCTCTAAAATTTTGGAATTCGACCTAAGATTGGACAGTTGTTCATGGTCACTAACCCCTTCTTACCCAAGAGCTTAGTAACATAAAACATAACATAACATCCATATCACACATATCACACATTACATACAACTTAGTCTTTAGCCTAACACCCTCTCGCACGTCACTCAGCCTATACTTAAGTAATATTTCTTATGTAAATATACTTGTATATTAGTATCAGAGAATATCACGTGTACCAGCGCGTACAATTCCCGAGGATGCAGTCGTCCTCTGTTTGGATCATACACTGGAAGTGAGAGCTCCTTCACGTCCATTTCCACGAGGAAGTCTCTCAACCTCGTCAAGGACAAGACTAGGGTCTCTGGGTCCACGTGCTGCTTCTCCGTCGCCCTCGTCACAAAGAAGCATAGGTATTTTCCCGGTATCTGTGACGCCGGCGGAGGTAAGGCTGCTACACCCCCTACTCCTGGTCTTTGCTTCCAAAGAAATTCTATGTTTTTATATTCTCTCTTAAAATCTGCTGCTAACACTGTCTTAAAACTCATGTCTGCTGTGATTGCTATCGCACATGTTCTATTTGTGAGTATGAAATCACTGTCTGTTAATATTTTGTTACGTGAATATTCATTTGGTAGGTTAAAACATGACTCAACTACCCTCCCTATGTCAGGTTTTTTAGGTTCTTCGCCTGTTTCTGCTTCTAAGTCTCCTGTCTCTCTTGCTATTCTTAATTTTTTTATTATCAAGTTTTCAGTGTGGGTAAGTCTTACCCCCACTCTCCGGACAAAAATATCCATCGACGTCCCCGTCGATCGCATACCGGGTATCAAATCGAGATTGGAAGCCAGAATGAATAGTCGCCCTTCTTGGGCAGCCCAGGAAGGATCATCTCGTTCGGTCTTCATGTATTTTATGCTTTCACGATCTACTTCTTGAATCGTGACATTGGTCTCCTCTGAGTCCGACGTCATTTCGTTCAGCCATTCCAAGACACGCAGGTTCCTCAAGTCTTGCTCATATGATTGCTGTTGCACGTCGTCAAATTCTACCTCGGGTTTCGACCGGTCGTCGACCCACTCATCGTCGTGATCATCGACTATGTCAATATCTTGTGACACAATTATTTCTTCTAGACCCACTACTTCTTCCACTATCTTTTTCAGATCTATCCTATCCACTACAAAGTCGTCACCGTAAGGGTTATATTTCCCTGACGAGTCTGTATCGTGAACGAAAGATCCGGTTGCAAGTTCTTAGGAACCTCCCCTTGTTCAGGGTCTTGCCAGTCCTCTTCTGCGTAGGGTAAAGTTTCATCGTCCGCTTCGATCACCTCGTTTGGATCCAGGTCCAGCGGTGTATTCGTTCCTTCTTCCACGAATTGGTTTCCATCATTCTTCTCCCTCGTGCCCTTCTCGTTGACCTCACTAGCCGGATCCATCATTAGATAATCCCCTTCTTCCATGTCTGCGGGTATACACCAGTCTTCTGTCGATGGATTGTGTGGCTTAATGTTCTCGTAGTGAGCGGCTCGGCCAGTACTCAGTCTATAAAAGCGTTCCTCCTGGTGCACTTCCGTAATCATGAAGGGTCCCCTCCATTTTTTTAGGAGCTTTTTCGTTCCTTTCGGTGGTATAACGTTCTGAAATACCCATACGTAGTCCCCACCGAGTAAGCTTTCGCACCAGCTGCTTTCTTGTCGAATTTTTTCCTCTGCCTTGCCTGTGCGTGCTGAGTATTTCGTCTACACAAATCGTTCAACTCCTGTTGACGTCGGATCACATTCCTCACGTAGACCTGTGGAGACGTTTTTTTCCCTCATACTCTGGGTAGAAAAAGATTAAGGGTAAAAACTTCTCGTGTCCAGTTAGCATCATGTGTGGACTAACCCCAGTGGTGGAGTGTTGCGTGCCATTGGACGCTTCCATCACCTGTGGAAGGTATCTGTCCCAATTGGTCATGTACCTGGAACAATATACTCTCAGCATCGACACTAACGTCCTATTCTGTCTTTCCACTAAGCCATTCGTCTGGGGGTGGTATGTCGTGGAGTGAGCCTGAGCAACCTGTGAGCGTCTCATAAGCTCTTTCGTAAGCTCTCCTACGAAAGCTGTTCCATTATCCGATTGAAACGTCATCGGACAACCATGTCTCGCTATCCACGTATTGATCAGGTGGTCGCATGTCTCTTCCGCCGAGGCAGTTATGCAGGGCACGGCCTCTGCATACTTCGTGAAATGATCTATCATGACCAATACCTGATTATAACCACTGTTTGTCATGCATATCTTTTGATGATCTATCTGCACTACCTCGTTAAATTCAGACGACTCGATCGATTGCAAGGGAAATCGCAATTTCCTTGGATCCTTGACCTGTTGGCATGACATACATGCTGTTACCCAATGCTCGCATGCCTTTTTCATTCCAGACCACTCAAAGCGCTTCAAGATCCTCTGATACACTTTGTCGATCCCCTGATGGCCCATCTGATCATGCGACCTGAACAAGAGTTCTGTCTGATAGAGTTGCGGCATACTTGTATAGGACTTTGTCCTGATCTCTTCTCTTGAAAGCCACGATCCCGTCCTTGTTCAAGTATAAATTTCCCTCTTTCTGCATAAAATACTGTCTCAGGATACGGTAACTGTCCTCCTCGAGCTCTCCTTTATCCGGAAAACCATTCTAGATCCACCTTTTCAGGTTGCTTGTCATGCGGTCATTTCTCTGCGTCCTTAGAAGATCCGAGAGTCTGTATCTCGCCTTCAAGTACGTCTTAGTGACCCTCATCTGACTATTCAGCTCATTGGGCTGGTGTGAGTCTTCTTTCATCTTAACGCACCAAATCCTTGCCAACACCTGTGTTTCTTGCTTGAACGGCTGCGGATCAGACAACCTCTTTTTGTGGCAACATACTTCTCGAACGTTTCGATACCGCTATTGTTTCCAAATCATCCGCTGCGTTGTCTCCCTATCCAGATCCCTTGCACGAGTTTCCACAAGTAGTGTGTGGATCGCTAGTTCGGACTCTTCTGATCCCGAGCTCGAGTTCCCGTCTGAGTAGGTGTCAATTCCTGAGTGTCGGGAGTCGTTCTCTGTTGAGAACGTTGTGATGGAGTGTGCGCCCTCCTCCAGATCATATCTGTGTCTTCTTCGCATCCATCTGAACTCCCCGGACAAAACTTTGTTCCCCAGGTCCTGTTTTTCATCATGAACTTCTTCATCCATCTCATACTCCCCGGACGAATTTCCTTGTCCCGGGTGTTGACCTTGTACTCGCTGGCTCTTCTCATCGTTCGTCTCCCCGGACAAACAAGCTTGCACCAGGTTTCGTTCTACTTTTTCACCTTCTTTATCCTGGTCCATAAAGGTAACGGTTTTCCTTTGCGTATTGCTCCCCTGTTCTTTCCGTCCGTAAGAGGTACTGGTTAAGACCTCGTGTGGTATTGAGGTTACTAGTTGTTGAACTATTGTCCTACAATCCCTCTCGTTCTCTTCGTGTTGTCGTCTGGACGGCATGATCTTGACTTTCTCCCTGACTGTTAGTGATGCCACTGCTGCTGTCCATTCGGGGTCATCTCTGGTCACTTCTCTTTCTAACAATCCACCCAACATCCGCATCACTTGCGGTGTGACCTGCACCGTTTTATCCAATAATGAGAGGCTGTTTATGTTCATGCGAGAGAGTTCTTGCTGGACCAGGTTTGAGCGTAGCAACAGATCCAAGGGGACCGGGTCCTCCTTTGATAGGATCTTTATCTCGGCTGCCTTCTCTACAGGTAACTCAGGGAGTCCTGGAATTGGATGTCCAGACTTGTCCAACCATCTCGTTAAGGGAAGCGCTTCATAAGTTTCTTTGTCCAGAAACGAAAATCCTTCCTTTATTTCTGCCTGATTGGCTTGCTTCTGTTCCAATCTTTCATAGAACTCAGTTTTCTTGCTGAGGCTGTCAGCATTCTGGTGTTTATCACGCATCCTGTGCTCGATTATCATGTGGTAGCCATCCAATTTTACTATCCATCTACCAATATAACTCTGATCCATCGAGTAGGTCTTCAACCAAGATAACGCTCTGTTGTCTACATGTAACTTAAAGGGAGCGCTCCCCAAGTATGCGCGGTATTTTTCCACAAATGTGACTACTGCAAACATTTCTGCTTTTGGTGCACCATATTTCATCTCAGTGTCACTCAAGACCTTGCTGCCGTATGCAATGGGACGGAGAACCGTTCTTCCATTCCATTCTTGCTCCTGATGCAATATTCCTGAGATGGCTACTACCGATGCGTCTGTGTCGAGAACATACATGCCCTTTTCTGTAGGCATGCCTAGCACTGGCGCTTCGCACAGTTCCCGTTTTATGTTCTCGAAGGCAACTTGTGCTTCATCGTTCCATTCGAACTTTTTCCCTTTGTTGCGCATCAGCTTCTGCATCGGATACACCTTGTAAGCATATCTTTTTATGAACTCAAGGCAGTAGTTGGCAAACCCTAGGAAGCTCAGGAGCTGTGTGTCCGTTCTGGGAGCCTTCCATGTCAACACTGCTTCTACTGCTTCTGGGTCCGGCCTCACACCATGCCTGTCCACCATTCTTCCCAGGTATTTGAATGAATTTCTAAGGAATTCACATTTGGATGGTTTGCACTTCAAGCCTGCTCTTTTCATGCATCCAAAGACCTCATCGAGCCGATCAATATGGTCTTCCAGGGTTGGTGTTGCTATGACTACGTAATCCACGTAACACATCACAAGATTCCCGTACTTCTTGGTCACTCTGGTCAAAGCCTGAGCCATCAGTCTTTGAAAAGTGGCCGCTGCATTGCACAAGCCAAAGGGCATCCTCTTCCACTGGTACAACCCTAATTCGCACGCGAATCCGGTTTTCTCTCTATCATTCTTCCGCAAAGGAACCTGCCAGAAGGCAGAACCCAAGTCCAATGTGGTGAAGAACTTTGCATCACCAAGCTTAGAGAGGCTCTCGTCTATTCGCGGTATCGGGTACGCATCTTTTATCGTTACCGCGTTCAAGTAACGAAAGTCGCAACAAAATCTAAGCTGCCCCCTTTCTTTTTCGCCATTACTACCCCGCAAGCCCATGGCGATTTCGAGGGTTCTATCATGTCGTATTCAAGCAACATTTCTATTTCCGCCCTGCACGCTTCCGATCTGTGTGGTGTCATTCGTCTCGCGCCCTCTCTGTGCGGAACGGCACCTACTTCCAGCTCAATTTCGTGTTCTACGAAGTTACAGCAACCGATGTCCGCTTTATGTTTCGAAAATACATCTGCGTTCCGATATAAAACGTCCCGCAATTTTTCAAAATCTCCCTCACCTATTTTCCCTTTTAAATGTTCTATTTCTGGCAAAACCGGTTTGTCAGAATCTAGTTCATATGACGAGGGGCGTTCCGGAAAATTCGAGCAGATGTGCTGTCACATCTGCTTCATATCCAATGTGTACTGCGTCTTGTTCCACCATGGCGTCATGGCCTATCCTGCGGACCTTGAGTTCCTCTTCTCCCAAATAGATCTGCCCCATTTGGTCATCATCTGTTGTTACATAAGTCCTGGTGTAGATACTGATTCCATCCACGTTCAGCATTATTTGATACGGCCCATAGACTTCCAGGTAGCGTCCATGAAGTTTCTTCATGCGAGGGCCACCCGTCGTTAGTAGTGCTCGCACAGCTCTCGACTCGGTGCGTGGCTCCACCTGTCTCAGATAATCTGCATATGTGTCCAAATGCATCAAAGTGAACTCGGATGGTTCACTCAGATTTCTGATTACCTGATGTCCAGCCACTGAGATTATCGACTGTATCTTGCTTCCCTGCGGCACCATGCCGAACCTCTTACCGGAGATCACTTTAAGTTTCATGTCTAAACTGCTTGGTGTTTTCGTCTCTTCGAACTCCGTTGCTTCGAAGGTGTTCAATTGCTCCTGAAGCTTTTCATTTTCCAGTTCAAGTTTCACTTTTTGTTCGATCTCTCACGTCACCAATTCCTGTTGTACTCTATTTAGAGCATCCCTTGCGGCTGCCTTATAATCGATTTTGAAGTCCTCAGCCGCAGTTGCCGGTTCCGGCTCACGTGTCTCCCCTGTTACCGCTTGCATTTTCTTTGCCGCCAGCTCTTGAGGTTTATCCTTTCTGCGTGCCTCCGCTTCACTCAAAAGTCGAGCCTTGCTGGCTTTCACTCCTGACAAGGCTTCTTCATGTCTTGAAAATACATCCGCGTTCCGATTTAAAACCTCCCTTAGTAACTCGAAATCTCCCTCGCCGATTTTCCCTTTCAAATGTTCTATCTCTGGCAAAACCGGTTTGTCAGACTCTAGTTCATATGACGAGGGGCGTTCCGGAAAATTCGAGCAGCTCGATAAGCAGTTATCCGTTTCGGATTTCATTGAAAACAATTTATGAATAAATTTTAATTCATTAATCCTCTTTAAAATTTTATCTTTATTGGCATGATATGGACAGTCTTTCACACTATGTTTCTTCAAGTTTTGTGTCTCCTCATAGTCGGTCCTCATCGGCAAAGCGTAACCAAGCTTCTTTCCACGCTGGGACAATAAGCAAGACCACAAACGGATCAGGCCATTCAGGAGACTTTGTGAATATGACGAATTCGGAAGTGCGAACTGAGGAGAGTAGGAACACAAGGCTAAACAACTCACCGGCGGATCCAGAGGTGGATAGTGAGAAGAGGTCGAGGCAGAGAATCAAAGTCCGAATCTCGACCAGCACCAAGCTACCTGGGATCGACAGGGTGACACCGCCCTTTGTGACGCCATTAGTGGAAAACGAAGCATCAATTGAAGAAGCCTTGACCAGCATAGTGGGCAGTATAGGAGAACAGAACAAACAGAATTCCATGAGAATGAGTGAACTGGAAAGGGCAGTCCACGTCGAGAGAGAGTCTGCGGGAAGAGATCAACCGCAACAGACAAGAAGCTAGTAGAAGCGAAAAACGCTTGAAGGAGAGAACGGATGAACACTAAGCGAAGAACTTTTCGCGATTGACTAGGGAGGCTGAGCAAAGATAGTTACGGTTGAGAGACGACATGGAGAAGTTGAGAATTCAACAAGAGCAGATTCTTGGGACTCTTGACACGAAGATAGATGCGATGATGGAGAGGCAAACTCAGACAGCATGCCTAACTTACAAACAGGGCATGAAAGCAATAGGCTTTAGCCTCGAGGATGAAGATGCGTCAGAGGTCGATCATGAAGATTTCATGAGAGGAAAATTTGCAAAATTCGGCCCAAGGTGATTCTTTTGTAACCTGGAAGGTCATATTAAATCGGACTGTCGACAATTCTGGGATGATGTGGCAGACATCAAGCATCCAAGGCATGAGGAAGCTTTATCGGGTGTGAAAGGGCTCGCCTGTTGAGTGAAAGGGAGGCACGCAGAAAAGAGAAACCGCAAGAGCTGGCAACAAAGAAGATGCAGGCGGTAGCGGAAGAGATACGTGAACCGGAACCATTGACTGCAATGGATGACTTCAAGATCGACTATAGGGCAGCCGCGAGGGATGCTCTAAACAGTGTCCAGCAGGAATTGGTAACGAAGGAGATCGAACAAAAGGTGAAGCTCGAATTGGAGAATGAGAAAATTCAGGAAAGGCTGAACGCCTTCGTGGCATCAGAAGTCGAAGAAACGAAAGCACCAAGCATTTTGAGCATGAAACTAAATGTGATCACCGGGAAGACGTTCGGTATGGTGCCACAGGGAAGTAAAATACAATCGATAATCTCGGTAGCGGGACACCATGTAATCAGAAATCTTAAAAGGCGTAGGATAGGTCATGACACCATGATCGAGCAAGACGCGGTTCACATTGAATACGAAGCAGATCGGACTGCACATCTGCTCGACACCAACGGGAAGAAAATCGGAGTCACAGGGCTTCTGGACACAGGAGCGGTAGTGAGCGTGATGCCGATAAAAACTTGGGAAAGAATGGGCTTCAAGAGGGAAGACCTAATTCCGACGAATCTCCGACTAGCGGCAGCCAATGGAGGAGCGATTTACGTAGCCTGAAGGACATCAATAACGGTCCTCCACATGGGAAGACGGGATCTTTGAATGAGCTTCCTAGTGGTAGAGAACTTGGATGACTCCGACCAGTTCATCTTGGGCAGAGATTTTGTCAGGAATTTTGACGTGATGATTGACTTCAACAACGGTCTAATACGGATTAGAAACCCGGACCGGAAGTATGTTAAGAAACCAACTATTAGAATAATAACAGATGAAAACAAGGTACCAATCTTTTTAGATAGAAAGGTAAAACTACAGCCGGGACAGGCTGTGGTAGCAGTTTTTAGAATGAGAAAATTAAATTCGTTAAGTGATAGTAAACAGGTTTGTTTGGTACCGAACCCAAACATTCAAAGTTCAGTGATTTTAGGCCGGAGCTTCTCGGTATCTCAAAACGGACTGTGTGTCAGTGTGTTATTGAACACACTGGACACCACGGTTTCAACCCAGCGTAGAAAGAAACTTGGTTACGCTTTGCCGACGAGGACCGACTATGAAGAGACACAAAATTTGAAGAGATATAGTGTGAAAGACTGCCCTTATCATGCCAATAAAGATATAAATTTTAAAAGAATTAATGAATTTAAATCTATTCATAAATTTTTTCAATGAAATCCGAAACGGAGAACGTATCCGGAAGGGTATCGGGTGAACATTTTGGAAGTCTCTGAAAAGCTATTTTTACAAACGCGGAGGGGTACCAATCAGGAGGGGTCCCAATTTTGCCAGTCCGGAGGGGTTCCAATTTTGCCAATCCGGAGGGTCCCAATTTTGCCAATCCCGAAGGGTCCCAATTTTGCCAATCAATCCGGAGGGGTCCCAGTTTTGCCAATCATGAGGGGTCCAAGTTTTGCCAATCCGGAGGGGTCCCAATTTTGCCAATCCGGAGGGTTCCCAATTTTGCCAATCCGGAGGGGTCCCAATTTTGCCAATCCGGAGGGGTCCAATTTTTGCCAATCGAAAGGGTCCCAATTTTGCCAGTCCGGAGGGGTTCCAACTTTGCCAATCCGGAGGGGTCCCAATTTTGCCAATCCGGAAGGGTCCCAATTTTGCCAATCAATCCGGAGGGGTCCCAATTTTGCCAATCATGAGGGGTCCAAATTTTGCCAATCCGGAGGGGTCCCAATTTTGCCAATCCGGAGGGGTACTATTTTTGCCAATCCGGAGGGGTACAGTTTTTGCCAATCCGTAGGTGTATTTTTTTTGCCAATCCGGAGGGGTACTGTTTTTGCCAATCCGGAGGGGTACTTTTTTTGCCAATCCGGAGGGGTCGTGTTTTTGCCAATCTGGAGGGGTACTGTTTCTGCCAATACTGTTTCTGCCAATCTGGAGGGGTACTGTTTCCGGAGGGGTACTTTTTGTTAAGATGTAAGTAGACAGAAGAAAACATAATAGTGAGGGGTATTAGGTTATTAAGAGACATCTCGCCAATCGGAAGGATCCCAATTTTGCCAGTCCGGAGGTGTCCCAATTGTGCCAATCCGGAGGGGTCCAAATTTTGCCAATCCGGAGGGGTCCCAATTTTGCCAATCCGGAGGGGTCCCAATTTTGCCAATCCGGAGGGGTCCCAATTTTGCCAATCCGGAGGGGTCCAATTTGGCCAAACCGGAGGGGTACTATTTTTGCCAATCCGGAGGGGTACTGTTTTTGCCAATCCGGAGGGGTACTATTTTTGCCAATCCGGAGGGGTACTGTTTTTGCCAATCCGGAGGGGTACTATTTTTGCCAATCCGGAGGGGTACTGTTTTTGCCAATCCGGAGGGGTACTATTTTTGCCAATCCGGAGGGGTCTTGATGTTGCCAATCCGAGGGGTACTGTATCTGCCAATCCGGAGGGGTACTTTTTTGTTAAGATTTAAGTAGACAGAAGAATTGATAATAGTGAGGGATATTAGGTTATTAAGAAACAGGCTAGGAACCAGTGACTGCACTGATACTTTGCCTTTTAATAAAAGATCAGACCAAAACAAATTAGGTCTAAACTCGGATATTTGCGACACTAAGTCGTAATTGAAAAAGAGTTTGTAAATGATTTGTGTGGATTGAAATCAAAATTGTTTTTGGGAAAGTGATTGTCCTGAGGATTTTAGTAGGTCTAGCTCGGGCAATCCGAAGGCAGATAGGTAACACAAGACTCGGTGGGTGCAATAGACGCCCATTTGAGAAACTTACTGCCTTCATGTTTTGTCTGTTTGGTGCAGCACCGAACAGGGAAAGTTCTTTCTTTAGAAACAAGTTCGACTATCACATTGCGACTGACTAAAGTACAAAACACAAATGTTTTTCATTGAAAATATTCTTATTTTTCTTCATTTTGGTTTTAATTCAACAATATTTGTGCTTGATTGGGTAGTGAGAACATTATCTTTTAAAAATATTGATATCATCAGACTGTGCTAGTTTCATATCTTACAACTAATAATCGATTATTGTGAATAAAATGTATACACGCTGTACTGTGATAACGTACAAGGATTCATGGCCACTATTTAAGTGAAAGTTTTGGAGTTTATTGTGTTGTGTAATTATTATCAGTAGTCAGAATAAAAGGACACTTGACGAAAAAGGAAGGCTAAGGCAACCAGAAAAACATAGTCGAGTCGAAACTAGGCTAGTGATAAGACCCTTCACAGTTAAGGTGAATTGTCAAATAAGAGGCTTAGCTTCAATCCGGAAGGGTCTAGGGAAAGAAATCACACCCTTCCTAGTTAGTTCAAACAGCATAATAGCATCGGAGAACGTATCCGGAAGGGTATCGGGTGAAAAATTTGAAAGTCTCTGAAAAGCTATTTTTACAAACGCGGAGGGGTACGAATCCGGAGGGGTCCCAATTTTTCCAATACGATGGGGTCCCAATTTTGCCAATCCGGAGGGGTCCCATTTTTGCCAATCGAAAGGGTCCCAACTTTGCCAGTCCGGAGGGGTTCCGATTTTGCCAATCCGGAGGGGTCCCAATTTTGCCAATCCGGAAGGGTCCCAATTTTGCCAATCCGAAGGGGTCCCAATTTTGCCAGTACGGAGGGGTACTATTTTTGCCAATTCGGAGGGGTACTGTTTTTGCCAATCCGTAGGTGCACTATTTTTGCCAATCCAGAGGGGTACTGTTTTTGCCAAACCAGAGGGGTACTTTTTTGCCAATCCGGAGGGGTCGTGTTGTTGCCAATCTGGAGGGGTACAGTTACTGCCAATCCGGAGGGGTTTTTTTTTGTTAAGATGTAAGTAGACAGAAGAAAAGATAATAGTGAGCGGTATTAGGTTATTAAGAAACAGGCTAGGAACCAGTGACTGCACTGATACTTTGCCTTTTAATAAAAGATCAGACCAAACAAATTAGGTCTAAACTCGGATATTTGCGAAACTAAGTCTTAATTGAAAAAGAGTTCGTAACTGATTTGTGTGGATTGAAATACAAATTGTTTTTGGGAAAGTGATTGTCCTGAGGATTTTAGTAGGTCTAGCTCGGGCAATCCGAAGGCAGATAGGTAACACAAGACTCGGTGGGTGCAATAGATGCCCATTTGAGAAAATTACTGCCTTCAAGTTTTGTCTGTTTGGTGCAGCACCGAACAGGGAAAAATCTTTCTTTAGAAACAAATTCAACAATCACATAGCGAATGACTAAAGTACAAAACACGGACGTTTTTCATTGAAATTATTCTTATTTTTCTTCATTTTGGTTTTAATTCAACAATTTTTGTGCTTGATTGGGTTGTGAGAACACTATCTTTTAAAAATAATGATATCATCAGACTGTGCTAGCTTCATATCTTTTATCGATTATTGTGAATAAAATGTATCCGCGCTGTACTGTGATAACATACAAGGATTCGTGGTCACTATTTAAGTGAAACTTTTGGAGTTTATTGTGTTGTCTTATTATTATCAGTAGTCAGACTAAAAGGACACTTGACAAAAAAGGAAGGCTAAGGCAACCAGAAAAGCATAGTCGAGTCGAAACTAGGCTAGTGATAAGACCCTTTACAGTTCAGGTGAATTGTCAAATAAGAGGCTTAGCTTCAATCCGGAAGGGTCTAGAAAATACACCCTTCCTAGTCAGTTCAAACAGCATAATAGCATCGGAGAACGTATCCGGAAGGGTATCGGGTGAATATTTTGGAAGTCTCTGAAAAGCGATTTTTACAAACCCGGAGGGGTACCAATCCGGAGGGGTGCCAATTTTGCCAATCCGGAGGGGTCCCAATTTTGCCCATACGGAGGGGTCCCAATTTTGCCAATCGGAAGGGTCCCAATTTTGCCAGTCCGGAGGTGTCCCAATTTTGCCAATCCGGAGGGGTCCAAATTTTGCCAATCCGGAGGGGTCCCAATTTTGCCAATCCGGAGGGGTCCAGATTTTGCCAATCTGGAGGGGTCCGAATTTCGCCAATCCGGAGGGGTCCAATTTGGCCAACCCGGAGGGGTACTATTTTTGCCAATCCGGAGGGGTACTGTTTTTGCCAATCCGGAGGGGTACTATTTTTGCCAATCCGGAGGGGTACTGTTTTCGCCAATCCGGAGGGGTACTATTTTTGCCAATCCGGAGGGGTCTTGTTGTTGCCAATCCGGATGATTACTGTTTCTGCCAATCCGGAGGGGTACTTTTTTGTTATGATTTAAGTAGACAGAAGAAAAGATAATAGTGAGGGTTATTAGGTTATTAAGAGACAGGCTAGGAACCAGTGACTGCACTGGTACTTTGCCTTTTAATAAAAGATCAGATTTTTTAGAAACAATTTCGACTATCACATTGCGACTGACTAAAGTACAAAACACATACGTTTTTCGATGAAAATATTCTTATTTTTCTTCATTTTGCTTTTAAGTCAACAATATTTGTGCTTGATTGGGTAGTGAGAACACTATCGTTTAAAAATATTGATATCATCAGACTGTGCTAGCTTCATATCTTACAACTAATAATCGATTATTGTGAATAAATTGTAGACACGCTGTACTTTGATAACATACAAGGTTTCGTGGTCACTATTTAAGTGAAACTTTTGGAGTTTATTGTGTTTTGCAATTATTATCAGTAGTCCGACTAAAAAGACACTTGACAAAAAAGGAAAGCTAAGGCAACCAGAAAAACATAGTCGAGTCGAAACTAGGCTAGTGATAAGACCCTTCACAGTTAAGCTGAATTGTCAAATAAGAGGCTTAGCTTCAGTCCGGAAGGGTCTAGGGAAATAAAATACACCCTTCCTAGTTAGTTCAAACAGCATAATAGCATCGGAAAACGTATCCGGAAGGGTATCGGGTGAATATTTTGGAAATCTCTGAAAAGCTTTTTTTACAAACGCGGAGGGGTACCAATCCGGAGGGGTCCCAATTTTGCCAATCCGGAGGGGTCCCAATTTTGCCAATCCGGAGGGGTCCCAATTTTGCCAATCCGGAGGGGTCCAAATTTTGCCAATCCTGAGGGGTCCAATTTGGCCAATCCGGAGGGGTACTATTATTGCCAATCCGGAGGGGTACTGTTTTTGCCAATCCGGAGGGGTACTGTTTTTGCCAATCCGGAGGGGTACTGTTTTTGCCAATCCGGAGGGGTACTATTTTTGCCAATCCGGAGGGGTCTTGATGTTGCCAATCCGAGGGGTACTGTATCTGCCAATCCGGAGGGGTACTTTTTTGTTAAGTTTTAAGTAGACAGAAGAATTGATAATAGTGAGGGGTATTAGGTTATTAAGAAACAGGCTAGGAACCAGTGACTGCACTGGTACTTTGCCTTTTAATAAAAGATCAGATTCTTTAGAAACAATTTCGACTATCACATTGCGACTGACTAAAGTACAAAACACATATGTTTTTCATTGAAAATATTCTTATTTTTCTTCATTTTGCTTTTAAGTCAACAATATTTGTGCTTGATTGGGTAGTGAGAACATTATCTTTTAAAAATATTGATATCATCAGACTGTGCTAACTTCATATCTTACAACTAATAATCGATTATTGTGAATAAATTGTATACACGCTGTACTTTGATAACATAGAAGGTTTCGTGGTCACTATTTAAGTGAAACTTTTAGAGTTTATTGTGTTTTGCAATAAAAAGTAGACAGAAGAATTGATAATAGTGAGGGGTATTAGGTTATTAAGAAACAGGCTAGGAACCAGTGACTGCACTGATACTTTGCCTTTTAATAAAAGATCAGACCAAACAAATTAGGTCTAAACTCGGATATTTGCGACACTAAGTCTTTATTGAAAAAGAGTTCGTAAATGATTTGTGTGGATTGAAATCCAAATTGTTTTTGGGAAAGTGATTGTCCTGAGGATTTTAGTAGGTCTAGATCGGGCAATCCGAGGGCAGATAGGTAACACAGGACTCGGTGGGTGCAATAGACGCCCACTTGAGAAAATTACCGACTTCAAGTTTTGTCTGTTTGGTGCAGCACCGAACAGGTGAAGTTTTTTCTTTAGAAACAAGTTCAACTATCACATTGCGACTGACTAAAGTACAAAACACATAGGTTTTTCATTTAAAAGATTCCTATTTTGCTTCATTTTGGTTTTAATTCAACAGTATTTTTGCTTGATTGGGTAGTGAGAACCGGGAGGGTTCTCACTCCCCCATTATTGTGAATAAATTGTATACACGCTGTACTCTGATAACATACAAGGATTCGTTTTCACTATTTAAGAGAAACTTTTGGAGTTTATTGTGTTGTGTTTTTATTATCAGTACTCAGACTAAAAGGACACTAGCAATCGAATTGAGTGTATAGCCAGTAAGAAGTGATAAATTGACAATGAGTCTAGACAACCAAGGATACCTAAACTAGGTGATAGCTCCAGGAAGTTCATACCAGAGAAACAGAGAAAAGCAATGAATGACCTTTTTGTGGAAAGTATCACACGAACCCGGACCGACAAAGGGAAGAAAGTTTCAGGCATAATGGTTGAAACCAGGAGTCAAAATCATTAGAAGGACAAAAGGCAAGGTTAGAGGTAGAGGTCCATTCGGACCCTGCCATGGATGAGAACCAGGAGGGACATGGACCGAAAGGGAGAGGAAACAGAAGATTGACAAGTGAATCTACTCCGGTAGAACAAGGCCAAGACTTTGCCACTTCCACCGGGACCCTGGACCGAGAAGAGATGTCGGAACTGTCCGACATCTCTATCGAAAATGTGGCGACTACGAGATCACCCACAGACAACACCATGATGGTTGGCGTGACGGAAAAAGCGGCAATGTCCTCATCGTTTTCAGAAAGAGTGAAGAACACTTTAAGAAAACTTTTTCCCTTTACTATGGGAAAGGGTACAGGCGATGAAGCTGAAACCCAGGAAAAAGAAGAGGGCAATGACGGCTAAGATGACTTTGGATCTCAAGTCGACCTCGAAAGCTCGACTCAGGAGAATGACGCATACACCTATAGAGAGACTGGTACCATGGACCAATTTGGCGTGGTGAGGACAATAAGCAAGACCACAAACGGATCAGGTCATTCAGGAGACTTTGTGAATATGACGAACTCGGAAGTGCGAACTGGGGAGAGTAGGAGCACAAGGCTAAACAACGCACCGGCGGATCCAGAGGTGGATAGTGAGAAGACGTCGAGGCAGAGAATCAAAGCCCGAATCTCGACCAGCACCAAGCTACCTGGGGTGACACCGCCCTTTGTGACGCCATAAGTAGAAAACGGAGCATCAACTGAAGAAGCCTTGACCAGCACAGTGGGCAGTATAGGAGAACAGAACGAACAGAGTTCCATGAGAATGAGTGAACTGGAAAGGGCAGTCCACGTCGAGAGAGAAAGTCTGCGGGAAGAGATCAACCGCAACAGACAAGAAGCTAGTAGAAGCGAAAAACGCTTGAAGGAGAGAACGGATGAACACTTAGCGAAGAACTTTTCGTGATTGACTAGGGAGGCTGAGCAAAGAGAGTTACGATTGAGAGACGACATGGAGAAGTTGAGAATTCAACAAGAGCAGACTCTTGGGACTCTTGACACGAATATAGATGCGATGATGGAGAGGCAAACTCAGACTATCATGGATAGATTGGATGGGCTACTAGGCAGCAGGAGTGGGTCAAAAAATGGGGAATCGAACTCGGGAGAACCCAGTAGGGAGCCGAGGGTGAACTTCAATGAACAACAGAATAGGAGAAGGACATATGGATCCACTAGAGGAAGGGGCAGTTCACCAGGCTATACCACAGGGGACAATTAAGCAAGGGGCCCAAACATCAGAGGGGGTTCAAATGGCAACAGACAGACCTCAAACGAACGACCGACGCAAGATACACATGCGAATGGGAGATGTGATTCCAGGAACAGGAGTCATGCGAGCCAAGGACGAAACAATCCCAGCGAGTCGGACAGGAGGGAAAATCCGGAGCCCTTAGCAGGGGGCGAAGATACTCAGGCGGGGCATTCAAGAGACGTTGCATCAATGGCCACAGCCTTTGAACCTCTGAACAGGTCCTTGGAAACATTTCTTACGAGGTTATCTAGGACCAATGAACGCAGTGAAAAGTCCAGAAGGGTATTTAAGAAACCAAGATGCTATAAAGACGAATCTGATGGCTGTATTGATATCTGGATAGAGGTAATGAAACTGCATTTTGAAGAAGAAGACTTGTCAGAAAGACAAGAATGCAGTGAGCTTACCAGCAACTTGGAAGGAACAGCCCTAAACTGTGTGATGGCCAAAAAGCAAAACCAGCGGGACACTGCTGAGAAAATCTTTGGAATCTTGTTGAATCGTTTCGGCTCAGGGGTGCAAGGACAACAATCAATGATGCGCTTCGAGAAACGGAGGAAACGTGAAGATGAGACCATAGACAAGTTTCTAGACAATTTGGAGATGCTCAGAAGGCTGGTGCGAATAATGATGAATTTCGAACAATGTTAGCGACACATTACACACCACTCTCAACCAATGCGCCAACACCAGAGGAGTTGAGACGCAAGTCAAATGAATATCTTTTGCTGTGGACTTCATCGAGATCTGGATAATACAACAACAATTGTGGCAATTTAAAACAATGGACCAGGAAACCAAGGAAACAACTGGTACAAGCCAAGGGAGGATAAGGACAGGAGACGCTCTTGTGCAAATTGCAGTTCGACGGACCATCATGTGTCAGCATGCCTAACTTACAAACAGAGCATGAAAGCAATAGGCTTTAGCCTCGAGGATGAAGATATGTCAGAGGTCGATCATGAAGATTTCATGAGAGGAGTAATTGCGAAATTCGGCCCAAGATGATTTTTTTGTAACCTGGAAGATCATTTTAAATCGGACTGTCCACAACTCTGGGATGATGTGGCAAACATCAAGCATCCAAGGCATGAGGAAGCTTTATCGGGTGTTAAAGGGCTCGCCTGTTGAGTGAAGCGGAGGCACGCAGAAAAGAGAAACCACAAGAGCTGGCAACGAAGAAGATGCAGGCGGTGACGGAAGAGATACGTGAACCAGAACCAGTGATGGCAGTGGATGACTTCAAGATCGACTATAGGGCAGCCGCGAGGGATGCTCTAAACAGTGTCCAGCAGGAATTGGTAACGAAGGAGATCGAACAAAAGGTGAAGCTCGAATTGGAGAATGAGAAAATTCAGGAAAGGCTGAACGCCTTCGTGGCATCAGAAGTCGAAGAAACGAAAGCACCAAGCATTTTGAGCATGAAACTAAATGTGATCACCGGGAAGACGTTCGGTATGGTGCCACAGGGAAGTAAAATACAATCGATAATCTCGGTAGCGGGACACCATGTAATCAGAAATCTTAAAAGGCGTAGGATAGGTCATGACACCATGATCGAGCAAGACGCGGTTCACATTGAATACGAAGCAGATGTGACTGCACATCTGCTCGACACCAACGGGAAGAAAATCGGAGTCACAGGGCTTCTGGACACAGGAGCGGTAGTGAGCGTGATGCCGATAAAAACTTGGGAAAGAATGGGCTTCAAGAGGGAAGACCTAATTCCGACGAATCTCCGACTAGCGGCAGCCAATGGAGGAGCGATTTACGTAGCCTGAAGGACATCAATAACGGTCCTCCACATGGGAAGACGGGATCTTTGAATGAGCTTCCTAGTGGTAGAGAACTTGGATGACTCCGACCAGTTCATCTTGGGCAGAGATTTTGTCAGGAATTTTGACGTGATGATTGACTTCAACAACGGTCTAATACGGATTAGAAACCCGGACCGGAAGTATGTTAAGAAACCAACTATTAGAATAATAACAGATGAAAACAAGGTACCAATCTTTTTAGATAGAAAGGTAAAACTACAGCCGGGACAGGCTGTGGTAGCAGTTTTTAGAATGAGAAAATTAAATTCGTTAAGTGATAGTAAACAGGTTTGTTTGGTACCGAACCCAAACATTCAAAGTTCAGTGATTTTAGGCCGGAGCTTCTCGGTATCTCAAAACGGACTGTGTGTCAGTGTGTTATTGAACACACTGGACACCACGGTTTCAACCCAGCGTAGAAAGAAACTTGGTTACGCTTTGCCGATGAGGACCGACTATGAAGAGACACAAAACTTGAAGAGATATAGTGTGAAAGACTGCCCTTATCATGCCAATAAAGATATAAATTTTAAAAGAATTAATGAATTTAAACCTATTCATAAATTTTTTCAATGAAATCCGAAACGGACGACGGCTTGTCGAGCTGCTCGAAATTTCTCGAACGCCCCTCGTCATATAAATTAGATTCTGACAAACCGGTTTTGCCAGAAATAGAACACCTAAAAGAGAAAATAGGCCAGGGAGACTTTGAATCATTGCGGACGGTTTTAATTAGTAACGCGGATGTATTTTTAAAACATAGGGCGGATATCGGTTTTTGTAACTTCGTCGAACACGAAATCGAACTTGAGGAAGGCGCCGTTCCTCATAGGGATTGCACAGGACGAATGGCACCACATAAATCGGAAGCGTGACGAGCGAAGATAGAAATGTTACTCGAATATGACATGATAGAACGCTCAAAATCGCCGTGAGCTTGCGGGTAGTCATGGTAAAAAAGAAAAGGGGCAGCTTAGGTTCTGTTGCGACTTTCGTTACTTGAACGAGGTGACAATAAAAGACGCGTACCCGATACCGCGAATAGACGAAAGCCTCTCGAAACTTGGTGAAGCCAACTTCTTCGCCCCTCTGGACTTGGGTTCAGCCTTCTGGCAGGTCCCTCTGCGGAAGAAGGACAGAGAGAAGACCGGTGAATTGGCATGTGAATTGGGGTTGTACCGATGGAAGAGGATGCCCTTCGGCTTGTGCAACGCGACGGCCACTTTTCAAAGACTGATGGCTCAGGCTTTGACCAGAGTGACGAAGAAGTACGGGAACATAGTGATGTGTTATGTGGATGACGTGGTCATAGCAACACCCACCCTGGGAGACCACATTGATCGGCTAGAGGAGGTCTTTGGCTGCATGAAAAGAGCAGGCTTGAAATGTAAACCATCGGAGTGTGAGATACTCAGAGATTCGATAAAGTATCTAGGGAGAATGGTGGACAGGCATGGCGTGAGGCCGGACCCAGAAGCAGTAGAGGCTGTGTTGACATGGAAGGCTCCCAGGACGGACACACAACTCATGAGCAGCCTACGATTCGCCAATTAACACCGTGAATTCGTAAAAGGATATGCAGACAAGGTGTATTCAATGCAGAAGCTTATGCGCAAAAAAGGAAAGAAGTTCGAATGGAACGAAGAAGCACAAGCGGCCTTCGAGAACATAAAGCGGGAACTGTGCGAAGCGCCAGTGCTAGTCATGCCTACAGAGAAGGGCATGTATGTTCTTGATACAGATGCATCAGTAGTAGCCATCTCAGGAATACTGCATCAGGAGCAGGAGTGGCATGGGAGAACAGTTCTCCGTCCCGTTGCATATGGCACTAAAGCGTTGAGTGACACAGAAATGAAATATGGTGCACCAAACGCAGAAATGATTGCAGTGGTTACATTCGTGGTGAAGTACCGCGCATACTTAGGTAGCGCTCCATTTAAGTTACGCGTGGACAACAGAGCGCTATCCTGGATCAGAGTTACATTGGTAGATGGATAGTAAGGTTAGATGGCTACCACATAATAATCGAGCACAGGATGCGTGACAAACACCAGAATGCTGACAGCCTAAGTAAGAAGACCGATTTCTATGAAATATTGGAACAGAAGCAAGCCAATCAGGCAGAAATCAAGGAAGGTTTCTCGATTCTGGACAAAGAGACTTACGAAGCGCTTCCCTTGACGAGATGGTTGGATAAGTCGTCTGGACACTCAATCCCAGGACATCCTGAGTTACCTGTAGAGAAAGCAGCCGAGATAATGATTCTATTCAAGAAGGACCCGATGCCCTTGGATCTGTTGCTGCGCTCGAACCTGGTCCAGCAGGAATTCTCTCGCATGAACATTAACAGCCTCTCATTATTGGATAAAACAGTGCAGGTCACACCGCAAGTGATGAAGTGATGCGAATGATGGGTGGATTGTTGGAGAGAGAGGTGACCAGAGATGACCCCGAGTGGGCAGCAGCCATGGCATCACTGACAGTCTGCGAGAAGGTGAAGATCATGCCGTCAAGACGACAACACAAAGAAAATGAAAGGGATTGTACGACTATAGTTAAGCAACTAGTGTCCTTGATACTCCAAAACGTCTTGACAAGCACGTCATACAAACGGAAAGAACAGGGGAACAGAACCCAAGGCAAGAAAACTTGTCCGGGGAGACGAAAAGTCAGAAAAGCCGATGAGTTCAGGATCAACACCCGGGACTTGAAAGTTTGTCCGGGGAGTCTGATGTAGATGAAAAAATTCCTGGTCAGAAACAGGACCTGAAGAATAAAATTTTGTCCGGGGAGTTCAGATGGATGAGAAGAACGCGCGGAACTGATCCGGAGGAGGGAACGTGCTCTATCGCAGACTCTTCAATGAATGACAACTCCCGGAATTCAGGAATCGACACCTATTCAGACAGGAACTCGAGCTCAGGATCAGACATGTCAAAGCTAGCGATACACACACTATTAGTGGAAACTCGAGCAAGGGATCTGAATAGGGAGGTATATCAAGACCCTGACAGTGAGTGCTACCTCATACCAGGTGAAAGAGTCTTTGACAACGCAGCAGATGATCTGGAAATAATAGCAGTATCGAAACGTTCGATAAGCTTGCTACCGCAAAAGGAGGTAGTCAGGATTGATCTTCAACCGTTCAAACAAGGAACACAGTCATTGGCGAAGAATTGGTGCGTTAAGATGGAAGATGACACGCATCAGCCAGATGAAAGGAATTGTCAGATGAGGGTCATGAAAACGTATTTGAAGGGAGATACAGACTCTCGGACCGACAAAGAGCACAGAGAAATGACCGCATGACGAGCAACCTGAAAAGTGGATTGAAAATGGAGCTCCGGACAAAGGCGATCTGGAGGAAGACAGTTATCGCATTCTGAGACAGTACTTTATGCAGAAAGAGGGAAGGTTATATCTGAACAAGGACGGGATCGTGGCTTGCAAGAGAAGAGAAGAGGACAAAGTCCTGTACAAATACAATTCGATAGTGTTGCCGCAACTCTATCAAACAGAACTTTTATTCAGGTTACATGATCAGATGGGCCATCAGGGGATCGACAAGGTATATCAGAGAATCCTGAAGCGCTTTGAGTGGCCTGGGATGAAAAAAGCATGCGAGAAGTGGGTAACAGCATGTCTGTCATGCCAGCAGGTCAAGGATCTAAGGAAATTGCGATTTCTCTTGCAGTCGATCGAGTCATTTGAATTGAACGAGGTGGTGCAGATTGATCAACAAAAGATATGTATGACAGACAGTGGTTACAATCAAGTCTTGGTCATGATAGATCACTTCACGAAGTATGCAGAGGCCGTGGGAGAACTTTCGTGGGAGAACTTACGAAAGAGCTCATGCGACGTTCGCAGGTGGCTCAAGCCCACTCCACGTCATACCATCCCCAGACGAATGGCTTAGTGGAAAGGCAAAATAGTACGTTAGTGTCGATGCTGAGGGTATATTGTTCCAGGTACAGATTGGGACAGATATCTTCCACAGGTGATGGGAACTTACAAGAGCACGCAACACTCCACCACTGGAGTTAGTCCACACATGATGCTAACTGGACACGAGAAGTCTTTGCCCTTGACTTTCTTTTACCCGGAGTATGAGGGGAAGAAAACATCACCACCAGTCTATGTGAGGGATGTGATTAGACGTCAACAAAGGTTTAAACGACTTGTGTAGACGGAACACTCAGCAGGCACAGGCAAGGCAGAGGAAAAGATTCGATAAGAAAGCAGCTGGTGCAAAAAATTTACTCGGTAGGAAACTACGTATGGGTATTTCAGAACGTTATACCACCGAAAGGAACAAAAAAGCTCCTAAAAAGTGGAGGGGACCCTTCATGATTACGGAAGTGCACCAGGAGGGACAATTTTATAGACTGAGTACAGGCACTCACTACGAGAACATCAAGCCACACAATCCATCGACAGAGGACTGGTGTATACCTGCAGACATGGAAGAGGGTGATTATCTGATGATGGACCCTGCTTGTGAGGTCAACGAGAAGGGCACCAGGGCCAGGGAAAACAACGATGGAAATGAGGTCGTAGAGAAAGGAACAAGTCCACCACTGGGCCTAGATCCCAACAAAGTGACAGACCCTGCTTGTGAGGTCAACGAGAAGGGCACCAGGGCCAGGGAAAAGAACGATGGAAATGAGGTCGTAGAGGAAGGAACAAGTCCACCACTGGACCTAGATCCCAACAAAGTGATCGAAGCAGATGAAGAAACCTTGTCCTACGCAAAGGAGGACTGGCAAGACCCCGAACAAACAGAGGTCCCCAAGAATTTGGAGCCGTACCTTCCGTTTACGATACAGACTCGACAGAGTGACAGGACAAGACTCACGAAGAAGTATAATCCTTACGGAGATGACTTCGTAGTGGACAGGATAGATCTAAAGAGAATAGTGGAAGAAGTAGTGGGTCCAGAAGAAATAACTATGTCACAGGTCATTGACATAGTCGACGATCACGACGAGGAGTGGGCCGATAAATGGTCCAAGCCCGAGGTAGAATTCGACGACGAGCAACAGCAGTCATATGAACAAGACATGACGAATATGCGTGTCTTGGAATGGCTGAACGAAATGACGTCGGACCCAAGGGTTAACAGTGTCACGATTCAAGATGTAGATCGTGGAAGCATGAAATACGTAAAAACCGAAAGGGATGATCCCTCCTGGGCTGCCCAGGAAGGACGATTACTCATTCCGGCTTCCAACCTCGATTTGATATCCGGTATGCGATCGACGGGGACGTCGATGGATATTTTTGTCTGGGGAGTGGGGTAAGGACTTACCCACACTGAAAAATTATTAATAAAAAGATTAAAAATAGCAAGAGAGACAGGTGGTCTAGAGGCAAAAACAGGTGAGGACCCTAAGAAACCGGACATAGGGAGAGTAATTGAGTCATATTTTAATTTACAAAATGAACACTCAAGTAGCATAACGTTGACAGATAGCGATTTTATACTCACGAATAGAATATGTGCGATAGCGATCACAGCAGACATGAGTTTTAAAGCAGCGTTAGCAGCGGATTTTAAGAGAAATTATAAAAACATAGAATTCCTTTGGAAGCAGAGGCCAGGAATAGGAGGCGTAGCAGCTTTGCCTCCGGCGGCGTCACAGATACCGGGAAACTACTTATGCTTCCTGTTGACGAGGGCGACGGAGAAGCGGCACGTGGACCCGGAAAATCTAGTCTTGTCCTTGACGAGATTGAGAGACTTCCTTGTGGAAAGGGAAGTGAAGGAACTCTCGCTTCGAGTGTACGATCCGAACCGAAGACGACTGCATCCACGGGAGTTGTATGCACTGATACACGTAATCTTCTCTGGTACTAATATACAAGTAAACTTACATAAGAAGTATTATTTAAGTATTGGCTAAAATTAGGTTGCATGCAGGAAGGCGTCATACTAAATGCATGTCGTGTGTGATATGTGTGTTATGTTATGTCATGTGTTATGTTATTAGGACCCTGGGTAAGAAGGAATTAGTGACCATGAATAACCGAATGATAATCTTAGGAATAGATCCGAAGTTTAGATTGTCCGTTTTTAGGTCGAATTCCAAGAAATGGATTGATTTTAATAAACTTTAGGATCAAAATCTTTTGATCTGACTGTTTTAAATAAATTTTAAAACAAAATTAGTGTAAAAATGACAAATGTGATATTCGCGACCTCTTTCCTAGATCCTGATTGATCATTTAATCATTCACTTGATTTCAATTCATCAAAGAGATAATAGAATCGAATCCGAAAGAACATGGACAACTTTGACTTGAACAAGCACATGGACCTGTCAGAGGCGTACGTAGGACCAATGATAGATGCGATCTATGGTCGGCTGATGGATTGAGACTTCGCTCTAGAGGACGCAGAGGTAGTCATGTTAATGGCCGCCTTAATAAACATCTTGGGGCATGATAACTGTGGGGACCGAACATGAGAGTAATGAGGTGGAGAAACGGGGCTCTCTCAGGAAGTGACTTGGCGAACGAGCCTGGATTGGGAAGTTCGAGGACCTACCAACCAGGTGAGTCGCCTTTGCCCGCCAAGCCTAGGCCTGGATTGAGGAGGATGCATCAGGAAATGAACAGCGAGGCTGCTTCGTCTAGTTCACAACTGAGAGCAGCTGGGCCTTCAAAGAGGGCGAGAGTAGAGGAAGGGGTTCAGACGAACGAAACTATGCAAGATCTTAATGGGACGATAGAAGAATTGGATAAGACCAGAAGGGAGCTGGATGAGATGACCAAGACCATGCTCAGTACAGAAGAAGATAGAGACATGTGGAAGAAATTGTTTGAAGATTGTAACAAGAAGCAGGGTGAAGAAATGGAGGGCTTGAGGCGAGAATACAAGCAGCGATCGGAGCGTCTGGCGTTAACGACAGCCGTGGAAAAAGTGATACCTACAAGGAAAATTCCTCTTGGGCAGTCCCCAATGGAACTTTTGTCGCCTCGAGAGTTGAGTCAGACGACGGAGACGCAACTCCCGGCTACAACCGGTCGAGTAAAAATCCCGGACACGAGTGACACCCTATGTGACCCAGTCGTGGAGCAAACGGTGAGAAAATTGATAGAAACGGCTGGGCGATTGGTCGCTAATAGGAATGCGCCAGGTTTCGGGGTGACTGCACCCTACGGAACAATAGAAGACACGGGCAGAGTGCAACCGTCCCAACAGATGATGATGAGAATGGGAGTTAGTGACACAATGTTACCGAAAAAGAGCTCCAAGGTTCCAGATAGAAGGATACGAGAAGTACCGACGAAGAAAGTGTCCCGAGTGATTGACGTGCAGAAGAACAACCAGTCCACGGGAGTTCCGGACACTGATTCGCGAGCCTGCTTCTATCGATCCACTTGGAACCCAGCAGTAAACCTGCAGCAACCGCCACTTGCGAGACCACATCTGATACTGGGTGGCAGCCTAGTCAGACTGCTCCAGAATTTGAGGACCTCCTGGATCACTACGATGATGGCCTTTGGAGGTGCAACGATAGCCCAGCTATTTTGGATGGTGGAGCTGATGAGCCCAGGGAGGATCCCTGAGATAATGATCCTAATAGGGACGAATAATGTGTCAAGAGGCTCAGATGATGGGAGTCGACGATGGTGTGCCTATTTACTCTACATAAATTGAAATGCGCGGTACTGACCGTCTGCACCGTACAAATAAGCACAAAAACCTAGACAGCGACAGGAAGAAGACATAATGAAGGAGTCATCAGGTGGAACAACATCTTGAGAAATCATGCGAGTCGGAATGCTGGACGGTTGATCTGGTGGGACATTGAACACGAACTGAGAACCATGGATCAGGCCAGACTAACCACTGATGGGATCCACTTTGATAGCATTGGAGGACAAGCCTGGTTGAACCGAGTCTTCCAGGAGCGATTGGATGAAATGGAAGTTGAGCTCTTTGACACGGGAGTGATGAAGAAAGGGGAAACTGCGAATGAACCGGCGATTTCAACCTTTGTGCTCCCTAGCTTGGAAACGAGTTTGGGAACGGTCCCAGCCGTGAGACCTACAAGCCGCAAAGCTCTAGCGAGCCGGGGCAAAGGATTGATGTACAAGATTGGTTGGGGGAAGCACCAATGATAAGAACCATCCATCCTAGGCGAAGATTAGGTCCTGTCAATCCGACCGCGGAGACAACCACCACCCCTAGATCGGAGAGAAGATCAGAGACAACGAGCACCAGGCAAGAGAAGCGACGCCCAGATAGGAGCTCTTTGATGTGGTCGAGGCCCATACCTTCTCCCTGGCATATGTACAAAGAGGATCTGATGAAATTGAACTTTCAGACGGTGAGCTTTGCAGCAGATGCCATGAGGATGTTGAATGGAGCGAGTTTGTCTGTCAACGGACTGTACTCAATAACAGGCATGGACTGGTTAATAGCAGCTGCCATGAACTTCAGGTCTACAACCGCATTGAGATTTGCCGATTTAGAGGGACTGCGTTCAAACAATACCATGGGTCCAGTGAATTCAAGACCCTTGCAATATGTGAAATTGAACCACGATGGATGAAATCGAGGGGAAAGACCAGGAAGATTCCTGACGACGAGGGCACCGATAGGACAACAAGTAAAAATGTTCAGGCAGGTGAAAACACCCCCAGGCCACGTAAAATAGAGAGCTTACCCGAAACAGGTGAATCAAGAAGGTTGTGTTCAGAGATACGGTGGATTGAAGGCGATCAAGAAAGATGAGACCGTCTTTGCTGCGTATGACATGGCAGAAATGAGGAAGGCAAAGATTATGGTAGTCGCGAGTTCAGACTTCGTCTATACCTCCAAGTCTCTGTTTTGAGCTGATGTTATAATGTTGGCAGCGGTCGACCTAGATCTAATGCAATCTGTGTCAATGGCAATCGGGGTACAAGGGCAGACAGAAATGAACCCGATCACAATTGTATTCGCTGGCATCAATGACCATCCACACAGTAGGGGTTTCCTGAGCAGACTCAGAGAGCCTACGACAGCCGAAGCCGCTGTATGGCCAGCTATAAAGGATATCCTCGAATCAACGGGTGAAGTAGTAGACACGCTGAAAGAAGGTGCCTTCACAAAAAATAACACCGAGAGCCGTTTTTGCACTGTCTCCGGGATATGCATATCTCCCGGATGGACTGAAGTTTGGGTATGCAATGGTGGCTTTGCTCTCGGAAGGGAAATATGATGTAACCATATATGCCCCAAACCGTGGAATAGAGATGGAGAACCTGAGGCCACTCAGGGCTGAACTACCTGCGGTGTGGTCTGACATCTCGAATGCGATGCGAGGATTTAAGAACCATTCACTACACATGTTAGTGTTAGACGAAATGCTGGGGTTGGAACTGTCCAACTTCAGTCGACAACTCAAACTGAAGCCGGGAATTGACGATGACCATCGAGTAATCGTAGCGATTTTAAACGATTTATGGTTCCGAGGAATGGAAGTGACTGAGGGAAGAGAGAGAAGAGAGAACTCCAAGGAGACCAGAGCTCATTTGGAAGCGATGGTTTTGAGAATGAAACCAGACGCTAACAAGTGGCTGCACTTGACCCATCGGATAGCAGGTTTGGGCGCAGATGCTTTCGAGCGAGGCCCATTGATGATCAGGAAGATCCATGCCTACTTAGTGAAAGAGGTAAACCTGGCCGAAAAAGCTGAAGAGAAATCAGCCGAGTTCGTGAACAGAGTGTGCCAAGTGACCCTGGAAACTTTCTGGACACAGAATGTGATGGGAGAATAATGCTTTGACCGGACTGACAGCATGCTGGAAGGGCTAGGAGCGGGATAGACAGCGTTCTTCTTGGCAAAAATATACCCTTCACCTTCTCGATACCTGATAAAAGAATTCCTCCAAGTAGTCGTAAAGGTATCAATCGTTGAATTACTAGCCCTATTCGTGACGTTTGGAGCAGAAACCTTTGTGAAAGGACCACCGATACTGTTCACTGAAGGAGTACAGAATTTGCGATTAGAATGACTTCTAACGTTGATCGCGATAACGCATGGAAATTTGGGAGGGTTGATGAATTTGACACGCTATCCGGAGCAGATGAGAGAGAATGTGAGGAAGTTCGACGTGAAATGATCCACGGATTCCTGGAACAAGATAAGAGATTTGCGACATACTCTTATCCAGTACCTCCTGCAGCAAAATTGCTTTGGAACAGGAGAGGATGAAACGATTGAGAGGGAGGAAGACGTGCGACGTCCTGCTGGGGGCATGTCCCTTCTAACTGATCTGAGCTTAGCTATGAGGACCGATCCCTTAGCATTGATCAGAGTAGCCACGGAGTTCCTGACGGTCATTATTGAACCTACAGTCACGTTTGCGTTCCCTGATGTTAAGATGGAAGCATACAGGAGGTCGGTGCTGCACCTGAAACTCATATCAGCAGTGGACGGAAGCGCGCTGAATTGGTATGAGCAGCGTGTACTGCAAGAGCTCATGAGTTAAGACCTATTGTTTGCAAAGCTATCGGAGCGAGAGATGACCGTCATTAACTTTGACGTTCACTTCCTTGATCGTATGGGAGAAGTGGACAGGGGACACGTTGAAGTTTTACCTAAACTCTGGAATCTAAGACGCTATGACAAAACGAACGGAGAGATCACGAGAATTCGTCGACTGACTGCAGCATATCAGAAGGTGAGATAAGAGACGAAAGGTTGGGGCGATTATAAGACACTGCCGGAGGAAATCCCTGAATTACCTCTGATAAGAAGGATGTTGCTCGGAGCAGTCTCCGCAGTGCAAACTCCTAGGTTGAGAGCTTTTGAGACTAATGAAAGGAGGATGGCGAAATTCTCAGAAACGATGGATCCGTGTTTTGTGGGCAGAAAAGCCGCAGTGCTGCAGTATACGCAGTTTGCTTACACGGATGAAGCAACGTGAAGACGAATGAGCAATGCAGCAACCCCGCAGCCTGGGAGGTTTGTCGAGGAGTGGGCGAAACTGGATCTGGCGCCTTTGATGATGAGAGGCAAGACTGAATTACCAGAATCCTCCCTAATCGCAACGAGCGTAAAACCAGGGTTAACGGTGGGAGGAACCCTACAGACTAGAACCATGCTAGCACCCTTCGGACAGGAAGAAGTCAAAGTAGTTCATGGAGAAGAGGTAGATCAGTCAGCTGGCAGGCTAATTGTACCGAAATTTCCTGATGGGACCAGGAGTGAAGAGCAAGGGCCCTCAAAATCAGGAAAGAACCTAGAACGAGACGATGCGCATGGAGGAAGCCGTCGATTGGAAGAACCTATGCAACAGGATTCCGATCAAGCTGGGAAAGAAGATGATAAGCCTTCGACATGAGGATTATCCAGCCTAGACTTTGAAAATTTCCTCAGTGATTTTGAAAACGCCATGGATGCATTGGAAGCGACGACTGAGCCAGCAGACGAGAGTACTTCCACGCTGGAACCCCCGTCAGCATTCATGGAAACGAACCGGAAATTGCCGGAGAGCGACTCTCCGATTAATTCTAAAGATACCGAACAGAAACTCTTGATGGAATCACCAAGGAGAAGAAGAATAGAAGGCGCTGCCAGAGTACCTTTTTTGGGAACGTTGCCCAAAGAAGAGTGGGAGGTGCATCATAGAGACCATGAAAATAGGACGGGATGCGGAATGGATAGAGTGGCCTTCATGGAAGAGGTTACAGTAGTTCAGAGCTACGGAACCCAATCTATTTTGAAACTAGGTCTCAACTGACCACTAATGCGGGAAGGCCTTGACAAACTCGACGAGTGTGAGGGGAGATTGAGCGAATTGTTGATCGACTCGGCCACTGACGAAAGTGAGGCAAACTCTCCTATCAAGATGACGCCACAAGAAGACAAAGGAGAGGTGGTATATCTGTCAAGAACCCGGAAGGGAACGATGCGATCAAAATTGGTGATTGACAAGGTTAATGAAATGAAGATGAAACTGGGCAGCAAGGTGATATTGAGGAAGGCGAGAAAGACAAAGGTGGATTCCGAAATCTCGATGAAAGCTGTCAACTCAGCGAAAAGAAAACGCGTCGAGGAAGCGATGGACTTGGGACAGGGCGATGGTGCCACCCATTGTCATGGCGGGAATAAAGTCAACCGGTTACAAAACCAAGAGGAGTGACCGCACCCCGACTGGAGCGACATTAGAAATGGAGATACTCAGCCAATGTGGAGAGAGTACTCTCAAAGACTTTAAACCGTCTCCCATGAATCACGGAAAGAGAAGCGTCGTGGGACAGCTAGTCCCAGTGGAATATAACCGACTGACAGTGTCGGAAACTGTATCGATTGATGAACCCGCAGGTGGATACATGGAGATGATTGAGTACAGAAATTCGGCCAGAGGACATTTAATGGCTCTGGAAGACAAAAGCACCATGGAAAGTTACTTGGAGATGATGATGCAAGGCACCACCCTGAAGCAGAAAGCATACGGGCCTCTGGTATTGTCCGAAATGCACGTGGAAACGATCGAGCAGTTGGTGAGCCTTCCATGGAGAGCGGTAGTGTTGTGATACTTCGAAGAATAGATGAGAACCATGCCGAAGATACACGCTCTGATAGCAATACCTCACGTCAGAACAGAGCTACAACTGAGGTTCGCTTGGTGCATGATTGGACTGACTCGCGGGGAATATGATTCGGAAAAAATAAAAAGATCGAATGAGGAGAAAGTGTTCTTAATGACGAGTCTGAGAGATCTGACGACCCAAGAAGGAGCAGCAGTAGCGTGCGCGAAGCGGAGAGACGCTCTCTGTTTCGTTCGATTTATGATAGAACAAATTTCAGTGCCAGCATTGAGCACTTGTGTCAAGATCCTAAGGGAAGGCGATGAACGAACGAAAGCCTTGCTCTTGCTAGCTCTTTTGGACATATATCAGAGCAAACTAATGCGGGTAAACATGAAAGAACCCGTGGAGCTAGAACCGACGAAGAAAATTGACAAAATAAGGAGACTCTTGAACATGGAGCTGAGGCTCTCGAAAGCATCTATGGGAGCACTGCCGAAATCCAGTGAATACTGTGGACCAATCAGGAAGAAATTATACAGATACGTATCCGGAGTCGTAGGGATGGCGTACAACCCTTTCCTTAATGAAGACATACGCGATTGCTTCTTTGATTACGAGCAAGCAGGGTTGCTAAGATTCTGGACGTCAAGGATTGCAACGATAAGAAGCGCTGCTAATTAGCAGACCAGGCTGGGACTAGTCTTGGAGGAAAAGGTGACTGCACCTTCAGTGCCAAAATCTGACAATCGAGTGGAGTTTGGATTGGGATTCCCAGACGAATTGCTGAGAACGAGTTTGATGGTAGTGTGGGAACTGATGAAACCATCATGGTGTCCGAGTCCCAACTCCGATTTGATATTACGAGCGACACAATATGCGCAGAGGGAACTGAATTCAGACTTTAATTTGCGTGACCTGAAAATCATCTATAATTTGATGACAACAGCCTCTAAGAGCAACGGAGAAGACAAAGAAGAGCAGCCTAGCTGGGAAGCAGAGGACTGGGTCAAACCTGCTAGCTGTCTGGCAGAAGTCTGCGGACTGGATGGTCACATCTGTGGAGGTCTGGATTGCGTAAAGACCCTGGAGAAGCAACACAAGCAATTGATGATATTGTTTGGGAACATTGTGATGAAGGCGAAAACAGAAACGGAACTGATTGCAGATTGCCATGGAGAAACCGAGGTGAATCTATTGACTGCACTAGGATTCTACAGCATATTTGGTTCTTTAGAGTCACTATTGAATCGAGAACAAAAGTATGAGATGGTCACGGCCATCAGTGTAGAAGTGTTTTCAGGAGTTTGCAGACTGAGCAATAGCACATAGGAAAGTGGAGGGAAGCGATCGAGGCGGAAATGGACATCCGGCACAGTGAAACTTATCGCAGACCGTCGGGAGCGCGATATTTGGTGGGATCGACATTAGCTCCAATGTGCAAGAGCAGATAACCAGTGCATTTCGTAGCGGTGGATGTGAAGAGTACGAGATCGATCGTGGATCAAGCCTTCTCAGTGCCAAAATGTGTAAGACTAGCGAGAATGTCAGAAAAATCTTACGAGTTCCTGTGCAAATTGTTCTCAGCAGTTCTGGGAAAACTAAAAAGGAATTAGAATCGGTACTGGAAAGAAGTTCATGGGATACGCCAGTGGTAACTTCAGTGACTTTGAAAGACAAAAGCAAAAAGGATCAACAGTCACGGATTACAATGCAGTAGATGAGAACGATGAAGTCCACCGAGTGATGATGGAAGTGGAACCACTACTGGAAGCTTCGGGAAAACGTTAATGGAGGAGCATCATGTCAACACATGATGAGTTCCCCTGCCATTGCTTACTACAAACATGGTGGTACCCCGGGCGTAGTAATCTGGTGTTGATCTGGGACTGTAGAGAGCTGCTCTCCATGGGTTTACCAGACTCATCACAGCCCATAAAGATAGTGATAATGGGAGTTATGATGGTAATGCAATGGCTGGAAGCTCATGTAAAGTAAAACAATAGACAGGAGACGCCGACGAGAGAACAGTTACAGGAATTAGATTGTCTAAAAGATTTAGATCTTTTTGAGACAATGTGCAAAATCTTGAACATTCCGATGGAAGTGGAAAAGATATGGGCCAGAGGAAGACTGATGCCATGGTTTAGAGTCAACATGACTGCATGGTTGTACGAGTATGCCAAGAAACATATGTCGAAACACAGCAAAGTGTACACTGTGTATCAGCTGGACATTGGATCAGGAGTTTCCAATGTCCAGCTGCAGTGACCACAGCCGTGAAGAGAACTTCTAGGAAAAGTGGAGGGGACCCTTCATGATTACAGAAGTGCACCAGGAGGGACAATTTTATAGACTGAGTACAGGCAGAGCCGCTCACTACGAGAACATCAAGCCACACAATCCATCGACAGAGGACTGGTGTATACCTGCAGACATGAAAGATGGTGATTATTTGATGATGGTCCCTGCTTGTGAGGTCAACGAAAAGGGCACCAGGGAAAATAACGATGGAAATGAGGTCGTAGACGAAGGAAAAAGTCCACCACTGGACCTAGATCCCAACGAAGTGATCGAAGCAGATGAAGAAACCTTGCCCTACGCAGAGGAGGACTAGCAAGACCCCAAACAAATGGAGGTCCCTAAGAACTTGGAGCCGTTTATTCCGTTTACGATACAGACTCGACAGAGTGACATGACAAGACTCACGAAGAAGTATAATCCTTACGGAGATGACTTCGTAGTGGACAGGATAGATCTAAAGAGGATAGTGGAAGAAGTAGTGGGTCTAGAAGAAATAACTGTGTCACAGGACAATGATATAGTCGACGATCACGACGAGGAGTGGGTCGATTAACGCTCCAAGCCCGAGGTAGAATTTGACGACGAGCAACAGCAGTCATATGAACAAGACTTGACGAATCTGCGTGTCTTGGAATGGCTGAACGAAATGACGTCGGACCCAAGGGTTAACAGCGTCACGATTCAAGATGTAGATCGTGGAAGCATGAAATACGTAAAAACCGAAAGAGATGATCCCTCCTGGGCTGCCCAGGAAGAACGATTACTCATTCCGGCTTCCAACCTCGATTTGAAAGCCGGTTTGCGATCGACGGGGACGTCGATGGATATTTTTGTCCGGGGAGTGGGGGTAAGACTTACCCACACTGAAAAATTATTAATAAAAAAATTAAGAATAGCAATAGAGACAGGTGATCTAGAGGCAGAAACAGGTGAGGACCCTAAGAAACCGGACATAGGGAGAGTATTTGAGTCATATTTAACTAACCAGATGAATACTCAAGTAGCATAACGTTGACAGATAGCGATTTTATATTCACGAATAGAACATAAGCGATAACGATCACAGCAGACATGAGTTTTAAAACAGCGTTAGCAGCGGATTTTAAGAGAGATTATAAAAACATAGAATTCCTTTGGAAGCAGAGGCCAGGAATAGGAGGCGTAGCAGCTTTGCCTCCGGCGACGTCACAGATACCGGGAAAGTACTTATGCCTCCTGGTGACGAGGGCGACGGAGAAGCGGCACGTGGACCCGGAAAATCTAGTCTTGTCCTTGACGAGATTGAGAGACTTCCTTGTGGAAAGGGAAGTGGAGGAACTCTCGCTTCCAGTGTACGATCCGAACCGAAGACGACTGCATCCACGGGAGTTGTATGCACTGATACACGTAATCTTCTCTGGTACTAATATACAAGTATACTTACATAAGAAATATTATTTAAGTATTGGCTAAATTTAGGTTGCATGCAGGAAGGCGTCATACTAAATGCGTGTCGTGTGTGATATGTGTGTTATGTTATGTCATGTGTTATGTTATTAGGACCCTGGGTATGAAGGAATTAGTGACCATGAATAACCGAATGATAATCTTAGGAATAGATCCGAAGTTTAGACTGTCCATTTTTAGGTCGAATTCCAAAATGTTAGAAACGGATTGATTTTAATAAACTTTAGGATCAAAAATTTTTTATCTGACTGTTTTAAATAAATTTAAAAAAAGAATTAGTGTAAAGTTGACAAATGTGATATTCGCGACCTCTTTTCTAGATCCTGATTAATCATTTAATCATTCACTTGATTTCAATTCATCAAAGAGATAATAGAATCGAATACGAAAGAACATGGACAACTTTGATTTGAACGAGTACATGGACATGGCAGAGCCGTACGTAGGACCGATCATAGATGCGATCTATCGTCGGTTGATGGATCGAGACTTCGCTCTAGAGGACCCAGAGGTAATCATGTTGCTGGCCGCCTTAATAAACATCTTGGGGCATGATAACCGTGGGGACCGTCCCACAGAAGTCTTATTGATGGCAGCATACGGAAAAGAGGAGTACTAGAACGCCCGAACATGAGAGTAATGAGGTGGAGAAACGGGGCTCTCTCAGGAAGTGACTTGGCGAACGAGCCCAGATTGGGAAGTTCGAGGACCTACCAACCAGGTGAGTCGTCTTTGCCCGCCAAGCCTAGGCCTGGATTGAGAAGGATGCATCAGGAAATGAACAGCGAGACTGCCTCGTCTAGTTCACAACTGAGAGCAGCTGAGCCTTCAAAGAGGGCGAGAGTAGAGGAAGGGGTTCAGACGAACGAAACTATGCAAGATCTTAATGGGACGATAGAAGAATTGGATAAGACCAGAAGGGAGCTGGATGAGATGACCAAGACCATTTTCAGTACAAAAAAAGATAGAGACACGTGGGAGAAATTGTTTGAAGATTGTAACAAGAAGCAGGGTGAAGAAATAGAGCGCTTGAGGCGAGAGTACAAGCAGCGATCGGAGCGTCTGGCGTTAACGACATCCGTGGAAAAAGTGATACCTACAAGTAAAATTCCTCGTGGGCAGTCCCCGATGGAACTTTTGTCGCCTCGAGAGTTGAGTCAGACGACGGAGACGCAACTCCCGGCTACAACCGGTCGAGTGACAATTCCGGACCCGAGTGACACCCTACGTGACCCACTCGTGGAGCAAACGGTGAGAAAATTGATAGAAACGGCTGTGCGATTGGTGGCTAAAAGGAATACGCCAGGTTCCGGGGTGACTGCACCCTACGGAACAATAGAAGACACGGGCAGAGTGCAACCGTCCCAACAGATGATGACGAGAATGGGAGCTAGTGATACAACGTTACCGACAGAGAGCTCCAAGGTCCCAGATAGAAGGATACGAGAAGTACCGATGAAGAAAGTGTCCCGAGTGATTGACGTGCAGAAGAACAACCAGTTGAAGTATAGCTTCACGGGAGTTCCGGACACTGATTCGCAAGCCTGCTTCAATCGATCCACTTGGAACCCAGCAGTAAACCTGCAGCAACCGCCACTTGGGACACCCCATCTGATACTGGGTGGCAGCTTAGTCAGAGTGCTGCAGAGTTTGAGGACCTCCTGGATCACTTTGAGGACCTCCTGGATAATGATCCTAATAGGGACGAATAATGTGTCAAGAGGCTCAGATGAGGAGGAGGCACTTTGGGAGTCGATGATGGTGTGCCTATTTACTACTCTCTGGCATAAATTGAAATGCGCGGTACTTCGAAATGGAAATGCGCGGTCTGCACTATACAAATAAGCACAAAAACGTAGACAGCGACAGGAAGAAGACATAATGAAGGAGTCATCAAGTGGAACAACATCCTGAGAAATCTTGCGAGTCGGAATGCTGGACGGTTGATCTGGATGGACATTGAACACAAACTGAGAACCATGGATCAGGCCAGACTAACCACTGATGGGATCCACTTTAATAGCATTGAAGGGCAAGCCTGGTTGAACCGAGTCGTCCAGGTGCGATTGGATGAAATGGAAGTTGAGCTCTTCGACACGGGAGTGCTGAAGAAAGGGGAAACTGCGAATGAACCGGCGATTTCAACCTTTGTGCTCCCTAACTTGGAAATGAGTTTGGGAACGGTCCCAGCCGTGACGACCTACAAGCCGCAAAGCTCTAGCGAGCCGGGGCTTCTACCTTGTTGCAAACAGAGGGTAGAAGAGCAGAAGTGTTGGAGGACTGCTTCCAACAGCGTCAGAATAGCTAATGATGTGTTGCAAGACACAGAGACTGAAAGTGCAGAGTCAGTATCACAGGAGGAAGAGATGGAGCATTGACGAATGGCCGAAAAACGAGATGCAAAAAGAGACGAAATTAGAAAAACTTAGAAGTTTTAGAACTTCTAAACGACGAAAAACAAAGAAAACAAAGGAGTGATGAAAAAAAAGTTTAAACCCAGAATTGTTTTATGTGTGAAAAAACTCAAGTGAAAAACCAAGCAACCAAAATGTAATTGAAAACTGAAACATTTAGTTGAGCTTTGAACATTGAAGAATTTGTTGCATTTATAAATTTGCATTTTGATTTTAGTTAGTTGCTTTAGAGACACTTACTTACTATTTATTTAGAAAGGCTTGAGTGAAAGAGTATATTTAAATATTCCAGCCTACATGACTGTTTTTAACCAACTAGGAGAATTGATCACTTTGTGGTGATATGAAAGGCTTGGGTATTCTCTCGAAGAGAGAGATTGTTTCATTGTTCTTTCTAACCGCGAAGTTTCTTAGTTTTAATATTCAGGACAATAACAAGCGAGATTTCCGAAGGGAAGAAGCATAGCAGGATAATTTTAGCTTGTTGCTTGGCAGGACTGTCCTGCAAACCAACACCTTTTAAATCTAGGAGAAAAAGTTTTTAATCAGGACATTGACATTGGAAGTCGGAAAAGATGTTTTTATCTTAGGTCATATCCTCAATGTGCAGATTAATGAAAGAATTTGAAGGCTATAGTGATGTAGTATGATGCCATTTTTATTCTGCAGTGAGTCGATATGACGTGGATAAAAGTAATCTCGTGCATTTTGTAAATTCTGTTCGACGACACTGTACCTATTTTACGAACATTGCGAGATTCAATGAGGACATTGACCGGACTGTCCGGGGAGTATGTGACATTCGACCAGAAGGGACCAAAATGCAGATTCGGCATATTCGAGTTTTTAACAGCGAACCTTCCGAATTGGCGATTTTGAAGGAATAAGAGCGTTATTGGAACGATTGGCAAAACGGTGAAGGCTAGAATATTCCGGTATTCCAAATTTTTAAAATTTCGAAGTATGACGTCATATTTCTGAGAAACGTCAGAAACGGCCATTTTGGCAGAAAACTGGAAGAAAAACACAACAACATTAGTTGCGATAGCGTTAACAACGGAGATTGTGATTGAGAGACAACAACAAATTGCAGAAGTAGCAGAGACTGCTCCGAGTTGCAACTATTGTGTCGCTACAATAGTTGCAAGGCCGTTGCGAACAATGGTGAAGGGTGGAAAACCAGCCTTCCGGAAGGAGAATAAGAGCCTTATTTCCCCGGATTCAGGAATCCGGAGGGGTCTCGGGACTGAAACTTTTATTAACTTATATAAACTTTTAGCTTCCCTATTACGTCCTGAGTTGAATTTAATTAACATCTGATTTCATTCTACTAAGATGAGAAGCTAGGAGTTGGGGGAAGGGGTTGATCCATCTTCGATGGAGATGATGATTTTTATCTACTGAACAAAAACAATAATAATTCAATAAATAGTAGTAGCCCTGACTTTAGGAGTGACCTCGTGGTCTGGGGATACTGAGACCCAGTCATGAGCTCACTATTTCTGCATGTAATTTAGGTAATTTGAGTGTTTTGACCGAAGCCGAAAGCAGTAACGTTTTTGTCGACCCGATGTTAGAAAGACCACCGAAAGTACTGGCTTGGTAGAGACGGTTAAAATCATGTAAAGCTCTGTTTAGACGTTGGCCAGTCGTCTTAGGATTTAGTTTTTTTTTTCCGTCGATATGTATCTTCCGGGCGAATGTTACAGCTCACGAGACGCATTTCTCAAGAGCGAAAATCATGGAGACGGCGAATCTGACTGGGATTCCCACGAAATCGGTCATGGGACTCATCAATTACAGGCCTCTCAAGTTGCTGGGGAGTCCGGGACTCATAGTGGAGCCCCCCAAACATCGGACGAGCATTGCCAGAATTAGGTTGGCAACTCCAGCACAGTTGAGTGTGGTGGACAAACTGTTGGACCCAAGGGAGATGAAACTGCCGATGCTGCTTATGAAGGCACGAAGTTGGCAGACGATCCTAGATACGGGAAACCTTGCGGGGACACCCAATTGGCCAAGACCTTAGCAGTTTACGACAGAGCAGATCCAGCTGCTGCAAGGGTGGTCATCGTTGCGGGATCGAACGTCTCCCAAGTTGTTCTGGCCGGAGACTTTGATATACTCACTGCCAGGAGCTGAGCTGAACCAAATGTTGACCTTGGTGGTAGCAATAAAATTGGAGATGCCTTGCGAGCCCGATTTACTACTGTTTGCGGGAATGCGACGGGGTTTTTTGAGCAGCTCAAGGGTGATGAACCGGCGCCGAAGAGAATCTGGGAAGCTATCCAGACGTTATTTGCAGCGATGAATGAGGTACAGGAGAACGTTACCTCACGATTTGGCTCCAAGACAAGAGTGGTGTTCACGACGTCCCCCGGGTACGCGAGCATGCCTCCCGCCCTGCAGTTTGTATATGCGGTCTTGATCTTGATAGCCGAGGGGAATGATGGAGTATCCTGATGGCAGCTCCCAATCGGGAGTTGGAACCGACGAACTTGAGGCTTCGCAAGTCAGAACTGGCAGCGGCGTGGGCGGATGTATCCCACGCGTTGAGGGGCTTCTACGAGTTAGCAAACATCCTCATGGTATTGGACGAGGTCCTCTTGCTGGAGATATCGAACTTCGCCAGACAACTCAAGCTCAGTCCGGTTATAGGGGACGATCATCCAATAATAATTCACCTGACGGCCAGCCTGTGGTTTCGAAGCATGGACTTGACTATCACAAGCTCCACCAGTAAGTCTAGAGGACCGAGCAATGAAAGAAAGAACGTAACCGCAACAGAGAAGCAACTGGAGTCGATGGTGTATCGGCTGACACAAGAAAGAGGCAGGTGGCCATTCCTGACACCAAGGTTGGAAAACGCTACGGAGAAGACGAAGGAGAATGCCCCACCTCTTGTGAAGCAAATCTGGAGTTTTCTTGAGGAGCAGCTGGAAGTGGCTGAGAAAAGGGAAATGACGGTGACCAGGTTCACCACAGCTGCCAACGAGGTCACAATTGGAAGATTCTGGAGGGAGCACGCAAAGGGCGAGCTGAAGACGAGGAGGGATCACGAGATTCTTGAGTTCTTGAGTCCTTATTGGGGAAAGGAGTTCATGGCTGGAGTGTTTGGTGCAAAGGAGACCATTTTTGGAGCCTTTGTACAAGAAATCCTGAGCATGCCCATCAGCCTGTTGTTGGCACTGTACCTGGTTTACCCGAGGTACCTATTCAATATGGGTCCAGCGTACATGTTCAGTCGGGGTGTGGAAACACTCCGGATTGACGGGTATCTGGCACTGGTGCTCCTGACCCACGGTGAACTGGTGTCATTTCATCGACTAACGAAATATGGGGAGCCCCTGTCGATGGGGAAAACCCACTCGAGCATTGACACCTATTCATATAAGTGTGCTGCAGGGCTAAAGACGCTGCTAGTGGAGTATCTCCTAATGCAGAACCGACACATGACTGGTGTGGAAAAGAATCCAAAGACGAGAGATGAAAGGAGGAAAGTGAATGGGGGCATGCCTCTGTTGACAGACCTGTGCCTGGCGATGAGATCGGACCCAATGGGGATAATCCGGGGACTGGAGGAGGTCGTAACCTGCATTTATGGACCGGCCGTGACATTCGCGTTTCCAGATCCTCTGGTGACAGCTTATCGCAACTCCGTGACACACGTGAGCCTCATAAGTATACTGGATGGGACGACACTCAACTGGTGTCAGCACGAGGTGTTGAGGGCACAAATGAGCAACACGGTACTCTTCGGAAAAATGAAAGATCAAGAATTGATGGTGTACAATTTCCGAGGACAACTGCAGTGTAGGATGGGAGGTAAACGCGAGGGTGCCGTCGAAACTTACCCCAAATTCTGGAAGCTAAATCCCCTAACGGCGAGTGGACAAGAGGTCTTGAGAATTCCTGCATGGAAGAAGAGCTTCGAGTTGGTGAAGAGGGAGCTAGAGGCAATAATGGAGAAGGAAGTCTTACCAACAACCATTCCAGAGTTCCCGACGGCAAGGAGAATGACACTGGATGATTTCAAGGAAGAACTGTGGCACACAGTGGCGAAGTTTGGAGAGCCTGTCCTGATCGGGACGGGTCTGGAGGAGAAAACTAGAAAAGAACTGCTGAGCAAGATGGTCGAGTTGAGGAAGGCATCACAGAAGACCAAAGAAGACGAATGTAAAGACAGCTCTACTCTGAAACAAAAAACTGTCAATAAAATAATTTAAAGTGTAAGGGGGGATAAGGTTGAAACTAGTAATATAATTAAAAGTACTAATCCTTAAGGCTCGAGCAGGGGGGAAGCAAGAGTTGGAAGGGTTGGATGGAGACAGAGAGGTCGAATCAGTGATGATAACGGCAACGCCCCCAAGGAAAGACGTGAAGTCTCGCAAGAGAAAGAGAGAGGTAGAAGGGTGGGGTAGTCCTTCGGCGGATGCAGTCTCGGAGAAAAACTTGAGAGAGACGGCCCCCATGGTTCTGGCACGATGGAAGACAGCAGCCTACAAGAGTATCTACGAACCGAGGAAACTGCTCGAGGTAGAAAGAGAGATGGAGGTTCCCACCAAATCGACGACGGAAGAAGACTTCAAGCCTCAGAGGACAAAGATGAAACGAAGTTCGACGAGCGGGCAGACATGGGAAGTGGACGTCGGCAAAGAATGGGTCTCAAATGAACATCAGGCCACTGGGAAGCAAGTGACTAGCGATCCTCTCGAGAAGAATAAAACGAGGAACACCTCCCGACCGTGGTGGGTGGCCCTGGAAACATTGAAGGAATTGGAAGACTGCCTAAAAAAACTCGACAGTGGTGTGTCACGCAAACGACGCAACTGGGCTACCCAGCAGAAGGCTGATATTAACAAATTGGAATTGGGGAGCCATCTGAGGAGAACTTGGAAGAACTTGTTGAGGGATTATTTTGAAGAAGCGATGAGGACATCCTCATCGGCGTCGCCATTGATGGCAAATCCCTTTTTAGAACAGCAGGACAATTGATGTTCGCGTGGAGCCTGGTGGGGATAGAGTTGGAAACGCTGACCTCGCACGACAAGTTGAAGTTGGGTGGAAAAAGTCTAGAAATATATCAGACATTGATGCAACACGTGGCTAGGGATAACTCAGGCTTGAGCCTGGCAAGGAAGAGAGACGCTACTTGTTTTTTGAGGTGGATAATGTCGGTGATGACTGACAGCACCATCCTAGCATGCCAGCAAAGAGCAACTGGGAGCAGAGCAATGGAAAGGAGAGTCTCAGCAGTCATCTTGAATGTATACCAGAGTACTGGGATAGAAAAGGAGGATGGTTCCAGGCAGTCTCTAGAGAGCCACAGGAAGTTAGATGAGATACGGAGATTCTACAACAAGAAGTTCGAGGAGAAACACGACGTGCACCGTAACTTGGCCTCGTCAGGAGAGTACTTGAAACCCAATAAGAAGGGAGAGTACCAGTATGTGTCTGGAGTGATGGGGATGGCGTACAACCCTTTCCTGGACTCGGAAGCCGGAGGTGCTCCCAGAAACTACGAGGTGGCGGAGCTACTAAAGTTCTGGACAGAGAAGATAGTGGAAGTAGACACTGTGGAGAGAGAGAGAGACCTAGCTGGGTCTTGATTCTCGAGAAGATACCAGAAGTGATAAGCGTACCGCGCTCAAGTAAAAGAGTTGAACTGAAGATGGGTAGTGGGAATGGCATGTTAATCACGAACCAGGGAGTGGTGTGAAAATTGCTGAGGCCCTCCTGGTGCCCACATCCCCACGCGAGCCTGTTCGAAGAAGTCACGGAGCGAGTAAGGCTAGCACCGACGGAAGATGAAGATCTAGCAACGTTGGGCATAGTGCACCGACTGATCCTGCCTCAGGTGAAGGAGTCAAGTGAAACGACGAGTAGTTTAGGGTCGGTGAAGATAATGGAGCCGGGCAATTGTCTTGATTCGACGTGTGGAAATGGCGAGCACACCTGTGATGGACGGTCATGCGTCAGGATACAGTCCTTCCAGAAAGAAGATCTAGTCACCTGGTTTGGAGACATTACCGAAAGGGAGAAGAGCGAAATACAGATCGTGGCTGAATGCTACGCGAGTACCACGGTGAACCTAGCAACAGCTCTGGGATTGTTCTTGAGAATGTGCAGTCTCCAGTCACTGGAGAGGCTAGAGTCAGAACACCCATTGGTGACCGCGTTGAGTGTGGAGTCATGGCCCGGGGTGTTGCAAGTAACCCAGAAACACATCAAGAGCTGGAAGGTTGGACTTGAAGCGGAAATGGGATTTCCCATGAGCGAAGCCTATGGTCTGCCTCTAAATGCGAAGTCCTTAGTGGGGTCAGTGATGGCCAACCTGTGCGGCAGCCACTACCCACTGCACATGGCGATGGTGGAGGTGTCCAGCCAGAGGATATTGATAGACAAAGCCTTCTCGGTGTCCAAGTGCGTAAGGTTGGCTCGGATGTCGCATCACTCACACAGGTTGTTGAGAAAAATCCGAGGAACAGTGCCGAGAGAGCAGAGGGATGACTTGAGTGAAATCTGGGGGGAAGAGCTCTTGGGTTTGGAAAGTGAGAACACGAGTGACCACGAGAGGCAAAACGTGATCGGAAAACCGGTGGGTGGTGCTCCAAATGTGGAGGAAAACGATACGATACACGAGAAGATGATGGAGCTCGAACCTCTCCTGGAAGCCTCGGGAGAGCGCAACCTTAGGAGTATTGAAATCACACATGGGGAATGCCCATGCCACTGTCTGGCACAAACGGCGTGGTACCCGGATCACGCGAATCTCTGCCTGATCTGGGATGTGGAAAAGATCAGGTCGTTAGGACTGCCCGATCATCAGCAGAAGGTGACCATCTTGGTGGTGAGCACGAAGCTGGCTCTACGATGGATCGAAGAAAATGTAACGAAGTATAGGGAGTCGAAGACACCAACGGCGGAATCGATATACGCTACAGATTACAGCAGGAGGCGCGAGTTGTTTGAGACTGCATGCAAGGTATTCGCCATACCAATGGAAGTCAGACACGTATGGAGCCGCATGAGGTTTTTTCCCTGGTTTCGAGCGATGTTAACATCCTGGTTATATATGGCAACGAAGGATCATATGAGGAAACATCAAAAAGAATATCGACAGTTCCAGGCCGAGATAGGACCGGAAGCCTTCAAGAGACCTCTGCTGATCCACCGAAATGCGATCACGACGGGGTGGAAAAGAGTTGGTAGAGTGTCTAGAAACAACACCAAGGCGAGGGAGTCGATACTAGAGGAAGACTTGGCGAAGAATGTGAGCCTGAGTCTTCACAATTCTTTCTGTTTGAACTGAGCGTCGAGACTGAAGAGATTACCAAATCAAGCGAAGAGATTGCAGGAGCAAAGGGAGTGGATGCGATCCTATGAACAGCTGAAGGCTTGGGAGGAGATCGTGATTAGCTCCGATGATGAAGAAGCACTGTTGAAACAAATCACGGTGTCGAATACATCTGGATCTGGTACCTCGAAGGCGAAGAACGCGAGGTGAGCCGGTGGCTCAAAGGGAATTTCTAGAGTCTTGAGTCTTGAGTGGGAAGGGGGCTTGAGGGTGAACTCGGATGAGATCTGGGTTCACCAAAAAGAAATTTTAGCAAATGAGATATTGTTATTAATATGTTATATCTATTATATAAATCAAAATGCTGCATGACAGTTTCCTGATTGAATAGGACAAAAGAAATTTTAAATTACTAGCTTAAAAAGCGAAAACTCACAGGTGCAGGTGTGTGCATATTTTGATTGCTGTTTAGCGATAGTTTGAAAACTTTACATGATTGTGAATTTTGGGGTGTAGATAAACTTAAGTCCGCTGCAAACTTCTGTAAATGACAACTGGCACTGTATCTTGAGTAACACTCGGGTTCCTGGGGATTCACTGACAGACGGCAGCACAAGATGAGGACATCGATCTTGAGTCCGGGAAGTATGTGCCAGTCGGTCATATCTGGAAGTTTGACCTTGAGGAACACGAAAATTCGTGGTTTTGGAATGAAATTTTATTTTTTCAAAAAGTCGAATGGAGCCTGTCATGCTCAGTTTTCTCGCGACAACTGAAAACAGAAAATAAAAGATCAGAACGACCGAATTGACAATTTCGGAAAAATGACAGAAAAACAGCGGGAAATTGCTATTCGCAATTTCCAAGATAACAATAAAAACCACGAGAGTAGAGCTGTCCTATCTTGATATAGGAGACAGTGATTACAAGAGAAGAACAGAATCTAGCTGAACCAGCGTGAGCCTTCGGTGGAAAAGTGGACAACCGAAGTTTCCCAATGGTCCAGAACCAAAACTCCATTCTTGAGATAAAACTTGTTTGATTAGAACTTATTGAATTAAACTTAATTCCCCGATCATTCTCAAGTTGCTTACGAATTTAGTTACCTCTAGTTCTCGATTGTGCTGCTATGTAAGTACCTAATTTAATTTTCCCGAGTGTGTTTTATGATCGTTATGTTGAGATAAGGCGAGTTTTAGGTTGATCCATCTGAAATGGATCAAAGTTCCACTGTCTAATAAAAAGTAACTTAACGGATTGTTCCGACCCTGTTTTTAACGGTATTCGTGTATTTTGGGTATCTCGAGACCTAAATATGGGGACGTTATTATTTTTCTAGAGTGGGGGGATATTTTGGTAGTGGACTTTAAGCTGTAACGGGTTCTAGTCTCATGTCGCAAGCGAACCGAATTGGCTCCAACCGTTTTGAGGTAAAAAAAATGCAAGAGACAGTGTCCCTGACTCTTGAGCCAATGGTTATAGGGCCTATTTTTCTTAAGCCTCATATGTGACCGATGTAGGCGACTGTTACACAATAGTTTGAAATTTTTACATGGTTGTGAATTTTGGGGTGTAGATAAACTTAAGTCTGCTGCAAACTTCTGTAAATGATCACTGGCACTGTATCTTGAGTAACACTCGGGTTCCTGGGGATTCACTGACAAACGGCAGCACGCGATGAGGACATCGATCTTGAGTCCGGGGAGTATGTGCCAGTCGGTCATATCTGGAAGTTTGACCTTAAGGAACAAGAAAATACGTGGTTTTGGAATGAAGTTTTATTTCTCGCAACAACTGAAAACTTAAAATAAAAAAAGAGATTGAGCGAATTGACAATAGCGGGAAAATGACAGAAAAACAGCGGGAAATTGCTATTCGCAATTTCCAAGACAATAATAAAAACCACGAGAGTAGAGCGGTCCTACTTTGATATAGGAGACAGTGATTACAGAAGAAGATCGGAATCTAGCTGAACCAGAGTGAGCCTTCGGTGGAGAGGTGGATAACCGAAGTGTCCCAATGGTCCAGAACCAAAACTCCATTCTTGAGATAAAACTTATTCGATTAGAACTTATTGAATCAAACTTAATACCCCGATCATTCTCAAGTTGCTTACTAATTTAGTTACCTCTAGTTCTCGAGTGTGCTGCTATGTAAGTACCTAATTTAATTTTCCCGAGTGTGTTTTACGATTGTTATGTTGAGGTAAGGCGAGTTTTAGGTTGATCCATCTGAAATGGATCAAAGTTCCACTGTCTGTTAAAAAGTAACTTAACGGATTGTTCCGACCCTGGTTTTAACGGCGTTCGTGTATTTTGGGTATCTCGAGACCTAAGTATGGGGACGTTTCTATTATCTAGAGTGGGGCGATTTTGTGACATTCGACCAGAATGTGCAAAAATGCAATCTCTGCAGAATTCGAATTTTTGGCAGCGAGCCTTCCGGATTGGTTATTTTTAAGGATTAAGAACGTTATTTGAACGATTGAACAAAACGTGAAGGTTGAGGGATTCGGAAATTGCTAATTTTTAAATTTTCGAAGTGATTACGTAACATTTCTGAGAAATGTCAGAAACGGCCATTTTGGCAGAAAAGCTAAAAAGCAACAGAAAAACGATAGTCGCACTGACGAAAACAACGAAGATTGTGATAGAAAAACAACAGAGAAAAACAGAAGGACGTTCCGAGTTGCAACTATTTTGTCGCTACAATAGTTGCAAGGCCGTTGCAGACAACGGTGAAGGGTGGAAGATAGCCTTCCGGATTACGAAGAAGTCAAGATTAACGAGCTTGATTCAGTGGATTCAAGAATCCGGAAGGGTTTCGGAACTGAAACTTTTATTCTTTTATATAAACTTTTAGCTTCTTGTCATGTCCTGAATTAAATTTAATTAACAACTGGATTCATTTTGATAAGGATGAGAAGCTAGGAGTTGGGGGAAAGGGTTGATCCATCTTCGATGGAGATGATGATTTTTATCTACTGAACAAAAACAATAGTAATATAGTAAATAGTAGTAACCCTGTTTTTAGGAGTGACCTCGTGGTCTGGGGATACTGAGACCCAGCCATGAGCTCACTATTTGTGCATGTAATTAAGTTAATTTGAGTGTTTTGACCGAAGCCGAAAGCAGTAACGTTTTGTCGACCCGATGTTGGAAAAGACCACCGAAAGTACTGGCTTGGTAGAGACGGTGAAAAGCATATAAAGCTCTGTTTAGACGTTAGCCAGTCGTCTTAGGACTTAGTTTTATTTTCCGTCGATATGTATCTTCCGGGCGAATGTTACATTTTTTGGTAGTTGTTGTTGTTGTTGTTGTTGTTGTTGTTGTTGTTGTTGTTGTTGGGGATTCACAGCACTGCTGTTGGGATTCTTGGTCCCGGCGTCTTCTCTAAAACAATGTCCACTTGTTTCTGCCCGTGATACAATCACAGAATAATTGCCACGTGCACGTTGTCATTTCTGAAAATCTCTCGTTTACAAATTTCCACATCGTGTTTAAAATTCTCGTCTTGAGGCCGATTCGTTTATCAAAATGAATATATGGTTCTAATCGATTTACAATCCTACTGGTTCTGAAAACAAATTCGTTTCTCGCTTTTTCCGTTCTCACTTTTCGCATCTCAAAAATTTCTGTATTTCTAGCCCGTGTGGTTCGCCTGATTAACACTATTTCATTTCGTTCATTAGAATCAAGACTGGCAAGAAGTAAGATGTTATTTAGCTGGATGAACATGGGCAGGGGTAAAATGTTTAGCAAGCGTAGTTCGTTGATGTACACTCCCGTTTTATTTCCAGTGATCCAACGGATTACTTTCTTTTGAAATCGCTCCAACTGCAATTGATCCCTCTCGATATATGTGTACATGAGAGTCCGTATAATAACACTGGGAGTATTAGTGACTTATATAGGCCTAACTTTACAAACGTATTTATCTTTGCTGATAGGTTTCTTCTCAGGAGGTACAGTACTTGGTTTGCCTTCTTTAATCTTGTTTCAATGTGTACCTTCCAACTTAAATCGCCCGACACAAAAATTCCCAGATCTTTCACAACCATCGATGTTCCAAGCACTACACCAAAAAGCATAGAGTTAGCGTCTCCGCCCCTAAAACTTACTTTTGCACATTTATCTAGTGCTAATTCCATTTTGTTTTCAGTTACCCACTGCTGAATTTTGTCCAGATCTTCTTGAATTTCAATTGATGTTTTTTTGATGGAAAGTAGTTTAAGATCATCCGCAAAAATATATGGTTCAGAGAATTTGAGTACTTCAGGTAGGTCGTTAATAAAAATGCAAAAGAGCAGTGGTCCTAAAAGTGATCCTTGGGGAACACCACTAGTGACTTCTAAAACTTTTGAGCTGATATTGTCTACTCGTACAAACTGTTTCCTGTTTTTCAAATAGTCATAGAGTACCTCTAACATGCAGCCTCCTATTCCTATAAGTGCAACTTTCGTAAGTAGATCAAAATGCGGAACTTTATCAAAGGCTTTTGCAAAGTCAGTGTAGAATGCTACAATTTCTGCGTTTGAGTCATTGTCAAGCGCTTCATATATTTCTTTCAGGAAAGAGAGCATGTTTGTCAAAACTGATCTACCTTTAGTAAAACCGTGTTGATGTTTCGTCAAATACCAGGCAAAGTAAGGGTACAGGTCTTTGTATATACATTTTTCAAGGACTTTGCTGTCAATATTTAATAGCGATACTGGTCGATAGTTGTTCACCATTTTTCGGTCACCTTTTTTGTGAACAGGAGTAACTGCAGCTGTTTTCCATGAATCAGGTATTTTTCGTAGGCGTTTTACGTTTCTCAAAAGTTTGTTCATCGGTTTGCATATATTGCGGTTCGTTTTCTGAAAAAAGCTAGGTGGCAACCCATTTGGGCCGCGTGACTTTGTTACGTCCAGAGTTGATAAAATCTCACTTACTGTTTTCGATATATCAAAATTCGTTAACAAGGGATTTTCAAATTGAATATCTCTAATACTAAAACTTTCTTTAGGATTAAAAACTGAATGAAAGAAGTCGTTTAGCATGTTGACTTGTTCGTTTGGATTTGTGCTTTCAACTTCATCTTTTATGATTAACTTAGGAAGACTTGTATGTTTATTCAAGTTCTTTAGGTGTTTAAAAATTACATTAGTGTTCCGTGTTCTAAACAATTCCTCTTGGTAGTTTTTCCTGTCCAATTCCGATGATTCAGTTACTAAATTTTCAAACAGTTTAACTTGTTGTCTTCTGTAGTTGGTCGGTTTGAGTATACATGATTGCCGTTTTGTTTGTAACTTTTTGATCAAATTTGAAGTGCTACTTGTTATCCAAGGTGGAAGTGATTTCCTATGTCTTGTTCTGAGAGGCACAAAACTCTTAATGGTTTCATCCAAATATTGGGTGTACTCCTCATGCATTTTGTTAATGTTTGTGTGGCATACTGGTTCAAATGGGTTCTCGTTTATAAAATTGTTTATTCCTTCAAAATCGGCATTTCCAAAACTTCTAAAATTTTCCAAGTATGGTTTCGGCTCTGATACCGTGCATTCAATAGACAACATTATGGCATTGTGATCTGAGCAGTCATAAATCTTGGAAACGTTAAAATCTTGTTCGGCACTTGTATAGCAATTCCGATAAAAGGCTACGTCTAGTATGTTCTTCACACATGTTGGGAAATCTATCGCCTGCCTAAAGAGTCCATTTTCAAAAATTTGCAGTATTTGGTTTTCTTCCTCGTCGGTACTGGTGAGGGTGTTCCAGTTTGTTTCTGGGAAATTTAAATCCCCACATAAGAGAAGCGGTTTGTTTTTAGGAATGGCTTTGATCAGTTGATCAAATTCATGCACTTTGTATCTGTAATTACTGTTTTTTGGCGGATTGTAGAATGAGCCAATTATCATTTCAGTTTGATGAAGTTTTATACTACATAGCACACATGAATCAGGAATGTCATGTTTGGTGGATAAGTCCTCGGTAATTAGACTATTCTTGACAGCTATTAGGCTGCCTCCGTGACAGTTTTTACCACTCACAATAGCTCTATCAGATCTATAGATGTTATATTCACTTAGAAAAAGCTCTGATGATTGAATATTCTCGTTAAGCCAAATTTCGCTTAAGCATATGACATTAAAATTTCCAACTGCAATTGCATTTGCTAGCTTAGTTCTTCTCTCTATGTTGATTAGGATTCTAGTATTTAGTTGCAGAATGTTGAGGAATCCTAGTCAATGCTGGGGTTCCTGAACTTCAGTGTCAATAGTTACTTTCACACCATCATTGAACAATTCTAGATTCCTTATTTTCAGCTTTTCGCGAGGAACGCCTTCATCTAGTAGTTGTCTTCGTTTCTTAAGGATTTCGTTCTCTTTAATTGCACTCTCTTTGGTCAATGCTGGTAGCAGGTAGACCTCTTTTCCGACCAATTGTTCTCGCTTTTCTCGGCTTTTTGCTAGTACTAGTCGTGCTTCATGTTCGCTAGGTACAGTTACCAGCAGTGTTCTTGGCTTCATTCGATTACGATCAAATTTTCCCAGTCGTTTTAGTTCTATTATTTTCGGCTTCACTCCAATTATGTCTAGTATTTCGTTTACTTCGTCATTTGTTGGGACAAGGTTTTCTCCTTTTGTTTTCTCAGGGTCCTCTTTGACCCCTTGTATCCTAAAACTTTGATTTATGTTGTGATCAGAGTTAGATCTGGCAGCATGTTGAGTGGTTTGAGCTTGATTTATCCGGGTGGTGGTTTCAGCAGCTACAACGGCACTATAAGTTTTTTCCACTTTATCGCATGTCGTTTTCATTGCATTTCCAATTTTTTGATCTACTAAATCGGTAAGTCTTCTTTCCATGCTTTTAAGGCTTTCAGTTACATCAATGTTTGAAAGCTTCTCGTCTATGTTGGCCAGGGTTTTGCATCTTTTAAAGTTGTCTCGTTCATTATTTTGCACACAAGTATTACAAAGCAACATGACATTCGGCCCTAGTTCTTTTATTCCATTTATGGCCACTAGAGACAACCCAACACAAGTTGGTTCCAAATGCATTTGAGCGTTGCATGCGACACAAGTGTATGTTTTCTCGTTGCCGGCAAAGCCTCTTTTACATGTTTTGCAGTTTTTGCCCATTTTTGCTTGTACTATGGATAGAAAAACAGTTAAACCTGGTGGTTCCCGAAAAGGGGAGGCCTGTGGCTCACTCAGGGGAAAAAGAAGAAATAGACAAACCTGGTGGTTCCCGAAAAGGGGAGGCCTGCGGTTCACTATTTCTACTTACGTTAATAGGGGCACTTACAGTTCTTGAAACGACACTCGTAATATACCAGATGTCCTTCTGTATTGCAGATGTTCGAATGTTTATCGTATAAGATTTTATTCTTGAGAATACTTTTAATGCCCTTCAGACCTTCTTCACTGAGGTGCACTTCGTCAGTTTTCAAATGATATGAGCTGTGGATTTTTTCACTCACTCCTCTAAACTTCCAAGTTCCTTTTATCTTTCTTAGGAATTCGTTTATTTTTGCAGATCGAGCTCGGTTCTCACTACGATGAGGGATTCCGATGACGAAAACTTTTTTGGCTCGTTCACACAGCTCCTCGGCTAGCTTCGACAGTTCTTCAGCAATGTCGCCTGCAGGTATACTGGAGGGGTCTTTTCCGTTGAAGGCGTCGTTTCCGCCGATGAGCAGAGCGATGATGTTGAATTTGCCTTTCTCGGGTAAGAAGTTTTGGACCGCACCAATTCGGGCCCCAGGTAGGGACAAGATATTGAAATTTGGAAAATCAAGATGGCGTGCTTGAGAATCCGCAATCAGGAGATTTTTTGAAGATGATGTCTTGAGCAAGTGATATCTTCTGTGGGACATTTTATCGCGGGGCAACCATTGCTACCCCGGTAAACATTTCAAGTATTCCTCCCCTTTTCGGGAACCACCAGGTTTCCCTTGCTGTAACGGGTTCTAGTCTGAAGTCGCAAGCGTACCGAATTGGCTCCGACCGTTTTGAAGTAGAAAAACACAAGAGATAGTGTCCCTGACTCTTGAGCCAATGTTTATAGGGCCTATTTTCCTTAAGCCTCATATGTGACCGAAGTAGGCGACTGTTACAATCAAAATGTTGCATGATAATTTCCTGATCGGATAGGACAAAAGAAATTTTAATCACAAGCTTCAAAAGCGGATATTTAAGGTGCAGGCAAATGAAAATTCTGATTGCTGTTTAGCGATAGTGTGACAATTTTATATAGTGGTGAAATTTTGGGTGTAGATAAACTTAATTCTGCTGCAAACTTCTGTAAATGACCACTGGCACTGTATCTTGAGCAACACTCGGTATTCTGGGGACTCACTGGCAGGCGGCAACACGCGATGAGGACATCGATCTTGAGTCCGGGGAGTATGTGCCAGTCGGTCATATTTGGAAGTTTGACCTTGAGCAATACGAACCACGTGATTTTGGGAGGAAATTTAATTTTTCAAAAATTCTAATTGAGCCTGTCATGCTCAACGTTCTCGCGAAAACTGAAAATCTCAGAAATAGAAGATCAGAACGACCAATTTACAATCGCGGGAAAGTACTTGAATAAAACAGGGGGAAATTGCTGTTCGCAATTTCCAGATATAAATCAAGCGCGAGTAGAGCCGTCTTATCCTGAAATAGGAGAAGAAACGATTGCGAAAGAAGAGCGTATTCATCCGAGCTGAACCAGAGTGAACCATCAGTGGAAAGGTGGACAACTGGGGTGTCCCAATAGTTCAGACCAAAACTTCGATTCTAGAGTCAAAACTTATTTCCCTTGCTGAAATTTATTAGTATCAAACTTCTTAAGTTATTATGCTTAATTCTCAAGTTGCTCACTAATTAAGTTTCCTCTAATTCTCGAGTGTGCCGACACGTGGGTTCTCAATTTAGTTTTCTTGAATGTGTTTTATGATAAGGTCAAAAGTATCATAGCAACCGAGGTTACAGTCATGAGTCCCTTCATCATGTATTCCAGTCAAAATCCTTGGAATTTTCTAGATATGGAAGTGATAATGATAAAAGAAGATGTCAAGTGTTTAAGTCCTTTTCATTTAAAATCGATACGGGTTACGGTTCTTCAATAAGAACACGCAACTCGACACGAGATAATATAATATACAAGTGTTACAAGTAAAAAATTTCGTCGAAAGTTATTTTGTCATTTATTGTTCCGAGTACGCAAGCGGCGTTCGCAATCTATATTGCCAGGGAGATTCTCTGTTTTAAAAAGCTGCCTACTCTGGGTTCCTCAGTGCATATGCTTAGGTTCTTACAAAGCTTGCTCAAAAAAACTTCTGTGCTGGGGCCGGCCGCGCCCTGAATTTCAAAAGCTAGCGGTTGAAAAAGATATCCATCATTTACAAGATCTTTATATTTGTCAATTTTTCGCTCTTCCGCTTCAGCGGCAGCCGTACCAGGGTTACAAACAGACCCGGCATTAATCCTACAAGGAGCTAAGGAGTCTACTACCGTTACATCCCACAAGAGCTGCTTACCATCAGCCCATGGAACGAGCGTCAAACCGTCTGGTCGCTTCTGATCGGTCCTGTAGAGGTGTCGTGGTTCTAAAACAGACGGAATGTGAGTAGATGATAGACTCTGCTTTATAAGGGCATTCAGGTTTGAATGCCTAGAGAATCTCCCTGCACTTTTGAGGCAAGAAAGACCATGCCAACCATCCTCGGTAACGTCTTTTCCGCACACGCATTTATGCCGTTCGCATATTTTTGATCTTAATCGAAGTCCTATCGCAATTCTGAGTTGTTGGTTCGACAGTTTCAACCTTAAATTTTTGCAGGGGATGACGTTCAACCATTGGGATCCAAATCTATCTTGGAACGCGTTGAACCTTTTCACGTCCGTTGGTTCGAGTCGTAAAATCAAGTCTGCAATTTCGCTGTCAAAAATTGGCTCCGTCCAATTTTTTTGGATTTCATTTTCCGGAGCCATTTCAATTTTTCCAAGGTCAAACCACCGTTTAAGCGCATCATCATAGGTTCCATCCACATGCTCCAAACCAAAGATTTCGCTCAAGGCATCTTTCGCTCCTACTGCCGAGGCTAAGAAAGCGGGTAAAGCGAGTAGACGAGCGGAAGAAACGCCCAAGCCACCTTTGGCTGCCGGGAGAACTGCTTGTAAAAACTGGTTATCATCCATTTTCACGTTAGTGACCTTGCATAACGAATTTCTTAGTAATTTATCGTAGCGTTCCAAAAAATCATTTTGCAAAAAACAAGGGCTCGTACGCAAAAAATATAGGAGTTTTGGCATGCTAAAGCAATTTTTCAGGAGGTAAAAACCATAATGGGCGTCTAGTTTGTCAATGACATCCGAGATTTTTTCAAGCTCCCTAATTTTTTCGTCGAGCAATTCTTTTCGGCAAAGTTCGCCGATTGGAGATCCTAAAATGAGGAGTTCTTCTTTTGTTTTTATTTTTATTTTGGGGCATATTTTTCGAAATTGTGTTAAAATTGAATTATACTGTGTACTAGTAGTCGGTCCCAAAAAACAAAGTTCACACTTCTCAGTGTTTAAGCGCAGGCCGTAAATTTGTTCCGATTTCAGAATGTTTTTAAGGTCCCGGAGTACTACCTTATAGTCGTCGTTCCCATCATCTAAGTACCAGATGTTAATTTTGGACTCCAACTGTTTGACTAGTGTATGAATTGTTTCCGCAAAAAGGGGTGGGGCTTCAGGATCACCTTGCTGAGTTCCGTCTTCTGACATTATGACAGAGCTTCCGTAAAAAAGGTAACTAGGTTTAGCATACGCGCAATGGGTGTAATTATATAATTCGGGGCGATTTGAAAAAACATGATTCAGCATTGTTTCTCTGTTTAAAGAGTTAAAGGCATTCTTAAAATCTAGTTTTAAAAGAACAGTACATTTTGGATTGTCGTCGCGTTCAATTAGGTTTCGAAACGAGTGCGCAGCTATTTCTGCTCCTCGTTTGGTACCGCATCCTACCTGTACGTTTCCGAAAAAATTTTGTCGCTCGGAGAGGGCCTTGCTTCCAGCGCATTTAGACGCGATACGTCTCAGCGTGTTGCCTATGGCAATCGGTCTCAACCCTCCGTCTATTTTTATGAGGGCGATAAGCTTTGCGCCAAAAAAGAAAGGTCTTAGTGGTTCCGGTATTTTGCCATCTCCAATGAGGTTTATCAGCTTAGTAAGCGATTTCAGAAAATTAAGTCCTGCACTGCCATTCGACTTACTAACAAGATCTTTAAAAATTTGAGGAAATATTTTTTCAGGACCTGCTGCTGATCCGTTTGGAAAGGACATTATCGCTTTGTATAGGTCGAAATCGGTTACGAAAAAACTATCCAACTTTTCTGGATTTGGAGCTGCAAATTTGGCTCGCTGCGGGTGCTTAGATAACAATTTTTGATAGTTATCAGTTGAAAAAGGAGCTATTTTGTCATCCGAAGCAGCAAGCCTTATTCCTCCCTTTACATTTCCTTCATCGAGCTTACTACTTATTAACTTTATTCTCTGCTCGAGGTCACTCAGAGGCGGGCTTGAAACTTGGGGATGGGGTTTTGGAAGTGACACGTCATTTGCTCGAATTTTTTTATTTATCAAAGAGCTCATGCTTGTGGTCTGTTTGCGTCCACTTCTTTTCGGTTGCTCCAAAAAAAACAAGAACGACGTTAAAAAAATTAGCCATTTTGTAACATCTTCTACATTGTAGACGATGTCATTTATTTTGTCCGACAGACTTTCCGCCAAGGGAACACGCGAGTCTTTTGGTACTCTCTTGAGTACTCGGACATTTGAGATGGCTGTATTAACATAATTGTCTAGCACTAAATCATTACCTATTGTTGCTTTATTAACAGATTTTACATCAACGCATAAAGGACACTGAAACCATTGGGTTTTCTTAGAGTCGCTAAGAGAGATATTTACACAACTGATATGATACCAACTAGAACAACAATCACATCTAATCCAATTTATCAGTCCTGAAGGTTTTAAGCAATCTTTGCTTGTACACTCTTTGTTGTTTTTCCTCATCTTGACGCAGCATAAAGGTAAAAAAAAAAGGATTTTGACTGGACTTTAGGGGACTGAACTAACCCATGATAAGCGGTTAGTGGGAATTTTACAAATCAGCAAATAAAAAAAAAGACAACTAAATTAAATTAAAAGGTTAAAAGGCAGCATAAAGGTTAAAAATCAAAAACAAGGAACAATCTCACCCGAGCTCAGCAGGTCCAGCGGCGCACCACCAGACTTCTCAAGCCAGTTGCAGTTCCCCACCTCCCCACAGAAAGCCACTTGACAGACCTGTCTCTAAAATCCCTCAGAGGGCGCTCCACATACAGGCACAAACATCAAACACAACAAATCTATTTAATAAGTTTATCACAACAATTAGGCTAAAAGTTGTGTTGTTATGTTGAGATAAGGCGAGCTTTAGGTTGATCCATCTGAAATGGATCTAAGTTCCACTGTCTAACAAAAAGTAACTGTGCCGGGTTTTTAGTCTCATGTCGCAAGCGAACCGAATTGGCTCCGACCGTTCGAGGTAGAAAAACACAAGAGATAGTGTCCCTGACTCTTGAGCCAATGGTTATAGGGCCTATTTTTCTTTAACCTCATATGTGACCGAAGTAGGCGACTGTTACACGTGTTGTGCGGGAAGGTCACGCTGTACCAATCCGGCGGAATGGCTTATTAATAGGCAACAATTAGTATGCTTTCTTGTTCTTTTTGTCGTTTTTACCTCGGGAATAACTCATTCGGTAAGGGGGGGGGGCTACGGTGGGGGGTGGGGCTGTCAAATGATCCGCGGAATGGCCCATCTAATTCATTTTTGTTGTTATTCCAGAGAAGCATGTCAGCGGCTCACCGTGTTTCATCAACATCGGTGACGTCGCAAAAGAGCACTACTGGATTATTTCGGGTTGTGCAGATCGATGGATTGGTCGCTTTAAAAATCATCAAGCATTTTGAGCAATCTGGTGGACTCACGTCTGCCACCCCTGTTCAAGGCGTACTCCTTGGTTTGATGGATAACGAAACTCTCGAAATCACTAATTGCTTTCCGTTTCCAGCAGACGAAGATGCAGATGTTTCAGAGTACCAGAGAGAAATGATAAAGAAACTCAGGAAAATTAATGTCGATCAGCTTACTGTTGGATTTTACCAGTCTTCAGTTTATGGATTTTTCATAACCCGAGAGCTAATTGAAGACATGTATGTTTATCAGACAAGCGTCGAAGAGTCAGTTTGTCTGATTTACGGTTTGTACTTTGGTTTGAGCAAGCGAAGCTAGTTTAAGTTTCATGACGACCCTATTGGACCTCAGGATCGTTCTAACCTCCAAGGGTTTTCCAAAAATTTCAAATGCCTTCATCTAGAAAAACTTATTAATGTTGAGATAATTAGTCTATGCTCTGGCTTAAACACATAAAAAACTTGAATTTTTCAGCAATTCCGTGGTTTCTATTTTTTTGTTTGTTATTAGATCCCATGAAAACCACAAATGGTGCCGTGGGACTGAAAGCATATCGTCTCAAATCAAAGTTCTTCAAGAACTACGGTGATTCTGAAATCACAAATGAGACGTGAGTGACTCAAATGATTTTTTCTGTTTGGTGATTCTGTGTATGAAAGTCATATTTTAACCAAATTTTTATTACAGGAAGAATATTATAATACAATATGCAGCTTGATTTAGGATTATTTCTAGTGATTGAGAAATGTGAGAAAGTTATTAAACAACAATGCGTAATGCTTAAACATTCATATGGCTTTACAGATTGCAAAAAATGAAGCTGAATTACGAAGAGGTGTTGGAAGAGATGCCGATTAAATACCACAATTCATATCTGACGCAGTGCTTTGTGGCCGAATTGGGTGACAAGTATCCTCTTCAGAGAAACGAAAACTTGTTGAAACTTGGAAGTGGGTGAGTAAGAGAGAGCGGACAGTGTCTTTTCCAATTGCATTCAAAATTTATACACTATTGTCAGATTATTAGTTAAAATCGAGGCCACTTTTCCCACGTAAAATGTCGCAGATTCTGTTATAAGAGTTTCAAGTCCATCGTCATTCGTTCTTGGGCAAATTTAAATTTTCGGCCAATTTTTTAAGACTAATGTTGAAAAAGTGGCACATTGGTATGCGCTCTTGAGACCAGAAATTCGGCCGAGGACTGATGTCTTCAGGTGATGGCAAAATTGTTTTGATGAATCGTGCATTCAATAAGGGTTCGAAAATTTTGTTTTTTGACCGTGTCCTCCGTTAGCGTCTGTTTTGCAACACGGCGTAAAATGAATCTATGATTGATCTAATTAGGTCTTACCATACTGCTCCAAAGGGGTGCTTAAGCGTGATGCAATTTCCTAACAGTTTGTCGATTAAGCCAGCGGTTTTTGAGCGATAACATTGGCGATGACAAATCTAGACAGATCTCAAAGTGAAGGGCTCTTATATGAGCGTAGACTGTTAATGGCAACAACTCTAGTTTTTCTTGAAGCAAACATTGAGCTGATTTCGTAAGTTGGACTGATGCTCTTTGACATCATTTGCCATTCTTAGTTCTGACTAAAGTGATAATTGCATTACAGCTGAAAAAGATTTCAAGATGTAAGTTAATTTTTTGTTGGCTTGATTAATTTCGACCCACGTTTTGTCGGCTTACTTGCCGGGTAATTATTTCTGTTAACTTTAGGTAGATTTTTTGATACTTTTTTCTTTATACTCATGAGGGTAAATATAGTTCATGGTTTTCTGGTTTTTATACGCGCCAAAACTTTCTCTTAGAAATAAAACTTTTTTGGATTTTTCTGCTAAAATTTTGTTTCGCAAATAAATTTTTCGGATTTTTCTGCTAAAATTTTTTCCGCAAATAAATTTTCAGTTTTTTTCGGATGCATGGTTTCTGATTTTTTTGTTGTTCTAAAAAAGCGTGAAACTAGTTTTAGTTTCAATTAGGTTGGTGTGTCTTAGGTCTAAGCATTTTTTTTGAAATCAATTCAGGTGTAATCTTGATGTAATTGCGTTATTTTCATAGACTTTCATAGTTGTTTCAGATTTTCTGCAAATTCTTTTTGTGGCAATTGTTTGTAATTTTCGCAATTATGTGTTTACACAAGCATAGCTTATGTTATTTTATGAATTCTCCTTTTTCCAAGCTAAGTCGCAAATATTGTTGCGATGCAATTGTTGCGACAAAATAAGTTGATTTTGAAAGTGTTCATTTTGATCCAGCCATTAAGTACAGCCAATGCGAAGGATATTAAGACATGCTATTATATTACAAATCTGTAGCGTAGAGGTAGGGAAGGAGACCCGCAACAAAATAAGAGGGTTCGAATCGGGGCAAGGTCGGATGTTTTTAATGAACTTTTTCGTATTCTAGTTAAAATGCGTCCGCTCTCTAAATTGAGGCGTGTTAGTTGGTACATTTTTTTTTCAAACTGACTGGTACTGCTAATGCGTCATAATTGGCTTGCGTCACTTAGCAGTTATGTAGACTAATAAATTGCTTGCGTCACTTGAAAAATTTTGTAGACTCCAAGTTTACTCATTCAGTTTTCCCAGTAGCGTTCTCGGTCATTTTTTTTGCTTGTGTATGCGAAGTACAACTTCGCCTCTGTGTTGAAATTTGGTTTATCTTTTTTTGTTTTCATTTGATCTTATACTATAGTGGATAGGGCCTTTATCCCTGATTGTTCTTATTGGATATGGATATGGAGATTGTTTGGTTGCAAGATTCAATGAAAAGTTATGAGTACATTTAGGAATTATCTTATCTGCATTTTTTGACCAAAATGTTTTTTTTTATTCGTTTTCATATATTGGTTATCAGAAAATGGATGGACTTGAGCCCAAATGCTTCTTTTGTTTTGAAGGTTTTTGACTTCTATTACCATTGCAATAAAAATTGTCCTGATTTTTGAGCCTATGATTTTTGAGCCTATGAATGGCAACAACTCTAGTTTTTCTTGAAGCAAACATTGAGCTGATTTCGTAAGTTGGACTGATGCTCTTTGACATCATTTGCTATTCTTAGTTCTGACTAAAGTGATAATTGCATTACAGCTGAAAAAGATTTCAAGATGTAAGTTAATTTTTTGTTGGCTTGATTAATTTCGACCCACGTTTTGTCGGCTTACTTGCCGGGTAATTATTTCTGTTAACTTTAGGTAGATTTTTTGATACTTTTTTCTTTATACTCATGAGGGTAAATATAGTTCATGGTTTTCTCGTTTTTATACGCGCCAAAACTTTCTCTTAGAAATAAAACTTTTTTGGATTTTTCTGCTAAAATTTTGTTTCGCAAATAAATTTTTCGGTTTTTTTTTCGGATTTTTCTGCTAAAATTTTTTCCGCAAATAAATTTTCAGTTTTTTTCGGATGCATGGTTTCTGATTTTTTTGTTGTTCTAAAAAGCGTGAAACTAGTTTTAGTTTCAATTAGGTTGGTGTGTCTTAGGTCTAAGCATTTTTTTTGAAATCAATTCAGGTGTAATCTTGATGTAATTGCGTTATTTTCATAGACTTTCATAGTTGTTTCAGATTTTCTGCAAATTCTTTTTGTGGCAATTGATTGTAATTTTCGCATTTATGTGTTTACACAAGCATAGCTTATGTTATTTTATGAATTCTCCTTTTTCCAAGCTAAGTCGCAAATATTGTTGCGATGCAATTGTTGCGACAAAATAAGTTGATTTTGAAAGTGTTCATTTTGATCCAGCCATTAAGTACAGCCAATGCGAAGGATATTAAGACATGCTATTATATTACAAATCTGTAGCGTAGAGGTAGGGAAGGAGACCCGCAACAAAATAAGAGGGTTCGAATCGGGGCAAGGTCGGATGTTTTTAATGAACTTTTTCGTATTCTAGTTAAAATGCGTCCGCTCTCTAAATTGAGGCGTGTTAGTTGGTACATTTTTTTTTCAAACTGACTGGTACTGCTAATGCGTCATAATTGGCTTGCGTCACTTAGCAGTTATGTAGACTAATAAATTGCTTGCGTCACTTGAAAAATTTTGTAGACTCCAAGTTTACTCATTCAGTTTTCCCAGTAGCGTTCTCGGTCATTTTTTTTGCTTGTGTATGCGAAGTACAACTTCGCCTCTGTGTTGAAATTTGGTTTATCTTTTTTTGTTTTCATTTGATCTTATACTATAGTGGATAGGGCCTTTATCCCTGATTGTTCTTATTGGATATGGATATGGAGATTGTTTGGTTGCAAGATTCAATGAAAAGTTATGAGTACATTTAGGAATTATCTTATCTGCATTTTTTGACCAAAATGTTTTTTTTTATTCGTTTTCATATATTGGTTATCAGAAAATGGATGGACTTGAGCCCAAATGCTTCTTTTGTTTTGAAGGTTTTTGACTTCTATTACCATTGCAATAAAAATTGTCCTGATTTTTGAGCCTATGATTTCTACAAAATTCATTTATGTTAGTCGGTTAAAAGTCACGAGTAAACCGGTTAGAGTGAGATTACTTCGAAATCGCGCTTAATCGTATCTTAAGAAATAACTTGGAAGCGGCAAATATTGCTGGCTGAAGTTGGCTTAAGTGATGTTCAAGTATTATCCGTCTGTTTGAGGATATTATTGTTCCGATCATTGAAATTGAGGAGGAACTTTGTATTCGGGTGTTTTTTAGTTTTTTCCTTTTTTTTCTTCTTCTAAATTTTTCACGCAAAATCAGTTAACACAAGTAATTATCTGACTGGTTCAAGTGATGTATTATAACAAAGCCATTTGATTCGTGTGACCTTAAAAAATTTCAACTTTTTTGAGTTTTGGTTTAAATTTGAGGAGTAAAGCGATCGAGTAACGATCGTTTTATGAATTTTTCTTTTATTTACGTTTTTACGCTTAAAAACCTAATTTTTCAAAAGGAGAAATAAATATGGGATTTAATTCCAGTGTTTCCTTGGCACGAAAGGTTTTCTAAAAACTATAAAAATTTATTGTGCAAAAAATTAGAAAAAAAATTGTCATTGTTCTTTCGTTTTTTGATTGTCGTTCATTCTTTGAAGACAAATATTGTCGAGTATGTCTAATTCGCTAAGTTTCTAATTGTTTTTATAGTTATCGAATCACTACGCACTAAAAAAGAAAATGCTTTGAAAAAAAATATTTGTTCGGAACAATCTCTGTTACTCGTTCAGCAACCGGCTATCGTTGTTTCTGCTTTAAAAACATTTTATTGATAACTGTTGTCTGGTGTATTGGCTGGGCAATTGCTTCTTTTTGTTCAGAATATTGAAAAATCTGAGCTATTTTCATTCTGTGCTGCTTATACAGCAACCGGCTATCCTCGTTAGCTGTTTGCATCTGGTTTTTTGCAAAAGTCTAATTTGACGGCGGCTATCTGATTTTGACATGTGGTTTGTCATGTATTTCTATGGAATGCTTTTTTGCCCGAAGATATCTTATCTCAGGGGCGTTTTTCATTCTCGATTACATCTGTTTTCAAACAAAAAAATTGTATTGGCTGGGCAATTTTTCAATAAGGAGAAATAAATATGGGATTTAATTCCAGTGTTTCCTTGGCACGAAAGGTTTTCTAAAAACTATAAAAATTTATTGTGCAAAAAATTAGAAAAAAAATTGTCATTGTTCTTTCGTTTTTTGATTGTCGTTCATTCTTTGAAGACAAATATTGTCGAGTATGGCTAATTCGCTAAATTTCTAATTGTTTTTATAGTTATCGAATCACTACGCACTAAAAAAGAAAATGCTTTGAAAAAAATATTTGTTCGGAACAATCTCTGTTACTCGTTCAGCAACCGGCTATCGTTGTTTCTGCTTTAAAAACATTTTATTGATAACTGTTGTCTGGTGTATTGGCTGGGCAATTGCTTCTTTTTGTTCAGAATATTGAAAAATCTGAGCTATTTTCATTCTGTGCTGCTTATACAGCAACCGGCTATCCTCGTTAGCTGTTTGCATCTGGTTTTTTGCAAAAGTCTAATTTGACGGCGGCTATCTGATTTTGACATGTGGTTTGTCATGTATTTCTATGGAATGCTTTTTTGCCCGAAGATATCTTATCTCAGGGGCGTTTTTCATTCTCGATTACATCTGTTTTCAAACAAAAAAATTGTATTGGCTGGGCAATTTTTCAATAAGGAGAAATAAATATGGGATTTAATTCCAGTGTTTCCTTGGCACGAAAGGTTTTCTAAAAACTATAAAAATTTATTGTGCAAAAAATTAGAAAAAAAATTGTCATTGTTCTTTCGTTTTTTGATTGTCGTTCATTCTTTGAAGACAAATATTGTCGAGTATGGCTAATTCGCTAAATTTCTAATTGTTTTTATAGTTATCGAATCACTACGCACTAAAAAAGAAAATGCTTTGAAAAAAATATTTGTTCGGAACAATCTCTGTTACTCGTTCAGCAACCGGCTATCGTTGTTTCTGCTTTAAAAACATTTTATTGATAACTGTTGTCTGGTGTATTGGCTGGGCAATTGCTTCTTTTTGTTCGGAATATTGAAAAATCTGAGCTATTTTCATTCTGTGTTGCTTATACAGCAACCGGCTATCCTCGTTAGCTGTTTGCATCTGGTTTTTTGCAAAAGTCTAATTTGACGGCGGCTATCTGATTTTGACATGTGGTTTGTCATGTATTTCTATGGAATGCTTTTTTGCCCGAAGATATCTTATCTCAGGGGCGTTTTTCATTCTCGATTACATCTGTTTTCAAACAAAAAAATTGTATTGGCTGGGCAATTTTTCAATAAGGAGAAATAAATATGGGATTTAATTCCAGTGTTTCCTTGGCACGAAAGGTTTTCTAAAAACTATAAAAATTTATTGTGCAAAAAATAAGAAAAAAAATTGTCATTGTTCTTTCGTTTTTTGATTGTCGTTCATTCTTTGAAGACAAATATTGTCGAGTATGTCTAATTCGCTAAATTTCTAATTGTTTTTATAGTTATCGAATCACTACGCACTAAAAAAGAAAATGCTTTGAAAAAAAATATTTGTTCGGAACAATCTCTGTTACTCGTTCAGCAACTGGCTATCGTTGTTTCTGCTTTAAAAACATTTTATTGATAACTGTTGTCTGGTGTATTGGCTGGGCAATTGCTTCTTTTTGTTCAGAGTATTGAAAAATCTGTGCTATTTTCATTCTGTGCTGCTTATACAGCAACCGGCTATCCTCGTTAGCTGTTTGCATCTGGTTTTTTGCAAAAGTCTAATTTGACGGCGGCTACCTGATTTTGACATGTGGTTTGTCATGTATTTCTATGGAATGCTTTTTTGCCCGAAGATATCTTATCTCAGGGGCGTTTTTCATTCTCGATTACATCTGTTTTCAAACAAAAAAATTGTATTGGCTGGGAAATTTTTCAATAAGGAGAAATAAATATGGGATTTTATTCCAGTGTTTCCTTGGCACGAAAGGTTTTCTAAAAACTATAAAAATTTATTGTGCAAAAAATTAGAAAAAAAATTGTCATTGTTTTTTCGTTTTTTGATTGTCATTCATTCTTTGAAGACAATTATTGTCGAGTATGTCTAATTCGCTAATTTTCTAGTTGTTTTTATAGTTATCGAATCACTACGCACTAAAAAAGAAGATGCTTTGAAGAAAAATATTTGTTGGGAACAATCTCTGTTACTCGTTCAGCAACCGGCTATCGTTGTTTCTGCTTTAAAAACATTTTATTGATAACTGTTGTCTGGTGTATTGGCTGGGCAATTGCTTCTTTTTGTTCAGAGTATTGAAAAATCTGTGCTATTTTCATTCTGTGCTGCTTATACAGCAACCGGCTATCCTCGTTAGCTGTTTGCATCTGGTTTTTTGCAAAAGTCTAATTTGACGGCGGCTATCTGATTTTGACATGTGGTTTGTCATGTATTTCTATGGAATGCTTTTTTGCCCGAAGATATCTTATCTCAGGGGCGTTTTTCATTCTCGATTACATCTGTTTTCAAACAAAAAAATTGTATTGGCTGGGAAATTTTTCAATAAGGAGAAATAAATATGGGATTTTATTCCAGTGTTTCCTTGGCACGAAAGGTTTTCTAAAAACTATAAAAATTTATTGTGCAAAAAATTAGAAAAAAAATTGTCATTGTTTTTTCGTTTTTTGATTGTCATTCATTCTTTGAAGACAATTATTGTCGAGTATGTCTAATTCGCTAATTTTCTAGTTGTTTTTATAGTTATCGAATCACTACGCACTAAAAAAGAAGATGCTTTGAAGAAAAATATTTGTTGGGAACAATCTCTGTTACTCGTTCAGCAACCGGCTATCGTTGTTTCTGCTTTAAAAACATTTTATTGATAACTGTTGTCTGGTGTATTGGCTGGGCAATTGCTTCTTTTTGTTCAGAATATTGAAAAATCTGAGCTATTTTCATTCTGTGCTGCTTATACAGCAACCGGCTATCCTCGTTAGCTGTTTGCATCTGGTTTTTTGCAAAAGTCTAATTTGACGGCGGCTATCTGATTTTGACATGTGGTTTGTCATGTATTTCTATGGAATGCTTTTTTGCCCGAAGATATCTTATCTCAGGGGCGTTTTTCATTCTCGATTACATCTGTTTTCAAACAAAAAAATTTAAGAGTAAAGTCCCGTGTCTTTATCAGGTTCACTGTTGATTGATGGCTTGAATAAGTTGCGACGTCGTGGATGGCTTCAGCCATAGTCCATCCTACTGCTATATGCTCAGCTCGAAGATCATTGTTTTTATGATGGGCTGGAAGCTATTTTGACCATTCCATTTTGGAGGCAAGTCGTTGAAATATAGTTATCATTTTCAGCGTTACTGTTGTTAGTAAATTTTTATGGACTGACTTGCCTTACTATTTTGGCGCAATCAGGCTTAAATGCGTTTTGAAGGATTTCGAATTGATTCTTCATTTGAACCATTGGTTCACTCGTTCAACTCAATTTATTTAAAATTTAATAGCACATAATTCAATAATCGAGCATCATTGAAATATATGTGAACATCTCTGTAAAGAAAATCTTTGTGCCGAGAAAACTTGTCTGAGTATCTGCTGTTCAGACTAATTGGGCGCTAGGCTGGTTGCACATAGGTATTGTAAATCTGTTTATAAAAAATTTGTTTCAAGTAGTGCAATAATACAACACTCCAGAAAACTTATCTTTGAAAGAGCACCAACTTGCGCAAGCGCAGAAGGTAATTCAACTTGCTGAAGAGCCGCTGAGAACTTTCTATTAAGTACTATCTTATATGGACCTGATTGTTTAGTCTAAGTAATATTTATCCAGAAACAAAATATACTAGATTTAAAAAAGCTGAAATTTCGAAATTTACTGTTCACTTATCTTGCATCTTATTAATTTGTTTTTCAGAAATATATACGAGCAAAGAAAAGAAGCAAAACAGTTTTTAGAGTTGAAAATTATATTTTATGTTATTTGCTTTATGTCAATTACTATCTCAATAGTTTTTTTTACCAAAACAATTTGTTGAGGTAGTCGCAATGAATTAAACATGTAGGTCTGATTTTATGCATAAGGTTGTCTTTAGACTGTTTAGGCTCAATTAAATTTTCGTTAATGGTATTCATGTTGAAATTAATTAGAGAGTTATATAGTGTCCGTATTCCCACAGATATTAATTTTTTGTTATTTCGTGTTAATTTTTTTGTTCATGATTTTATTCTTCTAGTGGTATCGAGTGATTTGTCTAATTTTTTTTTGAAATGCCGTTGTTCCTTTTGTCATTTTCATGTTCTCGTCTCGTTATTTTAGATAGTAATTTCAGCAGTTCGTATACGTGTAATTCATTGATTGAGCAAATTCCATGCGTTTTTCTTATTGTCCTTACTTCTTGTGTTTTTTGAGGCGAAACGCAAAGGGTTTACACATGCGATCACTCAACTTTTATTTTGATTTTTTGTATCCGATTTTTCAAGCTGATAAAAATTTTTGTAACCGATAAGATTTTTTTTGTTCCGCTATGTGCAATAAAAAATATATATATGTTTTTTGTTAGTGTTTGCAGTGCTGATGTGGATGGATGGAATCTTCCGTTGCCCTTATTTCGTTCATCAGAACTTTTTCACTTGTCTAGAATTGATAGGTAACGGCATCTGAAATGTTTCAGTTAAATTCTAACAGCTTTTGTCATGTGTGTTGCGGAAGTAGACTGAAGCTCCGCTTGGCCTCTGTTAGATTTTTCATGGTGTTTTTTATTTCGCCAGTTTTGAAGCACACTTTTCTTGCGTCATTAACACAGTCCGCCGGCAAGGTTCATGGTTTTCAAACAAGCGAGGCCAAGGTTTCGATCAAATTCCTTTTCAAATACTTTAGTACCTCGAGGTATTGTCACTCGTGATACACAGTGATATTAGAAATCTCATGAATGGCTTCATTAGCATATCTTTGCCTAACCATTTGTGATAACGATACATTGTCCCGTTGGGATCTACCTGCCCGAAGGTTCTTTACTCCTCCTATTGAATTGTTCAGCCTTGAGGGGTGGAAAATTCTCAGACATGCGACAGCTACGCTAAATGATAAGATATGTAAATTCATCCCAAGTTTATGCTACTGAGCGAAGTCTTTTCATACGCAAGTGAACGAAGTCTTTTCATGCGCAAGTAATTGCTTTAAAATCTTTTCTCAGCTTTTATGATAGCGGAACTCTTCTCCTCCCTTATTATATAGTACCTGATGCCTTGGTCTCGTTAGACTAAGCATAGGGTTTTATTCCAGCTAGCTCAAGGGAAACAGGATTTTCTAATCACTACTTGGGTTGTCTATCGATCTGACGTTCGTTTCCTGAATTACCACGTAAAATACACTGTTACTTCTCTTATTTAACGGTAAATGAAACTGAGGAATTTCTCTGCCTTTATTTTATTTGACTAGATTTCCCGCGGAGCTCTCGCATGCTATTGTAGCATGGAATATAGAATCTGTTTTGAATTGAAATGAGATTCTTAATTCATGACGCCACAAATAACACTAAAAGAAACCGCTTCTGAAAGCAAGTCCAAAATGAAATCATGTGTCAAATTCAAGCGAAGGGCTATTTTTAGAAAAAGAGCAAAATCGCTGACAGCATTTGTCTAAGATAAGTTCGATTGAGATCGTCAGACAACTGAAAACAAAAGTTTCAAGTTTTTGATATGAATTTTTAATGAATACCCTTAAACAGATGTGGGTTTATGAAGGAGCATCCGCGATCACCAAATCAACCCCTTGTTCATTAGTTTTTTCTCGACATCCATTTGGAAAGAAAGAAATTATTTATCTCGCCGAATAAAAATATAATGGTCCTAACAAAATCAACAAATACTTTTAACGAATGTATATATCAAAGAAATTCGAATAAGAAGAGGAGAGAATATGAGGATTGAAATCCAACTATGAGCAGCCTTCCTGTCAAAAAAAAATTACTGATTAAATGATTTTGACGGAATCTGCGCCAAATTTTTTTGAGTTTTGACTTTCATGTCGGCACTTCCCGCTAAAGCAAGGTTACATGAGCTTTCAAATCCTTAACAACGGAAAGGATTGACAACACACCAACTTAACCAAATACTTGGGACGGACTGACCCTTATGTTTGCCCCTTTTCAGTTTTGACTCATGCAATTAGCAAGTTTATTGCAACTAGGTACTAACTTTATAGTAGTTTGATAGTACGATGCAACTTTTTTCCATCTTTAGTCGCAAATAAAAAAGTTTTTTTTTGGTGGCATATTTTATTCAGGAAACTGCATTACCACTATAATAACATGTGCTTTGACATTTGATTTGTAATGAATTAACACGGTTGATTCTTTCTTAAATCATCATTTAAAGCGAAACAAGTTGTTTGTTTCATACAATTTAAAAAATAAAAAAATCTCGTTTTCAGAAATTTCCAACTCTCTATATTTTGCGAATCTTTTGAAATTTTAGTGTAGTTGCCGTTAGTTTATTCAATTCCAAAATATTAGAGGCAAAATTTGTGTTTTTCTGCTCTTTGAAGCTCCCGAACATTTTGCAGCTTTCTTGCTTGTGTTTGCGGAGCTGTAGCTTTGTCTCAGTTAATTTTGTCGGTTTAGTTTTTCTAACCACCGATTTTTTTGAAGGATCATCTTTCTTCTTCCCTACCGAATGCCATTATCTCAATTGTGGTGGTAATTGAGTTAACATTTAATGCGGAAATCTGGTTTTTGAATAAAGTGTTATCTAAAAATATTTAAATTTTTTCAGGTTTTACTTTGTTCATTCGGCTGCATGAAATCATTACGCATGCGATTTTTATGCTCGCGATTAGCTGTTTGCTTTCCAGAAGCGAAACTACATCCAGCAAAGTGGCTAATTACGTCTTGACGATTACCTTTGGTTGAAAAAAGTAGGTATCTGCCGCCTGGATTGCACCCCAATTTTCTTGTAGTTCATTGTTGCATCCTTTTAAAGAACAGATTTCAAAAATTGAAAGCTAAAAAACGCAATCTTAGAATGATGTTTTCAAGACAAACTCAGACATAGAAATGAGTTTAGTAGATCTTTTTTTCGTCCCGTGTCTTATCAGTTAGTTTATCATGCTTGTTTTCTGCTGTATCGCAAATGGTGCGAAGCACCACTTGGTTCTGTGTTTGAAAATTGTTTTTTTTTCAAACGCATTTTACAATGACTTACGCTTTTGTAAATCATAAAACCTGTCAGTGTGAACGACTTGTAACCCATTTTCATTCATGCAAATTACCACGAACAAATGTTTGCCAATTTTATATCGTAATGAAAATGGATAACAGCTTTTTTATGCGTTTAAGAACGTAGTGAATTATGTAATGTGTGTTGGTTTCTAATTTTTTCATGAAGTTTTTGATTTCTTAAGTTCATTTCAAATTCATATGCTCAAAGAAGGAAAATTCCACACTTGAATAACTTAAGTTCGATGGAGCGAAGAGATATGAATGAAAATCTAATTTCAACAATGAATTTCAATTCTCAGATTTCCCTTTTTTTCCTTTTCCCCCACCTCACATAAGCATAATTTTTCTGTTGTAATGAGGGGTTTTACAAGGTTAATTATGAAGCCCAAATTTATTTGTCATGGCCGAATTAGTCCGCGTGTCAAATCAATTTTTGAAACAATTTGACATTGTGAACCGAAAGTTTGCTTTCAAAAATTTACAGGCGGAGGATAAATTTAAAAGTCGAAAAAAGTTTCCGGATTTCAATTTTCGGGTCATGGAATGTTCTGGAAATTTAAAGATCTTTCCGGAATACTTGACACTAACACGTCTCTTGGCATTTAATTGCTGTCTGTTTGCAATCGTTTTCGAATTGCATTTTTGGCGCAAATGTCTTGAAATTTTCTTTGGTCAGAACCATCCAGAAAGTGCTCAAAAACTGCATTTTTGTACCTTTTCTGAACCATTTACCTGTGAGGGAAATAAATTGTTCAATCGGTAGCCTCCTTTTAATTCTCTTGTTTCCAGTTTCACGACGGGCAATTGAGGGCTTGAAGCTCTAATAAACTTAATTCCGTTAACGTGTCATTGAAATACAGCTTTGCTAAATCATGCTTATTGGTATTAACGGTTTTTATGCTCTTTCAATTCGATCTCTTTCATTCATCTTGTTAAGGTTTGGCTTGGAGAAGAATCTGAGACTGTTGTCGGAACATGTGGACCGGATGTCGGCCGAGTCTAGCAAACACGCCAACTACTACAAGGGACTCATAAAACAACAGCAGCTCAGACAACAACATCAGTACAAGAAGGAACAAGAGGTTAATCATTCAGTTTTTATGGTGATCGATATGCATTCAAATGGTTTTATTGGAGTCTAAATTGAATTTTGATCGACAAATCAATTGAATTGTTTGTGTGTCAAATTTAAATTGATATGTAAATGCAAACGATTTCAAGTGTTTCTTCTGCATCAGAATTTGGTGAATTGTGGTTAATTTGCTTTGGTTTTGATTTAATATGTCTAAAGTGAGTATCTTTTTTGCAGACGCTCTGCTAGTAAAGTGTTAGGGTAAATGATTTGGTTAATTTATCAAGACAAGTCAAGAGAACACAAAATTTTTATTTATCAAAGAAACTTAGAGCTAAGCATTTTCTCAAATTCGTTTTTAAATCTTTTTTTTTTCAATTAGTATACCACTTAGTCTGTTTGGATAGACGGGATGAACTTTTTCTGCCAGTAGATTATTTGACGAATTCTCGCTATAAAAAAATGTTTGCTAAAAGTGAAGTTCGCTTTCCGATGAAAGTTGAAGAGGCAAGCTTTCAATCTAGTGTAGACAGAACCGTCGCTGTGCAAGTAGCGCAGAGTTTAATAACCCTTATTTTTTATGCTAAAAGTTTGAAAAATATACAAAATATTTAGAATTTTTTTCTGAGTGCCAATTAAAAAATTAAGGCATTTATTTAGGTTGTGGTTTTTGTTTTTCAGAAAAAGTTGTTCGTGCTTCAACTTTTGTGTTTTGGATTTTGATATCTTTTCAAGTTCAATTCTAGATGATTTGCTAAAGGGAGGGAAAATTACGTTCTCCAATTCCGAAATTGCGCAAAAAATCGTGAATGTTTTCAAATTTCAGAGCTCTCAGCGCAATGAACAAAAAATTACCCAGTGACCGACTTTTCTTTTCTTAGTTAGTTTTATGAAAACAGTGTCAATCATAAAAGTTTTTTTATGAAGTTTTAGTGTTTTATCGTTGTAGTTTTCTTGAGTTCATTGACATTCTTCCAACTGTCTGTTGGCTATGTTCATTTTTCTAATTTGTTAAGAGTAATGAACGTAGTGACTCTTTTATAGGTCTTGGTGAATTCTTAAAAAGATGTGCATTCATACATATAAATGCATTTATGAGTGCACTTTTGTATATATGCCTTTTTTGTGTTCAATTGAAATTCATCTGCTGGAATTTACATAAATAGAACTCTCCAAATACGAACGTGGAAAGGCCGCGAAAAAACGTGAGCAATTTCTAATTTCGAAAGTGCAATTTAATTTTTAGATTTCCAGCGGAATAAAAACTTTACCTTTTGATCCAGTTTTCTCAAGTTCTCAACACATATTGTTGCGACAAATGTGTTCATTTTGATCAATAACCAGCTATACAACCAGTACAGTCAATGCTAAGGATATTAACACAGACTATTTTATTGCAAATTGTACTTAAGCTTTAAGGTATCATGGATCTGTAGCGTAGAGGTAGGGAAGGAGAACCGCAACAAAAAAGAGGGTTCGAACATGGGCAGGGTCGGATGTTTTTAATGAACGTTTTCGTATTCTAATTAAAATGCGTCCGCTCTCTAAATTGAGGCGTGTTAGTTGGTACAATTTTTTTTTCAAATTGACTGGTACTGCAATGCGTCATAATTGACTTGCGTCATTTAGCAATTATGTAGACTCATAATTGGCGTGCGTCACTTAAGAAAATTTATAGACTAAAAGTTTTACTCATTCAGTTTTCCCAGTAGTGTTCTCGGTCATGTTTTTGCTTGTGTATGCGTAGTTCAATTTCGCCTCTGTGTCGGATGTTTTTTTTTGGTATAGGAAAGGGTAAATTTCAGCTTCACGAGTTGATAAACAAGGACTAATATGTTTTCAAAACAAAAGTTAAATCAGATTGCGGCGATCAGAGTCAGTTAGTGGTGTTATTATGTACTTTTTTTGAAAGAGCCCACGCCAACGAAATGTTATTTTCTGGTTAAGTGGTCGAAAGTTCAAAAAACGGAATTTCGGATCATTTTTTTGATACGGCATGTTCAAAAATATATCGATGGCCGTACATAAATGTTTGTTGACATTGGGTCTGTTTGTGCGGTTCAGATGAGATCAGAAAAAAAATGTACTTGGTCGAACTGGTTCAAAAAGTGGCTAAAATATCCGTTTTTTTAGCATATGTCCCTCGAGAAAATGTCAGATTCACCTTAGCCTGCGGTAAAGAAATTTTCTTATGTTTTTTCCTAAGTCAAAATTGTCAGCTTTTCAGTTTTTGCCTTTTTTAAGCTAAGCACGCCTTGTTAAGAGACGATGAACGTAGTTTTGTCTCTTATATAAATCGCGATTGATTTTCTTAGTTAGTTTTATGAAAACAGTGTCAATCATAAAAGTTTTTTTATGAAGTTTTAGTGTTTTATCGTTGTAGTTTTCTTGAGTTCATTGACATTCTTCCAACTGTCTGTTGGCTATGTTCATTTTTCTAATTTGTTAAGAGTAATGAACGTAGTGACTCTTTTATAGGTCTTGGTGATTTCTTAAAAAGATGTGCATTCATACATATAAATGCATTTATGAGTGCACTTTTGTATATATGCCTTTTTTGTGTTCAATTGAAATTCATCTGCTGGAATTTACATAAATAGAACTCTCCAAATACGAACGTGGAAAGGCCGCGAAAAAACGTGAGCAATTTCTAATTTCGAAAGTGCAATTTAATTTTTAGATTTCCAGCGGAATAAAAACTTTACCTTTTGATCCAGTTTTCTCAAGTTCTCAACACATATTGTTGCGACAAATGTGTTCATTTTGATCAATAACCAGCTATACAACCAGTACAGTCAATGCTAAGGATATTAACACAGACTATTTTATTGCAAATTGTACTTAAGCTTTAAGGTATCATGGATCTGTAGCGTAGAGGTAGGGAAGGAGAACCGCAACAAAAAAGAGGGTTCGAACATGGGCAGGGTCGGATGTTTTTAATGAAAGTTTTCGTATTCTAATTAAAATGCGTCCGCTCTCTAAATTGAGGCGTGTTAGTTGGTACATTTTTTTTTTCAAATTGACTGGTACTGCAATGCGTCATAATTGACTTGCGTCATTTAGCAATTATGTAGACTCATAATTGGCGTGCGTCACTTAAGAAAATTTATAGACTTAAAGTTTTACTCATTCAGTTTTCCCAGTAGTGTTCTCGGTCATGTTTTTGCTTGTGTATGCGTAGTTCAATTTCGCCTCTGTGTCGGATGTTTTTTTTTGGTATAGGAAAGGGTAAATTTCAGCTTCACGAGTTGATAAACAAGGACTAATATGTTTTCAAAACAAAAGTTAAATCAGATTGCGGCGATCAGAGTCAGTTAGTGGTGTTATTATGTACTTTTTTTGAAAGAGCCCACGCCAACGAAATGTTATTTTCTGGTTAAGTGGTCGAAAGTTCAAAAAACGGAATTTCGGATCATTTTTTTGATACGGCATGTTCAAAAATATATCGATGGCCGTACATAAATGTTTGTTGACATTGGGTCTGTTTGTGCGGTTCAGATGAGATCAGAAAAAAATGTACTTGGTCGAACTGGTTCAAAAAGTGGCTAAAATATCCGTTTTTTTAGCATATGTCCCTCGAGAAAATGTCAGATTCACCTTAGCCTGCGGTAAAGAAATTTTCTTATGTTTTTTCCTAAGTCAAAATTGTCAGCTTTTCAGTTTTTGCTTTTTTTAAGCTAAGCACGCCTTGTTAAGAGACGATGAACGTAGTTTTGTCTCTTATATAAATCGCGATTGATTTTCTTAGTTTTTTTTAGGAAAAGTATTAAAATTTGTTCAGGCTCATATTTAATTTTTAGCGGTTTGACTTTTGATTTTTCTCAGTTCATTTAATTTCTTTTGTTGAAAGGAAGGCAAAATCCACTATCGAACAGCGAAAATGTAAAGGTCACGGAAAAATGGCTTCTAACTGCGAAAAAAGGAATTTCAGAATCATCAGATTTCCCAGCGAAATAAAGTGTTACATACTGATTCAGTTTTCATAAATTGGGTTAACTCTATCAAAAAAGTGTCAGCATGATTTGTTCTAGAAATTTCAAGAGCGTTAAGACCATATCGTTTTTACTTCATAATTCGAAAGCAGAGAATAAAAAAAACAATTCTGTTTTTTTTTGTTTACTTGCGTTCCTTGACTCTTATCCAACTGTCTATTGGCTATGTTTTGTGTTTCAAATGGGCTGATCTGATTTCATCAAAAAATGTGAATATTTAAAATTTCCTGTAAATGTACAAATTTTATTAAGATGTGATATAATAAAATGATTTTGGAAAAAGTTTCTGTGATTGAATATGCATGTTTTGAAACAACAAAATTATAAGTTGCGTTTTTTGTTTTCAGTGTTCAACAAGATATTAAGTTTCATATTGAGACATTCTTCGATACATGGCTAAGTGTTAATGACTGCAGTAAAGACACTTAAATAGATCGTGATGGTTTTTACAAACGTGATGTATTGCAATCTGGTATCCCGTGAACAACTTTGTCCACACTTCTCGAGGCTCTTCTGACATGCTCAATTTCTTGAAAGTTCAAATAAAAGGGCAATCACTTAATTAGCAGTTAGTTCAAGCCCGTTTCAGCTAGTAATTATCTTTTTTTATAAGAATGTTCTCTATTTTTTTAGGGTTTGTGGTTTTCGTTCTAGTTTTTGTCGGTTCAAGTTCCGTTTTTGTTAAACGCCATTTTTTTGTACTTGTAACGGTTTTTTATTAGTTTACTTTTAAAACATGGGTTTGGTTCCAATCTGAACATTTTTTTTCTACAACTGAAACTTCACAAATATGTTAATTTACCATAACTGATTTCGAGTTTTTTTTTTTCATTTTTTTTTCGTTTTAAATATTCGAACAGTTCAAGTTTATGTTTTATCGACTTAGTCAACTTAGTTTGTGTAATTGCGAGGGTAAAGTGTATCCGTTTGGGATTATGTGTTTCAGTTTGAGTGGGTTGTAAGAACTTATAAATTTTATGTTTTTTATGACAAAAGTTTTGTTTTCGGCTCAACAGGTTTTGACCCAAAGTTTGTCTCCTTTTTGCCGCTTGTTAAATGCCTTCCATTTTTAAGGGCTGTTTATGAACTTCATCAGAGACAAAATGAAGTTTTTATAGCTTTAGTTTTTTTACTTTTGTCAAGTTATTGTTTCGAATAATTTATTCCAACATAATTTTTCAGATTTTTTTTTACTTCTGTCTTTTTTTTTCATTCATTATTTTGTAGCTCAATGTGTTTTTTGCATAGCAAGTGTTGCAAAAATCCGCTTCCCCTCTGTGCTCATTTTGATCTTTTGCAGTTTGACTTTTGAGTTCTCTTTGAGTTCAAATATAGTTCATTTGTTAAAATGAGGTCAAACATTTTTTCCTATTACAATTTAAAAAAGTGATATTTTGAATTTAAAGTGATATTTTGTCCGCGTGTTGGGTGTATTGACTCTTTCCCAACTGTCTGTTAGATAAGTTCTTCTGTTGCTCATGCTTTCTTTTTAGAATCTGCTTCGAGAGAAGAGAGGTGAGCCTCCCTTGCCGCAGGAGGATTTGGACAAGATGTTCAAGCTACCCACCCCACCCCCTAGACTGGACAATGTCCTCTTGTCCGCACAAGTCCAGAGCTTCTGCCGCGAGTTGCAGGACTCGACTGCTTCCAGCATGTGCAAAGCGTTCTTGGCAGAGGTGTTTCAACCCAGCACACAAGACGATGCTAATTGATTTTATTGTAACCGTTTAAGTAGATCTACTGCTCCTTTTTTGGAATGTAACGGCTAAACTAAAAACATGCAGCACTTATTTGTATAGCAACTCAAAAAACCAGAAAAACTATTATAAGTTTCCAAAATGATAAACAAAGCAACTGAATTGTCTCCGATGATTTCTTTGATGAAAATGAATATTTGAATCAAACGGTAATGCTTGTCACCAGAAGATGGTTTACAGGAGGATTTAGCAGTAGATTTGTTGTGATCTTTATTCCTTGCTTGACAAATGTGCAAATATAATATTGGAGAGATGGATTTGAGTTGGTGTCGTTGACTTGCTTTGCTACCATGTGGCATTAATTATTGAATGTGCGCTAAAAAGAGAAAAGCATAGACCGCAATTTATTTACACTTGCTGTTTTTCACCAAATCGATCGAATTTCTCCTCTGAGTGTTAAAGTAGGTTTCGCTTGAGACGCAGCATTGTATGTCTGGATTTAAATTGGGAAGTTACAGGCTTCGAGACTAAGAGGATTTGTTAGAAAATGGAAAATCAATCGACTGATTAATTTTAAATGAGCTTCCGAAGAGATTAATTTGTCTGTATGGATCTTATATTAAATGCTTGCTGTTATCTGAAATGTACAATGGTGATTTTTAATTTGTTCGTCAAATTTTCAGAGTGGTTGACCACGTACGCTTTAAGCGAGCAGGCCTCAAAGACCTGAACTACGCAATGGTAGCGAACGGCTACACCAGAAAGCCAGTCTTGATGTCTACTCAATCGAAAGTGGTGCAATAAAGCTCCGAGTCACAAGGAAACCAGTTGAACAATTCTACCAGCGAGTCACAAGGAAACCAGTTGAACAATTCTACCAGCGAGTCACAAGGAAACCAGTTGAACAATTCTACCAGGAAAAAAGCATCCGACGGATCCGAGTTTTTTTCGCCACTGCTCATCCTTACTTCCCCGATAGTCCCAAGTTATCACTATTTAAAGCCAATGACCTTTTGAAAAGGTAGCAAGCAATATATTTCCCCAAACATACCAGATTCGAAACCAGAAACTAAGTTAATATTTTGTATTTACTTGAGAAGAAATTAAATTCCCTACAGAAATGGACCCTATTGAAGACGAAGAGTCGCAATCTTCAGGATGTGTAACCGAAACTGACGATGATGACACAAGTGCAGCATCTTCAGTTGCCGGAGACGCGACACCGGACAACGCGTCCGCAACAAATCAATCTAATGCTTCCGCGGGATCGGAGCTATCAGGACGCGTAGTAGTGGAGAAAACAGAGTTAGCCCCAATTTTGGAGGATGAGGTTCTGGAAATTGAACCGACACCAGTAGCTGCGGTTACGACAACCCCAGTCGTTGCCAATGCCACCGAGGACCAACAGAGTTGCAATGTTAGCGCATCTGCAATCAATACCAATACAGATTTACCTCCAGTTTACGAAGAGGAAGAGGTGGACGATGATGGAAATGCAGCAGCAACGCCTCTCCCGCCGTATCATCACAACGCTGATACAACTTCCCTTATGTCGCCAAACGATGACGCCATATCAATCACAACCTCTACAGATTTCCACCGACAAAGGTCTTCTTTTATGGGGGGAACGCACCCCGAGCTGCTCAGCCGACTTCTAGCATCGGGTATTGGGGCCGACGATGATGACGAAACTCCGAACCTGCCTTACCAAGGAGCCCCGAACGGAGGTTACGGATGGTCGATAACTGCAATCTCTTTCTTCACATTCCTAATTGTTGAAGGAGTTTTCTATTCATTCGGAGTTTTCTTTCCCCATTTTATCCGACATTTCAATGCCGATGAATCGGTTGTTACCTGGGTTGGATCTGTAGCCGGTGGGTCGAGTTATTTATTCGGACCTTTTGCTAGCGTTCTAGTAGATAAATTCGGACTTCGTGCTGTAAGTCTTGGCGGATGTCTATTAGGTGCAGTAGCTCTAGGATTCTGTGTCCTGGCACCCAACGTTTACTTTCTGATATTTTCATGGGGCCTGATGTTTGGAATCAGCACGACCATTGCAACTTTGCCATGTCACTTTGCACTTAGTCTTTGGTTCGACACCAGACGAGGTCTGGCCACGGGTCTCGGAGTAGCGGGAGGTGGTCTGGGCTCCGTATTGTTTCCGCCTTTCGTATCTATTCTTATCGGCCATATAAATTGGAAAGCTGCTATGTTATTTCTCTGCATTGTTTACTTCTTGATGACAATGGCTGTTGTGTTTTTGAAACCTGTTCCAGCTATCAAGCTACCGGACTCTCATATGAGTTTGAGTGATATTGTTGAACAAGGTGACCTAAGGAATGTATTTCACAATCCAGGAAGACTTAGGCTGCAAGCGTTTCGCAAGGCAGCGTTTAGTATAAATAGTACAGCGACTAACTCTATGTGGAGGCTCTCGCAAGAGAACATAACGGGAGGCCAAACATCAATCAATGACATCGCAACAATTGGACGAAGTCAATTTTCCCTGGAAAATTCCCATACGCATTTGGGTTCGTCGTTTCTAGAAAAACCAGAACACCAACAAAAATTATCATCGTATTCAAATTTCATGCAACATTTTCTTTGGAACCAAAACAGAAAACCAAGTCGGGGTCTTGCTCTGGCCCCTTCAGAAGAGGTGCTAGGAAGTCAGAATCATGTCAACGAGGCGTCGCTTGGTGCCTCCAAGGCCGAGAATCTCAACAAGCCGGAGACTCCGATTCCAACGGCATCGCCTGGGATCGGGATACCGGCTGTGCTGATAAATAAAGGGACCGATGACCAGGCAGAATTGAAAAAGATGGTGCCGCCTAGAAGACCTTTGAGAAGATTTGACATTTTCTACAGCGGAAGTACTTTGAACTTAGAAAGAGCGCCGCGATCGATTATTAACTTGAATTCAACCTGGGCGTTTCACGAGAAGTCACACGAGTTGGAGAAAATTGTCGATTTGAGCTCGGGAAAGCAGTCAGAAGGGAAAAATTCGAAGCCAGAATCAAGCGCTCCTCAAAGTACGATAGAGCTGCTGGCACACATGCTGAACATGAAGCTAATGAAGCAGACGAGCTTCCTCCTCTTCATGTTGAGCTACTTCATCTTCATGCTGGGTGAGATTTGTAAACCTTTTGCTTCCCAGAAGCGAAACTGCCTTCAGCGATATGGCTAATTACGTCTTGGCGATTGCTTTTGGTTGAAAAGAGTAGGTATCCTCCGCTTGGATTGCACCCCAAACTTCATGAAATTCCTTTTTGTGTTATTTTGAGGAACGGATTTTTAAAATTGAGAGCCATTTTGGTCTCCTTGATAAAAAGGCCAGTAGAGCAATAAATTGGTCATTACTTAGGAAGACTCAAATTTTTCAGCTTCTTGATTTCTTTTTTACTTTTACTTAATCAGTAATGGTCGCTGAACGAAATTTCGGTGTGCGTGCTGTAAATAGATGTATCAGTATATTACCATTTCAGTAAACCAAATTATGAAACAATTACTTGACATTTACGTAAACGGTTGCGTCATGTTAGTACTTACTCAGTTTAAAATAAACGCATAAAGAAATCAAATTGGGTAATTTCATTTTCGGTTTACTGATCTGATCTGCCCGTTTTCGGGTTGCTGATACATCGGTTTACTGACCTATCACCGAAAGTTCACGAAAAACTCTCGATTGAAATATTATAAACTGAATAGCAAACAGTGCATGCAGCATATAGACTAGTCTTTATTTTCAGGTCTACTGCTTTTTAACTTCAGCTTGAAAATAATGACTCACAATTAAATAATGACGTCTGTCTCGCGTTGGATTGAATTACGTACTGTTTTTTTTACTTACGTTTCAACGACTTTTAGATCATGTTTTCATGCGACTATTGTTGTTTGTTTTTAAGTTACTAAGTTATTTGTTCATACACCATTGCATGAATAATTAAACATGAAAGAACAACCAGAGGGCTTGGTTCATTATAAACATGGTAGAGCTAACGGATAGATCCTATAATTTGACTTTTTAATTGTTTTTTTACTGTTCTGCTGCACTGTAATATATTTTTGTTCCGACTTTCGTAACGAAAGTAACGGAATATTTGTGCTCGGGGTGGGTTTTTTTCTTCAGACAAATTTCGACTTTTTAACTAGCCATTTTTGACGACATTTTTAAAATATCTTTCAAAAGCTATTGTTGCCCTGAGCTTAAATTTGAAAAGATATTTCACCTGTGACCATTTTTCATAAAGTTATGAGGGTTTAAAGATTGCCATTTTGACCAATTTGGGACAATTAACGCGCGATATATTTCGCGCTATTAACGCCTAAGCGGAGATTTAATCCAACTTAGAAATCGCTCCAAATTGGTTCAAGGAAGCTTATATGTCATAATTGATTTGTTAATAGGAGCAAAATCTGTCACTTTGTACTTAATATGGCGTGTGGGGAGATGTTTTCACAAAAAAATCTCAATTTTTTTTGTAATTTTATTACATTTAAATTTTTCATGGTATTGCTGCTCCATATACCTTAAAAGGCAGTCGGAACATTCAGGGCTTTGCCCTGATACGAGCAGTCTTGTTTTCATTTATTATGCATTTATCATTTATGATTCCAATGTCTGGGAAAGATTGTACAGTTTTGATCAAAAGAAATCAGGGTCAACTTAGTTGCCCAGTGTTCTCAAATAAGGTTTACTCACTATCAAAAAAGTCTCCATCAGGAAAAGTCTAGGCCTTATTTTTTTTCTCATTGCAGCTCGATGGAAGTTGAAAAATTTTAGAACAAGTTTTTTTAACGGTTTCCTGGTCCATTAACACTTTCCCAACTAGCTTGACTTTTGGCTATGTTATGTTAATTTGATAAATTGAAATTGCTTCGAGCACTGCGAAAACTTTGATACTAATTAATGGATAATACAAATCGATTTTGCGGGCAGAATGCCAGGCTCTTTTTCCGTTTGTCACTTTTTATTCGCCTTGTTGGGTTAATATGCAATTTGGCATGTGAACTATCCGACCTAATGTAAACATTTTTAGTTTCGAACAGTCAAAAAATGGATGTCTTAAAGGAGTACCAAAGGGAGACCCTTTAAGTATAAATCCGCTATTGACTTGTTGGTTTTCTCTTAAAACTATTAAAATTAACGTTTTTATGAAGGGGCTTGAGGAAAAAGAGCCGGATGATAGTAGCGTACTCCTAATGCAACTGATATCATGAGTGGCTGTTCAGGTTTTTTCGTGCCCTTTGTCTTTTTGCCAACCCTGGTGGTGGACAAGGTGCCAGGTGTGACCCCCCAGCAGGCCAGCTACTTCATCCCCCTCATAGGCCTGACGAACACAGTGGGACGACTGGTGATGGGGGTGGTGGGTGATATGGGGTTCATGGATCCCTGTTACTTCAATGCAGTGGCTTTCCTAGCATGTGGACTTAGTACCTTCCTCATTCCCTTCTTCTCATCTCTCACAGCCTATGTGGTGTACGCGCTCACTTTTGGATTCTTCTGTGGTTAGTATTACGCTTGCACTTCAGTTGTTGGCGAACAAAAACCAATCAATAAGTGAGGGTATATACTTTGCTCGCATAAAAATATAGAACCTGTGATTAAAATTAGACTTATAGAACGTATGAATAAAGTCGCTCTGAGAATTGAACTAATTCAAAGAAAGAGACCTTACAACGGAAGTATTATAATTCAATGTTAACAGATGAGAGATTCGTTAATTTCGATTGATGTTCAACTTGGAATTTGGTTAATATACTGTTTAGACTAGGTTATGACATGCAAAATGCTAAGATAGTTCAACTGCAATCGCCAAAATGTTTTTTTTTCTAATACTTATGATGGCTTTAATTCCAGAGATTTTTTTTTTAAAACACTTTTTAAGTCTTTGTCTATGGATTCTCCTAGTGGTAAGTTGAAATCTTCCTTTAAAAGAAGTCCTTGAAAGAGATGTTTTGTGTAGCCTCCAGCAGCTGTCTTCGCTCTCTGGCGCTGCTGTCTTTGGTAGGTCTCGAGAACCTGACGAGTGGCTTCGGTATTGTCCTTTTCTTCCAGGGCATCGCCGCACTCCTGGGGCTTCCCCTAGCCAGTGAGTAAAAAAGCGCCATTGTTAGTTTCTGTGATTCAAAAGGGACAAGAAATTCTTGCGTCAAATCGCAGCGGTATCCTTCGTAAGGGAGTGTCGCATATATTTGTTTTCAGGCATAATCGGGAACGTGCTTGGCTCTTCTGGTGCACTTTTCATGGCCTCTAGTGTGACGTTCACACTAGCAGGACTAATTGGTCTACCTCTAAAACCCATCTCAGTAAGAGAGATCAGGAACTTCCAACGTCGAGAAGCACTCTCAGAGCTAGAAGCAGACGAAAAGAAGCTGGAACAGCAGGAGCAACTAAACCAGCCGGACTCTCCCACCGACATAGAGGACCACTCGCCTCTGAAGAAGGTGTCCGATTCCAGTGGAAATGTCCTGGAGGATCTGGACTGCCTCATTGTCCCGAAGAGGAGCCAATCATCGCCAGAAGAAGCTAGTATAAATTGCAATGGTGTGACAGAAAGTCACTCTCTATTGGGAATAGTGATACCAGAAGAGAAAGTGAAGGCGGCAACTCAAGTGTCAATAGCGGATGATTTGAATGAGGAGTGTGGCAAGGAAGAATTGGAAAAAAGTATGAGTTGAAACTGGAAAAGGTCAGAAAAAGCTTGTTGGAAAATAATGAAACTGACATAGCTGTTTCTAGTTCAGTTTCGTTATATGTGAACTTAACATGTGGCAATCCTTCTGTTTTGATGTTGGGTGGTACATTTTAGGTCACGTTTTCAATTCTTCGGGTAGTTTCTTTTTGAAAAACCACCTTACGGTTTCGAATTGTGAGACCATAAAAGGCCTCTGCTATCCATTGTCAATATGCGTGCTCCATTTTTATTCCTTTTTTTGTCAAACTTGTGTTGCAAACATGCAGTTACTAGTCATTGTCGTCTCGTCTTTATTATTTTTTTTGTTGACTTCGACCTTCTGCTAAAATTGGGACAATGACTCATATTTTAATCATTCAGCTCATTTCAACAGGTTACACAGTGTCAAAGACGTCTTTTCACTAACCCTATTACCCTATTCTCTGCTATTTTTTCTTCAAGTTCGGATATCTGAAATATAAGTTTTTACTTCTTGTCGCATTAAATGAATTTCAGTTAGGTTTAAGACTCCGAAAAGGGAGAGTTTGAAGCTTTGATACATGTATGAATAACTGGTCTCAAAAATAATATGAACAATGGATTCTTGAGTTCAAAATGATTTAGATTAAAATAATTCAAATCTGGCATTGTTAGATTGGGGCGATAAGGGATCAGTTTATCATATTGTATCGAAGTTTTTGAAGGTCTGGGGTTGTTAGGGAAAAGGTAATCAGCATTGTCTACTATACTAAAAGGTGCTCAGATTATGTCAACAAACTATCTGCATTATGCAGGGGTGCTCATTATTGTGTTATGTTGACTGCAATCCAATTTACCAATAATTGTTCATGAATGGACGACCTAGTAAGTTAAAAGTAGATGCTTTTTGTAGATAGGTCTTAATTTTGTAGATTATTTTAAACGCACTACTATCCTTTCGCATTCTAATTCCATCATGACATTCTGAAAGCTCGGCTCTAGTTTCCCGAGTTCATTCTGTTTGTTTGTTTATTTGTTTGTTTCTCTTTTCGGCATACTGACTTATTAACACTTGTGCAATCTAAATTTATCGACCAGTTAGTTGAAACAAAGTGGCTGGTTTTTCATCGCCAAATTTTGGAACAACTTGTTTATAGATTATAGTGAAATTTCTTTTCAGATATAGTTTAAGGAGAGTAGATGTCATCGCATAATAAATTTTTTGTTGATCCATTTTTTAACAAGCTAAGTTGCATTTAATGCACAGGTAAAACCGAAACGAACTTAATTTCTAACTCAAGATTATGAATTTTTTCTTTTTTTTTTGCTGGGCGGTATAACAAGAGACAACGTATGGATGCGTACTCGTTTAGAAGTCTGAGCGCGTAGCAAACCTCATTAGTAAATGTGCTCCATTGAATGAATGCTCCATTGAATGTGCTCGAGTAAATGAATTGCATGTGTTCTTAAATTTCTGTCTTTACAGAAAATCTTTCAAGGTAAGAATGTATAAAAGTTGAATGCAACCTCATATTGCGAGTTCCTGTCACGGGCTCATAAATTTCCCCTCGTAATGAAATTTTTCCAGCATTTAAGAAGGATTTGACTGTAAGCCACTGTTTTTAGTTAAACTGATACACGCAGTTTTTATCAGATTTTGTTTGTTCCTGTTAATATAAATGAAATGATGGCAAGATGGTTTGAATTCGATCTGGACAAATTATAGGAAAATCATGCTCTTTTTGAGAATTTTAACTATGACCATTAAATATCAAGTTATCAGTGTTAATAAACATGAACAAGCAATTTGAGTGGTCGATTAGCCAATTTCTACAGATAGAGTTTTAGCTGTTAACTGAAAACTCTTAATTCATCATCGTTTAAAATTTCCAAAAAAAGTTTCATTTTTAATTTTTTTAAATTCACTACTTCTAGGATAATTAATTTTGAGTGTCAACGAACGAAGTGTCAATAACCTATCAAAGTTTTTTTGTTTTTCGCTGGAAAAATTATAAACCCTAACGATAATCAAGGGTATAGCAACCGTTCACTAGACATTTCTCTCGTGAATAACTTAATTTGCAGAATGGTTAAATGGCAATCAATAGCATCTGAGAGGAAGTTAGAGGAAGTTAAGAGTTCATGTAAAGTAAAAAAAAAAGATTTCGGTACCTAAAATTTTCAGCTGATTGTCGGTGCTGGAGGTCTTTCAGCCATAACTCTGTCGACTTACTCATAACTTTTTCTTTAATTTGTTGATTTAATTTGATAATTGTTCAACCGTATAAAAAATTAAGCCGACCTCACATACCCTCAATTAATATGAAAAAATTATACCAAAAAAAACTTCCGATTTTTAAATTTGTGAAACAAATTTGGTCGGCATAATTTTTTAAGTTTTGATTGTGTAACCGGCTTTTATTTATTATGTCTTTTCTGGTGAGTTAATTGTGTTTGTGAAGTTTTCGCCTTGTGTTCCATATAATTTTTGTGTAACAAATTCTTAGTCAACAGCTGATAGGTTTTTTTGGTTTTTCTTGCTTGGTACCTCGAATTGTTTGGGAAGGTTGCTGTTTTGCTTGATGCGTGTGAGATTAAGCATGTGTAAAGTGCTAATAAATCCAAAAACATCAGTTCAGTAACTTTTGAACTTTCTTTTTTCTGGAAGAGTTGTTTAAATGTTTTAAACTCATCTTGAGTGCTATTTGTCCTCAATATATTTTTTTATTCTATAATTTTGCACAGTTTAAAATTTTAAAACAGTGTGGTGGTATCGTTTTTGTTCTTAGTTTTTCTCGAGCTTTTTCTGGGAACTTGTTGAACCAATCAAAATTAGTTTCTAGATTTTGATTTTTTGGGTAAGGATTTATTTTTCAAATGAAGGATCGATTTTTAGTTTGGTATATTTTGATTTTTCTTTATAAGCTTTTTTGTTTTTGATTCATTTTGTTTGTTTTCGTCTTGATTGTTTTCATAAATTTTTATTTCCAGAAAAAATTGTGGTTTTTGGATTATTTAAAAATTTTGTGTGGTTTACAAAGGTTTCATCGCTTGTCTTATGAGCAATTTAAAGCAATGCAGTCAAGTTAGTTGGTATTGGACAAAAATTGTTGCTTGTTGATATTTTATTTGTTTGTTTGCTAATGATTAAACGAACTCGCGAAACAGAATTTTCAAGTTTTTCTTATTTTATACTTTCAATTTTCAGCATAGCATGTGGTGCGAGGCTCGGCTTAGCCGCAGTGTAAAATTTGACTCAGTTTTTTCTATAGTTTGGTTTTAAGTTGCATTTTAAACCCAATTCTAAATAATTTGGATCACTAGACGGAAGATAAACTACGCTCTTAACAAAATTTCAAAATTGAATTGAATCTTCCAAAATTGACTTGATTTTTCAAAATTACCTGCAAATTTTCTGAATTCTTTTTTGATCCAGTTCTTACACAACCAAACTTGCAAGTGTTATGTTACAATAGGAGTAGATTTTTTGCGCAATTCAATTCGAAAATAAATTTGATCATTTGGTGGCTTTTTTGCTGCATAGTATTATCAGTTCAATAGTTGAATAGTATGTTCTCCGTTTTATGAGCGGCTAGTGCTGCTGTTTTTCGAGCGTCATTATAAAAGCTTAAAAGTGAAGTCGACTTGGATGCTAGAAATTTGTGATTCGATTCCAGTAAAAAGCATTTTTCTTACAGATCAATTTAGTCTTGCGTGCGATGTGTTTTGTATGAACCTTCTTTTTTTGCCGTATGTTAAGAGTCCGTGGCTGAAAGGTTAGGGTGGGGATTCTTTGTTTCTAGGTCGAGCCTCGAATTCGTCCTGTTCAGTTTTTTCACTAATTCCAGGCTAATGGGTCGATAAAAAATGGTCGATAAAAAAAAATTTGGATCCAAAAGAAAAGCAAAATTTGAGATTTTTTCCCGTTCATTTTTGCGAGGATAACAGATGTCAAGAATTGTTCTTTCAACCGCTCAGTAAATTTGTTTTCGAAAACATAGATTGCAATGGTGCGCTTTCATAAAATTTTATCAGGACCCTTCACGATAACATCTAGACAAATTATTTACGAACAAAACATTATTGGGATGAAATTTCTTTAGGAAAACCGGCTGTTATGTGATCATCAGTTTGATTTTTGGAAGTATGGAAGAACTCAGGTGAATTGCTTTTGTAAATAGCCGCGTAAAACAAAAATCAAGACGCTGAACGATTTTGTAAAATTGTTTTTAAGTTACATTCATGCATCCATTTGAAGTTTAAATCGGTAAGCTATGCAGTTTTTTTAGTTTTCCATCAAACATTTTCGATTTTTTAGGCTCAAAAACTATATTTTCACAAAAAAAGTAACCTTTTTAAAATCGCAAGCAAAAAAAAACTGTTTCTAGAGTACAAGCAATTTTTTCCGAATTTTCATAAGGAATCTTGGTGATAACATCTGGAGCAATCGTATGTGCGCAAAAAATTTTGAGTTGAAATTAAATCTCAAGAGTTGAAGGTTATTTTATTCTAGGTTCGATTCCCTAAAAGTGGGGGTTTGCTTCCTGGTAGAGTTATTTCTCCCAATTGGAAATGATACCAAAATACAAACTGTAAACGCTGAATATTTTTAGTAAAATTGGTTTTGAAGTTATTCTTGAGCCTAACATCTGGAAATTGAAGCTGATACACTCTAAAAAAAGTGGACGTAAATTTACCTTAAAAAGTATCCAAAAATAACTCAACAGTTGAGGCAAAAGGTTCTCACTTTAACCTTACCTCAATCCACCTCGACTACTAACATAACGCGCCTCAACTTTTCCTTAAAATCTGCGCGAAATTACCTTATTTTTTTTACCTCAAGTCACCCCAAATTTACCTTAAAAAGTTACCTTAACTAAATAAGTAAAACTACCTTAAGCCACCTAAACTATTTCCTTAACTCACCTATATTTTACATTAAAAATTCAGGTGAAATTACTTTGGTTTTTACCTTAAGTTAACCCAAGTTTACCTTGAAAATTCACCTTAACATTTACACTTTCCGGATAACAACTTAAGGAGTTTTTAGTGCCTCATTGCCTGTTTTTGGTTGACTAGTCTTGAAGATATTGAAAACAACGCTCTTGATTTTCCATTTTGTATTGATAGTAAAAACAATTTCTAATTGTGATTTTCACCCATTTTCGAAAACCCAAAAATTATATGTTTTGAGACTTTTTAAATCAGAATAGCTGTTTTTCTTGCTTTTGCTTAAAATTTCAAGTTTTGAAAGAAGATCGATTGAACTTCTTTGATTTGTTTTCCCATTTAGGTTACTGGAAAGCTGAAACTTGAAAAGATAAGTTTTTATAGATCTTGAAAAAATGCGCTGGACACAATTTGGACTGTTTAGTTGGTGAAAATTAATGGAAGGGAATTGTTTTGTAATCGTACGTTAATGCTACTAAGTTTGATTATTAGATTTTTGTTTTTGGTTGTTACTGTCCTTAAAATTCAATTCCTTTCTTCATCAGCACAAAAAATTTAAAAACGTTAGTAAAAAGTCAGAAATATTCTCTAAGTTTGATTAATTGACTATTGCAGCGGAGAAATCACGGTAAGATCTAGAGCACTCAAACTTCCAAAGTGTCACCTGTATGTTTGGTTCCAGGAGAGACCGGTCGAATTCCACGGATTTGCTTGCAAAAAAATTGATTCTTTTAACTACCAAAAAATACAAAAAAAAGAATTCGCAAGTGTTTTTGAGAATCTGAATGTCAATTTATCAGATAGCACAGCCGCAGATTGATTCTGATAAGTTTTTAAGGGTAATGAACGCAATGAGTACTCTTATAAAGGTCTTGATTTTTTTTCGGTAATTTATCGAAGCTATCAGAACAACTTGAATTGTTTCAAATTTTCAGTAATTGAATTGCTTGCTTCAGAGGTTTGTTCCGATTTTTTTTCAGACAAGCGTTTCAATGTTTCAAAATTTTGAAAAGGTTGTTTCAAGATTTCTCATCTTTTTTTCGAGCCAATATTAGCTATCGAACAAAGTGGTTTAAAATAATTTTTATGACTTGATAGCCTGATTTACAAGGTTGTTTCTTTGTTTAGTGCTCGCAATTTTTTGCAAATTCACTCAAGCTAGAAAATAACTTGAGAGCTTGCTTCGGTAGCTTTTAAGCTTTAACTCGCCCAATTAGGCGATCATTTTTAGTTTAGCTATGGATGTTAAGCCTTCAAAACAGTTTCGAACGTTTGAATTTTTTTTTTTTTTTTATTATTTTCTTATTTTATTTTATTTTATTTTGTTATTTTATTATTTTTTTTTTATTATTTTATTTTTTTTTATTTTATTAATTCTGTCGAATATGTTCCTAGTGCATAATGTATTGTCTGGTTGATGTTCTGGAGTCAGCAGAGCCATCTGAGGTTGGCTATATCCAGTAGCGGATTTAGTGGGAGGGGGGGGGGGCGTTTGCCTCCTTCAGAGATTCGACCCCCTGCTGACACAAAGGGTCTCCACTTTGTACTATTTTAAGATATCCATTTTGGCTAACGGACCCTAAAAATTGCTAAAGGCGCTTTTGGCGCCAATATTTACTAATTTTGAGTGGGAAGACCTAAAGAAAAGACCTTAAAGATCTATTTGGTCGATCTAAATAAGCCGGAAAAAGAATCATTACAATCCTGGAAGAAAGTTTTGAACGCCTTTAAAAAAGCGATGTTTCAAAAAGCATACACTAAAAGTTAGACGAAACTATTTTCAAATGAACTTTGTTTTAATTGAACTTTGCAATAAGCTTATTTGAGCTGCGAAAAGTGAACATATTCTTATTTTGTTTAAAAAAGCGCCTTTAGTGGTGTAGTGCGCAAGCTTAAATGAATACATTAATTTGCATTTTTCTAAAGATTTCAATAGTACCGGCAAGTTATGGACAATTTGTTTGTGGAGCTCTGATTTTTCAGGTTTGAATAGTTGGCCTAATTAGATGAATACAATTTCGCTTAAAGAGAATAAATCAAAAGACGGTGTTAGCGAAAAGACTACCTCACATGGGACGATTATTTCATGTCAGTGGCTCTTTTATCCGCCCAGCGAAGCAAAGATCCGAACCGACAAGTCAGCGCTTGTGTCGTGGATTCGGAAAACAAAATTGTCAGTGTCGGCTACAATAGTCTCCCAGTCGGTTGTCATGACGATGAGTATCATGGGGAAAAGGGAGTGAGTTTTTAAACTCAAAATACCCTTACGTTTGCCACGCAGAAATGAACGCCGTTTTAAATAGAAATACAAATCCAGTGAAAGGTTGCAAAATTTATGTGACTTTATTTCCCTGCCACGACTGCGCGAACGAAGATACTTATTCAGTCGGGAATTATTGAGGTTATTTTTATGACGGATAAATGGGGGCTATTCTCATGCGCGAAGGACCGAATGGGCGAAAAAACTTGTGAGCCAAGGACCGAAGACAAAATTAGCCGAAAGTCAATTTTTAAAAAGAAACAATTGCCATTCAGTTAAAATGAAGTAAATGAAGCAATATTTTGCTTCTTTCATTACGAAATTGTTGAAATGTAAAATTTGTCCCAATTTTGCGGCGGTCAATGACAATTTGAAAATTTTGCATATTTCTGTTTTTATATTCGGCCAATATCAATACTCCAGTCCCTGGAAATGTTTACTTTTTTTCCAAATTTTAGATAACTGAAATCTGATTGGCTGATTTTTATTTTTGCGCATTTGGTCCTTCGCGCATGAGGGATTCCACCCGGATAAATACCACGATCAAGAACAGCTCAAAGCTGCTAGGAGAATGATGAAAAGCGCAGACGTGAAAGAACGCAAATTTGGGAATGTGAAAGAATCGATAACTATTGAGTTGATGAGCAAATTGTAATGTAGAACAAGACTGCTCGTATCAGGGCAAAGCCCTGAATGTTTCGACTGCCTTTCAACGTCTATGGAGAAGTAATAACATGAAAAAAAAATGAAAAAAAAAAACAATTTTCTTAAATTTGAGTTTTTTTTTGTGAAAATCATCCCCCCACACGCCATACAAAGTTTTTAGCTCCCCACATTCCCACATTCCCCAAATATATACTTGATTCCCCTTTCAAGTGCTATGGAGCAGTAATAAAAAGAAAAATTTATTAAACGTAATAAAAAAATAATTTTTTTTTAAGTTTGAGATTTTTTTGTAAAAACCATCCCCCACACGCCATATAAAGTACAAAGTGATAGATTTAGCTCCTATTAACAAATTAATTATGGCAAATAAGCTTCCTTCAATCAATTTGGAACAATTTCTACCACGGATTATTGCGCGAAATGGCCAAAATGGCAATCTTTAAACCCTCATAACCTCCAAATTTGTCTGAAGAAAAAAAAACCACCCCGAGCACAAATGTTCCGTTGCTTTCGTTACAACAAGACTGCGCGTAGGGCCAATTGAAATTGAAAAGACTGCGCTGAGGGCAAATTTTTTCGGTTGAATAATTGACAAAATAATTAGGAAAAAATATATATTTTTTTCATTGTTTCTTCCTTTTTATCCCCCACACGCTATGTAAAATACTAAGGTTGTATTTTGGATTGTGATACTAGGATTAATTTGCTGGCCTCAATTCAATTTGGAACGCAGTAATTTGCTTCTTACGCGAGTTATAAGTATGCATTAAATCGAGCTTTAATTATGACAAACTGACCGGACCTATTTTGTTGTTCAAACGGGAAGTAGTCCGTTTCCAAAAAATTGTCGGATTCCGTTAGGTTTTTTTTTCTACTTTATAGTTACTTTTAGTGTTCTGATTAACTTCTGCTGTTTGTAATTTTACTATAATTGACCTAATATATATATATATATATATATATATATATATAAATTTATATCACTTTTTTTATAAGTAAATATATATGTACATACTTTTTCGTTTAAAAACTTTATTCTGTGCCCAAATGAGTTCGGCCCAATTTTTATTGGCGTAGTGACCTAATTGCGAGTCATTTCAACGGAAAACTGTTTTTTATGCTCATCTCTGGATTGCGCAAAATGCTAAACTTCTCAATAGAAATATAGTTCAAGTTTTTCATGATAATAATTTTTTCCGGCTTTTTTGATTTTTTTTTTCATTTTTTTTGGCTTGAGAAGTTTCGTAGCATAATGTATTGACTTAATGGCCTCATATTGCATCTTTTGACAGCAAAAATATTGTGTCTGCATGTCTTTGTTTTGAGGTTGAGGGGGACTTAACATCTTCTTAGTCTTAATGTTTTTTGATTTTTATGGCTTTTTATTTTCTTTTTTTTTTCGGGTTTAATAGGTTTTGGCCTATATTATATCGGTTTAGTGTCCTCGCATCACATTGTCTCTTTTGACTAGCAAATAAAGTTTTTTCAGCTTGAGGTAGACTTATTAAATTTTTAGAAGTCTGAAGTCTTGTCGATGTTTTTTCGGCTTAAAGGGTTTCTGACAAAGTATTTTCGGCTTTGTTACAGCTGGTTACATTATCTTCCGATGCTTATTACACATTTTGTTGTCTTATTCAGTTTTTTATTTCGAAACTAGCCTTACTTTTTTTAATAGATCTAGTTGTTTCAATTTTTTCGATTTGTTTTTCTTTTCATTTTTGTATCGCAAGTGGTGCGAAGCTCAGTTTCGCCTCTTGTAATAATAATAATCATCTTAATCATTATAATCATAATATTAGTCAGAATCATAATCATCATACGACTCATAATCATAATAATCATAATCATAATAATAATCATAGTAATCAAAATAATCATAATCGTAATCATAATAATAATCAGAATAAATATCATGATAAACATTTTTAAAATCTTAATAATAATATGATAATAATAGATATAATAATTAGCAGAATAACCAGCATCAAAATAATTTCAAAAATAAACATAAAAATCAGAATGATAGTCATAATAATAATTATAATATGATTAATTTTAATCATAATAATGATAATAATAGTCATAATAATAATCATAATGATAATGATCATAATATGAACTTTCAAAAGTTTCAATTGAAAACAGTTTTGCTCAACGGGAGTCTAACCAACCTTTTCCGGCTTATTTGCTGATCAATTTTTGTGTCTGAATACTTATTAAACGCCAGTTAGAGCGTTTTTAAAAAGCTTCAATTAGCTTCGCCGCTTTGTAATAATAATAATACTATTAATAATCATTATAATTATTATAATAATCATAATCTTAACAAGACTGCTCATATATCATGGCAAGGCCTTGAATGTTCGACTGCCGCTTAGTTCATATCGAATAGGTTTTTGAAAAAGTAAAATTTTGGAAAACTATAAAATGTGGACAATGTCAAAGATCAAGTGTGAAAATTTGAGTCTTACGAAATTATTACGATTGATTAGCTAGCCTCAATTCACATTGGACCAATTTTGTTGTGCGACATGAATCGCCACGCATAAATATTTCGCGTTACGTTTACAGGATTATGGAAAAAATCTTCAAAGTGCGAATAAATTAGTCCAGAGCATGGCCAAATTGGCAATTTTTAAACTCCCAAAACTTGGCAAAAAATGATTGGAGGTAAAATATATTTTTTAATTTTTATTTTAGGTAGTCGATATCGTCAATGGGGCATAAAAAAATTTGATATGAACTTTTCGATCAACAAAAATTGACTGAATAAAAAAACCACACCAAGCATAAAAGTTCCGCGTTTTCTTCAAAAGTTGGAACAATAATAGTCATAATCATAATAATAACCATAATAATCATAATCAAAATAATAATCATTATAATAATTTTTTTAATCATCATAATCAACGTCAAAACAATATGATAATATTCTTAATTATAATCATAAAAATCCGAATAATAATTATTATAATGATAAAAAAACTCACATCAAAGATTATTACGCTTGCGATTAGCAAGCGTTATCAATTTCGGAAAATGGATTTTTTTCGGGCTTAAAAAATTTTTAAAAAATCACTTGAATCACTTTACATTTGGTTCAGATGAAATCAAAAGTCAGACTGTAATTCATCGCACTTGGTCTGGAGGTAATGCAGTTGCCTTTGAAACTTAACGTCAGGGGTTCCAGTCCCGATCGGATCTTGTTTTTCTTTCAGTGTCTGAATTTTTAATTTTTTTGCCGGAAAATTAGTTGAATTTTAGTTCGTCGGCTTATGTTTTATCGGCTTAGTTGCCACCTCAAAATTGTTTTGTGATGTATTCAGTTTTCATTGTAGTCCCAAGTGTCGTTGATTATTTCCTGTAGTTGTTTAAGTTACTATACCTGATTGGCATAGTTGCCGTTTTTCTTGTTTTTTTTGCTTAGAAATTTTGTTCAGCCTAAATTTTTTTGGTTCTGCATTAGTATAAGATAAAATATGATAACTACACGTGGTTAGATGCCAATTAAAACAAAAAATGTCAAGAGAAATTGTAGTAAAACTTTTTGCGATTAAAAAATTGGAATTTGTAACTTTCATACTACCTTCTGACCTGATTTGTTCAAAGAAATTTTTTAATCGCGCAAAACTTTTATGACAACAGTTTTCTTTGACATTTTTTGTTTTAATTGGCGTCTACCCCACATGTAGTTGGCTGACTGAATACTAAGAGCTTCCTTTGTGCTAGTGGTTGTGTTTCTCGTCTGTTTTTCTGAGATTGGGTTTTTCGTAATTCCAAACAATTATTGATTTTTTAAAATGGAAATCATTCCCTTTGGTATTTTTGTTTTCGGATCAATTGGCCTTTAACTATGTGTTGTTGGCTTAGTGGACGCTCGGAAAAAATTATAAGCTTGCTTAACGCTATTGGTTGTGTTTTTTATCTGCTTTTCTGAGATTGAACTTTTCGTACCTCCAAAAATATTTTGATTTTTTTGTCAACCATTTCTTTTGGCATTTTTATTTTAGGATCGGTTGGCGTGTAACCACGTCTTTTTGTCATAGTTCCCACTAGGGAAATACTTAAAACTTGTCTAGTTGTGGTGGCTGTGTTTCTCTTTTTTTTCTGTGATTGAAATTTCTTTTCAGTTTTTTTGTTTGTTTTTCCACTTTATCATTTCCATTTCACTGACCATTTAGTAGCTTGCAATGATTTTGTTTCGTTGTATCCGAAAAAAGGCAAAGCTCGTCTTCGCCTCTCTGTTCAATAGTTTTTTGTCACGGTTACATAATTTTGATATCCAAGTACATCAAAAAGCCTGATAAGCCTCATCATATGCCTTAGTTATACCCTAATTAAGCAGCACCATTTCACTTGCGCTAGATACTCTGAAGTTCAACTATGAGGTAGTATTAATTTGCAAACCCTGCAACCCACTTTTAGATATAATTCTATGATATTAGTTGATCTCTTGAGTGTATTTAATTGGTTTAGAAACGCTTTTATAATTATTGCTGTCTCTTTTTTATCAGTTGAGTTTATCCCGCTATCTATACTATCCATCAATACGATGCTATATATGTCGAAAGTATGTTTGCTAAAAAAAATTGTCAAAAATGGGAACGCGTGAACAAAAAAGATTTTCATCCTTATCTTGTGTTAATGTATACTTTTTCCACTGATAACACTTATAAATACGAATTAATTTTTTGTTGAATTATCAATAATATCGGTCTCAATAAAAGTTTCACAACAAATATTTTACCTTGCAATAAAACTTGAAAAACAATTTGCTCAACAATTCATTAGAGTTTTCGAGGAACGAAGAGGCACTGGCTTGGCTGATTGCTTTCCTTGGGAGAGCACGCTCAGAGAAAAAAATCGACAAGGTTAGTGCATAGGTAACAAATCCAGCAGATCTTCAAGGAACAAATCTCTTCCTCAGCCAATTCGGAGTTCAAGCAATTATGAAGTTGAGAATTTTTGTTTCGCCAAGCAAGCTCAATGGGGTCATATTCAATGAAGTTTACGTTGTAGTACGAAAATTTTGCAGGCTATATAAAGCAAAAATGAGGTAAAGTTTGAATTCGTACTCCATTTTGGCCAAGTTTTGTGAACTGATTTCAAAAACGGCTTGACATGGCTTTCAGTATGATTGGATTTTATTTAATTAGATTTTGACTTTTGAATCACTAAAGGTTTTAATTAAATCTTTTACAATTAATGAACGTTGACAAGTTCGCTAATTTTGATTTGTGTAATTCATTTTTTAGTTTTTCAATGGCTGGCTTTTTGTAGTTTTTGCTTTCCTGGCTAGTTTTTTTAAATATTTTTTTTGCCACTTTTATTCCATTATGGGGCGCCTACTGTAAGCAGAACGATCACTGGATCAGAAAAACAAACAGCCGACATCCACACCAGGCAGAAATTTCAATTAGGCCCAGTTTTGTGTCGTCTTTAGTAACACAAATGAAAGTAATAAGAGCCTCCACTGGAAGCAAACAATTAAACTGCAAAATGCCGAATAAAACTGTTTTTCATTTTTTTTTTCAAATTCAAGCTTTCATCCTATTTTTTTGGTTAGCTGCCGTGCAATTTTTGTGCTGTAGCGCAAATGACGCAAAGCTCCGCATTTATATCAATAAATAATGTACCTTGCTTTCAATCAAATAAAACAGTTTCTGAGCTGAATTGAACTGCCGCATATACGTTAATGGCACGAAACATCAAATGGTCAAATTTACAATTTTCAAGTCTTCGTAACTTAACAAGAAAGGATCTTTGGTTAAGTTGCTTTTTAAATTTGAGCTTAAGACCAATACTTCCTAAATGATAGGGAACAAAATAGTGTCAGAATTGGCCAAAGGACAAACCTAATTCATCGGAATGAAAAACCACACCGAGCACAATTGTTACGAGAAATTCTTCAAAAGTCAGAACAATAAAACAGGCTTCTGATTACGATTAGTGTTGGGACAAACTAAATTCTTATATTTGAACTTTGATCGTTAGTGTTGCCGGTGCGTTTTCTGACACCCAAGAAATCGTTTTCAATTCCTCCCAAGAACACAGATGGACAGGTCGAGAAATTTTCTCTGGCCTTATCTCGCAGGTAATAGAGCCAGTGTTTATATTTTTATCAGCAGTATAGTTTACGAAAACTAAATGATACTGAATTCTAATTCTCTAGTTTATAATTTATTGCTCTACAGCCTGAACTTACAGAGCGAAACCCGCCTCGTTATTTTCAACTGAAATCTTCATAATGACATAAAAATTGAATCCTCGCAACTGATAAAATCTTAGGGGTCCAGTAGCGTGCCGAGGGGGGCAACCCCCACCCCCTCAATTATGATTGCCAAATTTTTCCATAGGGTCTCATTCAATTTTCGCTGAACAACATCAAATTTTTCTGAAAGCGCCTTTGACGCCAATATGACTAATTTTGAGGGGGGAGCGCGCGCCGAAAAAAGCGCAATTTTTTGGTTGAAGTTTTCCAAAAAGTGCCTGTTTTTTTTGGCCTGTTTTTTGAAAAATTTGCCAGCGGCGCAGAAACGTTTTCACAAAATAGGGTCCTTATACTTTTTTAGGAGAGCTCGGAAAATCAAATCGGTCGACCTTGAAAAGAAAGGTCGAAAAACCGCCCCCTAGAAAATTTTCTGCGCAAGCCACTGTAGGGGCCGCTCATCATTAAATTCAACTTTATCAATTCGCACAACGAAGTCAAATGGCTTCAAATTTTTGCAAGTTTGCTATAGATGGTCTCTGAGGAAATTCGAAATTAATTTCTTTGATCAAATTTTGTGTTGGGGTGTAAGGGGAGGGGCAGGCCTAGCTCATGAAAATTCAAATACAGGTTAATAACTGCTCATTGAATGCTAAGACCTATATTTTTTGTCTCTTTTACTTCAGCGATTGCGGAACGACTACAGTAATGTAAGCTGTAAATTAATCTGAAAAGCCAATAATTTTGACCACTTATTATCGAAAAGGAGAAAATTTTTGCAAGTTTGCTATAGTTGGTCTCTGAGGCATTTTGAAATTAATTTCTTTGATCAAATTTTGTGTTGGGGTGTAAGGGGAGGGGCAGGCCTAGCTCATGAAAATTCAAATACTAGTTAATAACTGCTCATTGAAAGCTTAGACCTATATTTTTTGTCTCTTTTACTTCAGCGATTGCGGAACGACTACAGTAATGTAAGCTGATAATTAGTCTGAAAATCCAATAATTTTGACCACTTATTATCGAAACGGAGAAAATTTTAAAGTTTTTTTTTCTAATCTAAATCACTACTAATACGGTTTTAATATGATGCCATTTCTTAGCAACTACAAGCTATTCATGAGGCACATAACATCAGGCGGAAAAAAACCACCCTTAGCTATAGTTACTTCCTGTTACTTCGCGACTTGATTGTAACAAGCACAGCAATTGCGATTCTTCCTCGCATACTTGCACCAAGGACCCTACGAGGCCTGAATTTGATTAGGGCATGCTATAAAGAGCAAAATAGGATTAAATATTGAATTCGTACTCTATAATTGCAAGGTTTTGTAAACATATTTCGACATTTGATTAAAATGACGTTGCTATGGTTCATTTTTTTAGTTTGTGGAATTTGTTTAATCAGACTTTGATTTTTTGATCACTTAAGGTTTTAATAAAATGTTTTACAATGATTGAACGTTGACAGATTCGTTAATTTTAAATATTGCATTTTATTTGTTAGTTTTATGCTGGCTCACTTTTCTTTAGTTTCGTGCTTTCTTGACTAGCTTTTTCATCTTTTTTGTTGTCGCCACCTTTATTCCAACATGGGGCGCATTCTGTGAGCAGAACGATCACTATAACGAAAGAACAAACAGCCGACATCCACACGAGGTAGAAACACCAATTAGGCCCAGTTTTGGTGTCGTCTTTTGTAACAAAATTAAAAGTCATAAGAGCCGCCACTGGAAGCATACAAATAAACTGCAAAATACCGAATAAAATTTCCAAAATACAAGGTACAATTCCACAATCATCAGCACAAAAAGACATTATTAGAAGGATTATAATGGGTAAAGCTAGTATTATAACCAGTATAAGTAAGCCTCTCATGGCTTGAATTTGGGTCCAATAATGACCATAAAATAACGCAGTTTTTTCAGTATAAGATGCGCACTGTTTGCTTTTATCAATTTGAAGATGACCGCTGTCTCGGTCTTTCATATCTGGGCAGTATTGCCATAAGCCTCCGTAGGTGCCGTTCTTTTTCCAAGCAAAATTGAAGTTACCAAAAACTGCAAAACCCAGAATGAGAAACTCTAAAATCAAGCAAACTAGGGAGTGCAACATTTTGCGGGTTAACTAGCCCTTGAAAACTTTAAGATGGAAACAGTTCCCGATTTAAATCAATCAGCAGAATCATCCACATTTTTCAATCAAATAAATAAATGTTTGACTTAACTTGATCCAGATTGGATGGTTCGAAGCGAAAATTAATGCACGGATGTTCACGGATGCGGAGTTTTACTTAACTGAAGAGAATCTATCATTAGCTTTACAGTGCAGTTTTGTTTTAGTCACAGAAGTAGTTTGACCTATGATCTAAAAGAGCAGGTCAGTTTTTCAAGCAAGTACTCTAATTCAGGGGGTTTTATAAAATGTTTCATTAAGATGTTTTCATGGAGGCACTATGGCAATATCAACAAAACTGCTCGTTTAAGGTCGATGACTGTCCTTTGCGAAATAAAAATTTATGAAAGGGCTTTTGATTTTTAGAAAATTAACTAACATTTTCAATGAAAAGAGTAGACAATATTATTAAGCTTGCGATAAGCAAACGTTATCAAATCAGAATGTAGACTGGGTTAGTAACTACTTGATTAAAAACGTTTGAAGCATTTAGGACAGCAGTTGACGTATCGTTTTGGGGGATTGTTTGGCCAGCAGATATGTTTTAAGCATGTCTGTATTTTAAATGTTAAATTCTGTTCTTAAAATTATCAAGTTGTTTGTAAGCCAACTTTTAATTTTAATTTCATTTTTTCGCTGATGATTTTTTTGTTAAATATGTTTAGTGCCTCATAATTCGCCGTTAAATGATACTTTTTTATTCTAATATTTTTTATGCGTTTTGTTGGGAAGAGGGCGTGAAGTTTGGCAACCCCGGTGCGCTTGGAAAAATGTGTGCTTGGTAACCTTTTGACAAGTTTTGTTTCAAAACTAACCTAACACTGGCGGGAATTGTGACCTTTCGGTAAGTTTTTCTTAAATTGAACGCATGCAAGATAAATGTAAAAAAGAATTCAATTTTTTTTCATTGTTTTTTCAATTCAAGCTTTCAACTTTTTTTTGGTTAACTGCTGTGCTATTTTTGTACTGTATCGCAAATGGCGTAAAAATCCGCTTTGTCTTTTTGTGAAAACATAATCGGTTTATTTGAAATCACTCTTAAAGGATGTTTTTATATTCTAGTTACCAGAAACATAATAACAAGACAAAATATATCGGTTTCAATCAATTAAAAACAGTTTCTGAGCTGAAGTAAATTGTCACATATACGTTAATGGCACGTAACATCCAATGGTCAAACTGAAATCATCTTTGGTTAAGTCTCTTTTAAAATTTTAGCTGAAGACATCAATACATTTTAGATGATATGAAACAAAATAGTCTCGAAATTGGCCAAAAGACAAACCTAATTCATTTCATTGGACTGAAAAACCGCATCGAGCACAATTTTTACGAGAAAATCTTCAAAAGTCAGAACAAAAAAAAACAGGCTTCTGATTACGATTACTCTGCTGGCCACTGCGTTTTTTGACTCCCAAGAAATCGTTTTCAACCCC